>NC_044043.1:91674507-91985920 GCF_901765095.1 Microcaecilia unicolor | reverse complement strand
AGTTCCAGGGTCCACCCCCTCCTCCCAGTTCCAGGGTCGTCCCTCCCTCCTTCCCTCCGTCCCTCCCCTCCCTCCCAGTTCCAGGGTCGTCGTCCCTCCCTCCCTTCCTCCCTCCCTTTCAGTTCCATGCCCCCTCTCTCCGATTTTTAAAACTCATCTTCACTTACCACGTCGGGCTTACGGCGGCCGGCAGCAGCGGTAAAAAGCGTGCAGGCTCGGCCCTTCTCTCTCTCTCAGCTCTGGTCCCGCCCTTGCAGAAACAGGAAATGAGGGTGGGACCAGAAGTCCCTCTTAGCCTTCCTTATCAGCGCTTTGCGTTTGACTTGACATTCCTTATGCTGTTTCTTATTATTTTCAGTCGGTTTCTCCTTCCATTTTCTGAAGGATTTTCTTTTAGCTCTAATAGCTTCCTTCACCTCACTTTTTAACCATGCCGGCTGTCGTTTGGTCTTCCGTCCTCCTTTTTTAATGTGAGGAATATATTTGGCCTGGGCTTCCGGGATGGTGTTTTTGAACAGCATGCATGCCTGGTGTAAATTTTTGACCCTCGCAGCCGCTCCTCTAAGTTTTTTTCACCGTTCTTCTCAATTTATCATAGCCTCCTTTTTTAAAGTTAAACGCTAACGTATTTGATTTCCGATGTATACGTACTTCAAAGCTAATATCAAATCCGATCATATTATGATCACTGTTATCAAGCGGCCCCAGCACCATCACCTCCCGCACCAGATCATGTGCTCCACTAAGGACTAGGTCTAGAATTTTTCCCTCTCTCGTCGGCTCCTGTACCAGCTGCTCCATAAAGCAGTCCTTGATTTCATCAAGGAATTTTACCTCCCCAGCGTGCCCCTATGTTACAATTACCCAGTCAAAATCGGGGTAATTGAAATCCCCCATTATTATTGTGTTGCCCAGTTTGTTTGTGTCCCTAATTTCCTTTAACATGTCTGCATCCGTCTGTTCATCCTGGCGAGGCGGACGGTAGTACACTCCTATCACTATCCTTTTCCCCTTTACACATGGAATTTCAATCCACAGTGATTCCAAGAAGTGTTTTGCTTCCTGCAGAATTTTCAATCTATTTGATTCAAGGCTCGCCTTAATATACAACGCTACCCCTCCACCAATTCGATCCACCCTATTACTACGATATAATTTGTACCCCGGTATGACAGTGTCCCACTGGTTATCCTTCTTCCACCAGGTCTCAAAGATGCCTATTATATCTAATTTTTCATTTAGTGCAATATATTCTAACTCTCCCATCTTATTTCTTAGGCTCCTGGCATTCGCATATAGACATTTCAAACTATGTTTGTTGTTCCTATTTACATCATGCTCAGTACTTGACAGTATTAATTTGTAATCTTTTGTCTGATTTTTATTTTTATTTAAGGACACCTGATCTACTACGATCTCTTTTGCAACCTCACTATCGGGATGCCCTATCTTCCTGTTTTGGTGATATCTTTGTGAACTAATTCATCTCTTTTTGTAACCTTCTAACAATGAATTGTGTAAACCCTACTGAATATCCTAAGGACTTAACCCGGCTCAATATGTCCGTGAGAAAGCGCTATAAACTCTCACTGTCTCTGTTGAGCATTTTTATTATGCAGCACCCTTGGTACCCTAAAAGATATATTTTTAGCATAGTTGTGAATAATTTGCTAAATATATCTTTTAGGATACCACCCTGCTTATTTTCGAAGGAGATCACCGGCCATCTTCCGACACAAATTGGGAGGTGGCCGGCGATCTCCTGACACCGGCCAAATCGGTATAATCGAAAGCCGATTTTGGCCGGTGCCAACTGCTTTCTGTCGCAGAGCCGGCCAAACTTCAAGGGGGCATTTCGGAAGGGTACAGAAGGCGGGAAGGGGGCGTGGTAATGAGATGGCTGGATTCACCTGATAATGGAAAAAAGGTGGCCGGCTCTGACGAGCATTTCACCGGCTTCATTTGGTCCATTTATTTTTAGGACCAAGCCTCAAAAAAGTGCCCCAATTGACCAGATGACCACTGGAGGGAATCGGGGATCACCTGCCCTTACTCCTCCAGTGGTCATCAACCCCCTCTCACCCCCCAAAAATGTTTAAAAAACATTTTTTTGCCAGCCTGTATGCCAGCCTGAAATGTCATACCCAGCTCCCTGACAGCAGTATGCAGGTACCTGGAGCAGTTTTTTGTGGGTGCAGTGCACTTCAGGCAGGTGGACACAGGCCCATCCCCCACCTGTTACACTTGTGGTGGTAAATGGGAGCCCTCCAAACCCCCCCCCCAAACCCACTGTACCCACATGCAGGTGCCCCCCTTCACCCCTTAGGGCTATGGTAGTGGTATAGAGTTGTGGAGAGTGGGTTGGGGGGAATTTGGGGGTTTAGCACCCAAGGTAAGGGAGCTTTGTACCTGGGAGCAATTTTTGAAGTCCACTGCAGTGCCCCCTAGGGTGCCTGGTTGGTGTCCTGGCATGTCAGGGGGAGCAGTGCACTACAAATGCTGGCTCCTCCCATGACCAAATACCTTGCATTTGGCCGGGTTTGAGATCGCCGGCATTAGTTTCCATTATTGCCGGAAACCAATGCCGGCCATCTCTAAAGCCGGCCCAAATGCTGAGATTTGGCCGGCTCCAACCGTATTATCGAAACAAAAGAGAGCTGGCTATCTTTTTCGATAATATGGTTCGGGCGCTGCCGTTCAATTATGCCCCTCCAAGGGTGCTGCATAATAAAGATGCTTCTGACAAAGCCAAGGTGAAACAGCCGTGCTGTAGAGCATAGCAGTGTTACTCCAGATAAGTACCTGGGAGAGTCTGAATATAAATGGACTTTATGGAAAAAAGAAAACAATTATAAAAAAAATTGAAAAATGATGCAATTAAATATTGGAGGTTTTGTAGGACTAATGAAGAAGTAAGGCGGGTCATTAGTCCAAGTTTTACTTTAGACGTGACCTGAACCACTGAAGTCCTTTTTTCTCCTTGTACTTTTTTTTAAATAGCAAATTAACTGTTACTTGCAATTTCCATATAATGATATTTTCAGAGATGCAAGTAAAGCCAGCGAAGATAGTTGTGTAATTTAATTTAGGTACAATTGCTAGGACCTTTCCTCAATAGAGCTTCTATCAAATTTAATGGAGGGTTAGGTGACTTTCCAACCTCATGAGGGATGTTAGTAAAAGCAGGATTTGAACTTTGGCTTTCCTGGCAATCGGATTGCTATATTATTCACTTCTCTCTGATTTATCTACTCGATTATGGTCCTTGCTCTGACCTCACCTGTAAAGGATCACTTTAAATTTCTTGTTGGTTCAAATGACCTAACCTCCTCTACAGTTTCTCCTGTCCATTTCTGGCCATGCCCATGGTAATTTCAAACACAGTCTTATCTCTGTCTCACTAATGTTTTTGCTTTATACAGGTGTTGTCATCAGCATGACTGATGCTATAGCTTAATTGAGCAAATAGGATGCAGTCCTAAAACTGACCCATATCACTTCAAGACAGAAGTGATATGGAGTGGAGGAGTGGCCTAGTGGTTAGGGTGGTGGACTTTGGTCCTGGGGAACTGAGGAACTGAGTTCGATTCCCACTTCAGGCACAGGCAGCTCCTTGTGACTCTGGGCAAGTCACTTAACCCTCCATTGCTCCATGTAAGCCGCATTGAGCCCGCCATGAGTGGGAAAGCGCGGGGTACAAATGTAACAACAACAACAAAAAAAAAGAACATTACCTGTGGTAAGTATGATGGATGTAGAATGTCACAACTAGGCCCACTTCAGGAGAATACCAGATGTCAAGAGTATACACCTTTACCTCTAACAACCTCCTGACTCTTCTGGTTGAGCCCTCCAGTACGAAGGGTTAGTATTGCTGCAGGGGGATTGATGGGCCTGCCCTATGGAAGTGCGGTGCGCATGTTCCAGGGACCCGCTGGTTGTCAATGAGCTTATTCTCCATTATGAGTCTTAAAAATAATTTAAGAAACTAGCCAAGGAAAATGGATCCCCTGGGACCGGCCAGCATTGGATCCATCACAGAGGGCACATACAGGTTTGACATCTCCATGATGCATGATGCCAGGAGCACAATGGCACCAGGAGGAGTGCTCCCCCTACTTTGAAGAGGTGCTGGTGCTCAAGTCTCCGGGCAGCTTCGCAGGCTGCCACTCTTCTAGCTTAATCAAACTCAGATATAAAGTATCACATACCATGTGAAATGAGTGTATCTTGTTGGGCAGACTGGATGGACTGTACAGGTCTTTATCTGCCGTCATTTACTATGTTACTATGTTATATGAAGCTGCCAGGAGTTAGAGCACAGGTGTACCAGCAGAGTAGACACTTGGCATCAAGCAGGGTAGAAGGCAGGAAAAGAACCACAGTAGAATGAAATCCAAACAGTAGGCAGAAGTCAGGACAGGTTCATAGTCAAGAGACAAAAGTCAGCAGATACCAAAGCATTTAGAGCTCTGACAAGAGAGTTATCTGAGGACAAAATGTAGACTCTATGGGTCAGATTTAAGCTTAAACTATTTTTGCCCATTATTTCAATAGTTAACAAGGTATATACATGCTCTCACATCAATATGAACCCCTTGTAAAAACTGAGACTTTATCCAGACCAGAACACTGATTCACTGTAATTGTGCAATACTACAATGACATCTATCCATTTTTCTCCATTGACCCGAAGTCCAGAACAAGTGTTTGTGCAATGTACAGTATAAATATTTGGGAGGAGGGGATGGCAACTTCCTCCTGCTCCCTTTGGGCTTTCAGCTCAATTAGATAGAAACATGACGGCAGATAAAGGCCATATGACCCATCCAGTCTGCCCATCCTCTGTAACTCCTAATTCTTCCTGTTCCCAAGCGATCCCACATGCTTATCCCATGCCTTTTTAAATTCTGGAACAGTCCTCAACTCCACCACCTCCACCGGGAGGCTATTCCACGCCTCCACCACCCTTTCTGTGAAATAATACTTCCTTAGGTTACTCCTAAGCCTATTCCCTCTTAACTTTGTCATTCCAGAGCTCTCCTTCATTTGAAAAAGGCTCTCTTCCTGTACATAAATGCCCTTGAGATATTTAAACGTTACTATCATGTCTCCTCTCTTCCAGCCTATACATGTTGAGGTTCATAAACCTGTCCCTATAATTTTTGCATTCAAGACCGTTTACTAATTTTGTAGCTGCCCTCTGGACCGACTCCATCCTGTTTATATCTTTCCGTAGGTGCGGTCTCCAGAACTGCACGCAGTACTCCAGCCTCGTCTACTAATATGGCATAATGGACTTTTATGTGCTGGTATGAGAGCCCTTCCCACCCCCACCCCCTCCCAATTTTGAATTTCCCTTCCATCTAGTCTGGCCATTGCAGAGGACAGCCCTCTGCGTGACAAGTATCACAAAGCCCTGGTGTTTAACCTATACCGGTACAACATCTACAAATATACTATATAAATCTAATCCCTCCCCATAATACTTAGATATCTAAAATAAATCATAAAAGAAACACACATACGGTGTGGGAACCTTCTGATATGGTATGTACAAACAGACAATCAAAAACATAGTAACTATCTATACAAAGGTTCATGCATAATACAATTTAACAATTGTTTCTCCTTAGTGTTTGGTGTCGTTGTTACCAGAAACATTAACCAAATCAAGCAGTGTTCCCAATGTTTGACTAACACTAGATATCCACTCCTACTCAGGCAATACATACCAGAACAATGGTCAAATACACTATTCCTGGCAGACCTCCCTCCAAACAAATATCACAAAACCAGTTGCACCATGAAAAGTTTTTTTTTAAGAATTAAAAAAATGCTTAAAAAAACAAAAGCCAATCTCCAAACCATTTCTAAAACTAGACAGAGATTCCGCTTACACTGGAAGCCATAAACAGCTAGCTCAAAGCGGACAGTGTCATGTGAGTCAAGCAGAGGAAGCTGCTGGGACAGCTCTTTTATACACACTGCTTTTTGCTTTTCCAAACGTAGTAAAAAGACACAGATTTGAAAAACAAAAGTATCAAAACAGAGGAAGGGTTCTGTCAAACGGAATCGCCAGTGAAAATTACTTGAAAAAGAAATAGGCTAAAATTACGTTAAAAACTCTGCATATTCATTGTCTTGAAAACCCAACTGGGCTATGGTTGCCCAACCCTGTAGTAGGGTGTTTCACTGCAGTTCAGCACCACATTGTGGACAGCTCCTGTCAGAGTCACACAGGCACATCAAAACGAATAGCACTTTTCAGAATCATCCTTTAAGATTTTGTTAATTCAGGTAACTGGTGTAAGTCCTTCACATACACTGAGTCGAGTGTGCAAGAATGCTTTTATGACATTCTAGCTTGATTTGAACATCCTCACATGTCCCGATTCTCTCTGGCGGTGGTCGTAAGAAAAACGCGCCCAAGAAGGACGCCCATCAAAAAATCTGTAGAAAAAAAAAGTCCAGTGCTCGTCAGGGACGACCTTTTTTTTTTACGTGAAGCCGTCTTTGGCATGCGCAGAGCAGCCAGCATAACGATTGGCTGCTCTGCGCATGTCCAGCTGGCCGACTGGCTTCCAAGGAAATCGCATGCAAATGAGCTAACAGCGAGCAGCTCATTTGCATGCGATTTTCTTCATGCATGCCCTTCCCTTACCGATTTGCTAAGGGATCGGTAAGGGAAGGGCTCTTCCGTGGAGTTTAGTGCATCCAGCCCTCAATTCGGAGCCCCAGGCTCCCTCAGATTTTTGCGGTTTCTCATTGAAATCCCAGGCGTCACATGGCATTCCCGGGGACTGCTAAGGGAGCTTGGACCTCGAGTGTCATCGTTATAAAAGGATACTTTACCAGGGTAAGTCACAGGCAGCGAGTGATAGAGAGGCCCAGTGAAAATATCAGCAAAAAAAAGATAACAGGGGAGTGCCTGTAATGGGCATGTTGGGGTAATGGGCATGCAATCACTTAATTGGCAATATGGCCACGGTCCGGCCACAAGTGGAACAGGCTTCATGGAATTATTCAACTCTGCAAAAATATAAAGGAGGAGGGGCTTGCACAGTTTTTGAGCCCAATATGGGTTGTGGTCATGCAGGCACTTAAGCAGCAATATGGCCGCTGTCTGGCCGCAAGTTTAACAGGCTTTACAGGTTGTAGGAATTCAGGCACTTAAGAGGCAGTTTAACAGGCTTTATGGAAGTGAACAAGTGTAACCCAGTCCTCCTATCTTGGGTTAGAAGGGGCTCGAGAGGCACTGCAGGTTTTTATTACTTACTTACTCTGGTCCCGTCAGCTCGTCCATTCAGGAACCCCACGACACTCAGAGGATTAAAAGAACTGGAACATTTATTAACGTCTTAACTGATGGTTTCTACTGCCTTGGTCTTCATACAGTTCAATTATAAGTCATATTGCTTTCCAGATGATCATAAGCCATAATACAATTCTGGGCTAATACACGTGTGTAACCCTCATGCCTGTCCTGCAGCTTAGTTACAACCCAGAGTGGATTTCACACTCCCGATGTACTTCGATACCATCTGGGCCAAGCTTCCAGTAACTGTGTACTCCCTTCGGGCTGCCACCCTGAAGGTCTCGCTATCAGCAAGGGCTAGACTGCAATTCTGAGCCCTGGTTACGGCTGGGTAACTCCCCAATCCACCGAGTTTCTGGCTCCTCTGATGGCTGATGCAATATAGAAGCTTACTGTCCAGTTAATCAATCCACTGGTTACAATGCTACAGGACTTCCCCTTCTCCTGCAATGGGTCATCTGGCAGGGGGACTATCAGCAGGGCTTTTTTTTGAGGGGGTACTTAGGGGTACTGAGTACCGGCACCTTTTTCGTTGTCTGCTAAAATTGACTCATGGTCCCCAAGTTATAATGAAAGAGCTCAGGCTCTACACACCAATTCTGTCTTTTCATAGATTCTGTGACTGGTTGCAGAGGGCCTGGCTATTGTGGGGTGGGGCCCTCAGTGATCACCCCACTCCTGAAGGGTGGCCTGACATTTGAGTACTGGCACCCTTTTTGCTAGAAAACACACACTGACTATCAGTAACTCCTCTCCTACATCCAGAGCTGATACTGTATCAAGAAGCAGAACCAGAGACAGGATCTTTTCCCCAGGGCTTACCTTATATATTCTCTGAGCTCTTCCTGGGTCCTTCAGTCACTCCCCTAATGACCTGCTACCCAGGACTCACTCTAGCAAGTTCTTAAACAAACCATGGGTTACACAAGTGCTCATATAGTGGCAGTCCGGATGTAGTCATGGCTGGCTTATCTAAATAAAGAGACACCCATGACAGCCTTACCGTGGGCTATGGGCTGCCAAAAGGTGGTATTATCTTGAAGTGATAGTCAGGAACGTCTGTGGGAGAAGGCGTGTGGGTGTGCGGATTGGGTTACAAGGGAGTGCTATAAGGGAAGAGGTTTCTTGTGCATAGGTGCCAACGAACACACTTACAGAGTAGAGAATGACATGGGGACAATGTTTATCCCCATCCCCACCCCATCTCCAAGGGTTTTGTCTCCATCCCCAGCCCATCCCCGCAGGTTCTGTCTCCATCCTCATCTTGTCCCTGCAGGTTTTGTCCCCATCCCTGCCCTGTTCCCGTAGATTCTGTCTCCATCCCCGTGAGTTCTGTCCTCATCTGAAGAAGACTTGATTGAGCATTTATGATTTTATATTTAAGTCTTTTTATTAAAGTATAAAAAGGAACAATATGCTGTGTGACTGTTGTTTATAAATCACAAATAGAAAACAATAATAACATCAAGCAACTATAATAACCCCCCTCCCCTCCCCCCACCACCCTCTATCCTCCCAACCCCAACAATAGCTGACTTCTATTACCCTAAGGAACCCTAAGCCACCCTGTTAAAATGCCTAGGGGTACAAAATACAGCCCATTCTGTATGCCCTAGTGGGGCGGGGGAGAAATATGCTCTGTGAAGCACTGTTATGATTTTTTAATCTGTGGATGAATAAGAAGTCATCAACAATCTCAGGATTCAGTCTAGCTCTCCTGTCTTCCACAGTCCTTCCTGCAATAGAAAATGTCTTCTCAGAAGATGTGCTGGTAGCAGGAAGGCACAGGGTCCCCCGTGAAAATTTTGCCAGTTGTGACCGGCACTTTTGCTTGTTTTTCCAAAAAAATCAAAACATCATCGTCTGCATCACTCAAACATATATAACTGTCTGATTCATTACCAGCCTTCAAAGTAGAGAATGACATGGGATATCCAGAATGACTATGCATGAAAGAGATTTGCATATAATGGAGGCTAATATTCTTATATATAATATATATAATATTCTTATATATAATATATAATTCTTATATATTTCTTATATTTCTCTTACTATGCTTGCTGAAAAATACTATCATGTTCTATCATTATCATGTTACCCAAAATCCTTCTGTTATTACTAAATACACGAAAGACTCCTGAAGAAATTGCAGAGTCATGGAATCGGAGGTAGGGTACTATTATGGATTAAGAACTGGTTGAAAGATAGGAAGCAGAGAGTAGGATTGCGTGGCCAGTATTCTCAGTGGAGGAGGGTAGTTAGTGGGGTCCCGCAGGGGTCTGTGCTGGGTCCGTTGCTTTTTAATGTATTTATAAATGACCTAGAGATGGGAATAACTAGTGAGGTAATTAAATTCGCCGATGACACAAAATTATTCAGGGTCGTCAAGTCGCAGGAGGAATGTGAACGATTACAGGAGGACCTTGCGAGACTGGGAGAATGGGCGTGCAAGTGGCAGATGAAGTTCAATGTTGACAAGTGCAAAGTGATGCATGTGGGTAAGAGGAACCCGAATTATAGCTACGTCTTGCAAGGTTCCACGTTAGGAGTTACGGATCAAGAAAGGGATCTGGGTGTCGTCGTCGATGATACGCTGAAACCTTCTGCTCAGTGTGCTGCTGCGGCTAGGAAAGCGAATAGAATGTTGGGTGTTATTAGGAAGGGTATGGAGTCCAGGTGTGCGGATGTTATAATGCCGTTGTATCGCTCCATGGTGCGACCGCACCTGGAGTATTGTGTTCAGTACTGGTCTCCGTATCTCAAAAAAGATATAGTAGAATTGGAAAAGGTACAGCGAAGGGCGACGAAAATGATAGTGGGGATGGGACGACTTTCCTATGAAGAGAGGCTGAGAAGGCTAGGGCTTTTCAGCTTGGAGAAGAGACGGCTGAGGGGAGATATGATAGAAGTGTATAAAATAATGAGTGGAATGGATCGGGTGGATGTGAAGCGACTGTTCACGCTATCCAAAAATACTAGGACTAGAGGGCATGAATTGAAGCTACAGTGTGGTAAATTTAAAACGAATCGGAGAAAATTTTTCTTCACCCAACGTGTAATTAGACTCTGGAATTCGTTGCCGGAGAACGTGGTACGGGCGGTTAGCTTGACGGAGTTTAAAAAGGGGTTAGATAGATTCCTAAAGGACAAGTCCATAGACCGCTATTAAATGGACTTAGAAAAATTCCGCATTTTTAGGTATAACTTGTCTGGAATGTTTTTACGTTTAGGGAGCGTGTCAGGTGCCCTTGACCTGGATTGGCCACTGTCGGTGACAGGATGCTGGGCTAGATGGACCTTTGGTCTTTCCCAGTATGGCACTACTTATGTACTTATGTACTTATGTACATACTTTCTCATGCATTGTCACTACTCATGATGTATTGTAAGCCACATTGAGCCTGCAAAGAGGTGGGAAAATGTGGGATACAAATGCAACAAATAATAATAATAATAATAATATTGATTGTGGGTATTCTGAAAACCTGACTGGCAAGGGGGCACTCCAGGACTGACTTGGGAAACACTGTGTTATAGTACGAGAGGGTAAGTGGATTCATGATGAATGTGAATGTTGTCACTTAGAAATAGTGCAGTGACACATGAATGAAAGGATCATTCCATTAGAAATTCAGGACATGTGAGAAAAGTCTCATGGGTGACCACAGAGAACAAAATGGAACAAATCTGTTTTCATTAAACACCATCACAACACACATGATTTCTACTACTACGACTTATCATTTCGATAGATATACGCAGAATTGTCTGTCTTTTCACAGTAATTGGCAAACTCGACAAAAGTCACTAATGATAGCAGATTGAAATGTACATCAAAGCTTTGAAAGGACCTCAGGGTGGGGATCCTGCAGCCTTTGAGAGGTGCAAAGTAATTATTTTTTAAGATGCCCAATATAGAGTTACAGGCAGCAGAGCCAGAGCCCAAGGTGGAGGGAGCACATTTTGGCCTGCCTCCCTGCTGCCGCCCTCCCGCCGCCACCTCTGCCTCCGCTGCTTCTGCCTCCCCACTGCTGCTCCCCACCACCACTGCTCCCCCCCCACCGCTGCTGTTCTGTTTCTGTGAGTCTGACGTCCTGCACGTACAACGTGCAGGACGTCAGAAACAGAACAAAACCTTGCGCGGGAAGCAAGAGGACCTCGGCTAGCGGGGGTTGGGGTCCCCCGCCAGCAAAGGTAGCCCACGGCGATGGTGGGGGAGGGTTGGCGGCGGGAGGGGGGTGGGAGAGTCATTGGCAGGGGGGTCCAGGACCAAATCTACGGGGGCCCAGGCCCCCGTTGTCCCACATAGCTACGCCCCTGATCCTGATGTGCAAGGCTTGCCTCAGAAGTTTATGAAAATGACAAATCTGTTTTTCTTTTCTCATTGCTGTGTATTTTCTGCAGGTGACTTGCAGGTTTCCTCACAGCACGTTGGCACTTCTTTGCATATTATCTAAATCACTGGTGATTCTGCCAGTGCTGGTGGGCAGTCACATATGTCTGCATGTTGGCATGAGGCTTTCTTCATCAAAGAATCTTGCTTGGAGGAAAAAGAAGTCCTTCGCGTGGCCACCATGTCCACGATAATCTCTTCAACCTCAGCATAATAACGTCCAGGGGAAAAGAAGAATTTTCAGCACTGTGGCTTAGGTCCTCTACAGAACAAGTTAATATAGAAGGTGTATTTTCGTTGGTATTTGCCATCATTCTTTTTAAAACACAGAGCAGCCTCCTTATCACACTCACAAATCTGCCGGGCACATGCTGCGTCTGGCTTCTCATTTTCAGGATCAGCTGTGGGAGAGAGATTACATTACAAAAGACTCTTGTATGCCGCATGTACCTTTTTCAGCTCACCACTGTTAACAAAGGGAATAGCCAGGCATATCTGGGAAAGTACAGATGTATACAGATGTTCAGGTGGGCTTTCTTGAGATGGACTTTTTTTTTGTTGTATGAGAAGTGAGTGTACCAACAAGTAGGGCCATCTTAACCAGTGGTGTTCCTAGGGGGGGCGGTGGGTGCAGTCCGCCCCGGGTGCACGCCGCTGGGGGGGTGCCGCGAGTGCCTGTCCTTCGTTCATTCCATGCTCCCTCTGCCCCGGAACAGGAAGTAACCTGTTCTGGGGCAGAGGGAGCATGGAATGAACGAAGGACAGGCATGCGCGGCACCCCCCCAGCGGCGTGCACCCGGGGCGGACTGCACCCACCGCCCCCCCCTAGGAACACCACTGATCCTAACCCAAGCAGTTGTCTAGGGTGACAGTGTCTAGAGGGCGGCAAAGAGCAGTTGCAATCGAGGCAAAGCAAGAGGTCTTGATAGCCATACAAAAAAAATTGGGGGGGGGGGGGCAATTCTGTAAAGGTTAGCCAATGAGATGCCATGGTGTTAATCAGTATTCTGCAATTGTTGATCTGCTATATTCTTCAATGAGTGGGAGGTGTGGCTTAGTTATTAGAGTGATGACTGAGAAACCAGGGTTCAAATCCCATTAACCCATTGATGTATGCAGTGTTATAGACTATGGGCATAAAGCGTGACTTATATGTGAATGTGTAGACGCCAACACTTATACCATGTTAAAGGCTCATGTATGTGTCCATGCCTGTGTGGGGTGATAGTCGCATGCAACTTGTAGTATTGTGTAGTTATGAGCATATCTGGGAGATCTGTCGATTTCCCACTCAAGCTCCACCCTTGTGCATTTCCCCCATTCCACATATGCACTAAATGGAAATGGCCTAAGTTTGTTACAGAATCCCCTTTAGCCGTGTATGTGCTAACATGCTGTAACATACGCAGGTATATGGTGCTTGGCCTTTTGCACTGTTTTATGGGACTGTCCTGAAAGACTGAAAGAGTTATCAGTGCATAATTTTACTTGCAGGGAGGACAAATCATTTTCAGATAGTTCATTTAAGGCCTGTTACTAAGCCATGATAAAGTATGCAGTTACTGCGGCTTAATGTGGGGCTTTACAATATGGTAGCTGCAAAACATGGAAAGTATTGAGGGGCGTGCTTTGATTCCTTTAAACTGAGCGGGAGTCTTCCATCTACGGTTCTGCCAGTGGGTGGCGCTGTTTCACTATCACATTTTCAATAGTGAGGGACAAGCAACCTCTGCAGGACTCCAGGGAACCTGTCTGTCTCTAGCCATTGAAAACACAATATTGAAACACCATCCCCCCCAACTGGCAGTAATGCAGTTGGAGGACTCCCGCTCAGCTTAGAGAGAATGGGGGAGGGGGCGTGCCCAGTATTTTCTATTGCAGGTCATGGGTTAACATTCACAATAATGTTCCCAGTTTAGGAGGCGGTAAGTGGTTTCATGTTAAGTCCGCATTAGTCGTTAGCACATGGTAAAATTTGCTCATGTAAATTTGGGTGTGCGCCTAATTTGTGCATGCAATTTAATTGAATAATGAGCTAATTAGTGCTGATAACTGGCTTTTAACAACCAATTATTAGCACTAATTAGATTTAATTGAAATGTGTGCACATAAATTTAGGTACAGAATTCATGCTTAAATTTTAGACATACTGTATGTTCAAAAAGAGGGTGTAGCAATGGGAGGGTCATGGGTGGAACGGGGGTGTTCCTAACATTTACATGCATTGTTATGGAAAGACAGGTGATACACTCCTAATATAGGCATGTACATTTGCACCATTTTTCAGCTGGTGCAAATGGCTGCTCCTAAAGTTAGGCGTGATTTCCGGGCATAAGCGCTGTTCTATAAACTGCACCTAACTTTAAGCGTGGCTTATATAATAGCACTTTTTTGGTTGCATATATAGAATTCACCCCTAACTGCCAAATGCCTTCCACACCTGATACTATCCATACAAAATATACAGATAGAGATGTTATATGCTTACTGGCTGCCAGGGAACATAAACTTTTTTTGAATATTGGGCCTGTAGGTGCAAAGCAAGCACATGAAAACACTATATACAACACTATATACGTTCCTATGTAAAAAGGTATATGGGATTATAATACATGACACTATCCAGCATTAATAACCTGACTTCAAAAGTGCAGACTCAAGCTTATTCCATCTTTTAATGCATAGCCTGTTGTTTAATGAGCCTTGACCTTGCATACAGACACAAAAATGCTGCCAAGAACACCAGTTTACCAGAATAACAACGTTGTCATCAGCATTGTCTTTATGGCCAGGCCAGCCAAGGACTCTTGGAGTCTCCCATGCAGCCAGAGAGACGCTGTGGCTGGTAAAACTGCACATAAACCCCAGCTCCTTGTCAAGGTGACTCCATTCAATGTGGTGCCAGTGAGACAATGTTGGGGCGCCTGAAGTCACAACAATGGGGATAACAATGTTATGTGTGTGTCACCAACAAGGCCAGAATACACGTCATTAGCACAGTTGCAGCCTGTGATTTCTGTATAAAAAGGGGCTCTTATCTGAGGCAAAGGTTGTTGTGTTGATATTCCGTCCAAGGAGCAGACCTGCGTTGCATCTGACTGACCATCTGAGGAACACACTGCCACCTGCTAGAAGTTTGCATTGGGTCATATGTGTGCCAGGTGCTTTTGTGTAGTGCTGTGTGGGGATAGAATAGCCTGACTGCATGAGAACTCCATCTAGGGTAATGTATGTTTACTCTGAGCTGTTTCTATGATAAGACTTCCTGTGTCTTCATTCTTGCCTTCTTTTATATTATCTTTGCTGCTATTGTAAATATATAAGCACTCTATTTTACAATACTCGGTTGTGGAGTTAGTTCTGTTTTTAATATTTGGGAGCTGTGAGCTTGGATCTAAAGATAAGAGGGAACACATTTGCTTCTGACACTATAATCTTATGCTGGAACATTGCTAGAGATCTTTATAATTTGTATGGTCAGATTCCCCAAATAACACCCCAAAAGGTTGTTTTCTGTGTACATCCTTAGATATTTATAGCACACCTCATTTCTTCTTTGGCAATCCATTTGAACCTGTTTTCAGTTTTGAACTTGTTTTAAATGCATTTCAACTAGACTAAGGCAAATCTTTCATGTGGTTTCAAATATTACCAACCAGTTTGCAAACAAGGTAGCCCACTGTGTGGTTTATAAAGATTACTTCCATGCTAACTGCCATGGCTCCATCTTTGTTTCTTGGGCTGATTAATTAATCTGAGAGTATTAACCTGCACAAAGTGATGGTGTGGGTCACTGCACATTAGTGAATCAGCTCCTGAGTGGCCAAGAGAATAGTGAATCCAGGTGGCTGCAGTGCACAGACGATTCCTTATGTGAAGGAAGTTACTTACTGCAGGTAAGATTTCCATCAATGTAGGTGTATGTATATGGCTGAGTCTTCGGACGGCAGCCCAGTTCATTCATCCGGCCAAAACAGCAATCATGAGCATGGCAGCACCTTTGAAGGCAAAAAGAGAAAAAAGTGAGATAAATTTAGAGGGGAATCTTTTTTTTTTTTAGCAGTGTGAATGCATAAAAAGCAAGGGCATAATTTGTTTCTGTGCAGAAGACTGGATTTTCAAAACAAAAGTGAACACATCCACTTTGAAACTATGGAGTTGATATTCAAAGTGATTTATCCAGTCAGAAATGGCTCCTGGCCGGTTAAATCACTTAAGAACATAAGAGTAGCCACACTGGGTCAGACCAATGGTCCATCTAGCCCAGTATCCTGTTTTCCAAACAGTGGCCAAGCTAGGTCACAAGTACCTGGCAGAAACCCAATTAGCAGCAACATACCATGTTGCCAATCCCAGGGCAAGCAGTTGATTCCCCACATCTGTCTCAATAGCAGACTATGGACTTTTCCTCCAGGAACATGTGCAAATCTTTTTAAAACCCAGATACGCTAACTGCTGTTACCACATCCTCTGGTAGCGGGTTCCAGAGCTTAACTCCGACTCAGTTTGCTGGAAAAAGAAGCTTTTAAAAGAGACTAGAAAAAGACTCTTTACTATGTGTGTTACATTAACATTAACAATGTAACTTGTTTTCCGCTAATACCTTGCGGTTCAAAGCGGATCCCAATACAAGAAGCCGGACATATCCAGGAATTTACAATATAAAAATTAACACAGACTGTGAACCCAAGTTAATTATTAGATTGCAGAACAAATTCATGAAATAGATGATTTTTGATACTTTTTTTTCCAAAATTGAAAAGAATTTGAAATGGTAAATAGAAAGGATTGAACTTCATTACTAAGACAAGCCGCTTGAAAAGCATAAAGAGAATCTAATAATGTATGTCTTTTGATCTCGTGGCTCTAGATTTTTGAGACCAAACAAAATGACTCAACAAACATAAAGGAACTAATTCATAAATCACTTTATAAATTGGATAAATACATTTCTAGCATGTACCGGTAACCAATGGCTCTTTATGAGAAACTGAGATATACTATCTGACTTTTTCAAAGAATAAATCGAATGAAGCACAGTCATCGGGTAACTCATTCCAAAGTTTGGGTGCTAAAAAAAGAAAAGGCAGATCGGTGGGTCGATTCATAATGAATTATCTTAGGACTGGGGAGTACTGGTGGTGGTCAGCAAAAGGCTACCGGCTGAATATTGACCCCTTTACCCCTGATATTTAACCAGAAATGGCTCCTGGCTTATTAAATGGCTGGCTATCTGGCAAAATTCAGCGGGAGATAGCTGATTATCTCCCCCTGAATATTATCGGTTAGCAGATAGTAGATAACCGGTTATATCACGCGATGTAACTGCTGATATTCAGCGCATCGCTGGCTACGTTTGGAGGCCAAAATAAGCCACCAAAATATCTGGCTTATCTTTGGCCGGTTTCAACTTAACTTGCCAGCACTGAATATCATAAGTATTGCCATACTTGGAAAGACCAAAGGTCCATCGAGTCCAGCATCCTGTTTCCAACAGTGGCCAATCCAGATCACAAATACCTGGCAAGATCCCAAAAAAGTACAAAACATTTTATAGTGCTTATTCCAGAAATAGTGGATTTTCCCCAAGTCCATTTAATAACGGTCTATGGACTTTTCTTTTAGGAAGCCGTCCAAACCTTTTTAAAACTCCGCTAAGCTAACCGCCTTGGACAGTTATGTTGAAACCAGGCCAAAATAAACCGGATATTCAATGCTATTCACTGGGAATGGCCCGGCATTGAATATATGGGCTCTGTGTTGACTGCAGGAGTCAGCCCAGCTAACTCCTGCTGTTCAAATAATGGCCCCAATGTCCTTATATTTAGGGCATACAAATATTTGGGGTTAATTTATGCACATGCATTCAAAACTCTCCCCGATTACTCCCCCCCCCTGGGATTGTCTGGGTAAAGTCCATCCTGTTGGATCAAAGAAGCTGCACCCTACTGATGTCACCTACCAGTCTACCTCATCCTTCGGTGCTCCCCTTCCATTGTGCCCACAATGACATCCATATGCTACATAGGAAATGAGTGGATTGCGCTGTGTCACTCGATAGATCATGATTCCAAACTCTAGAAGACCACCGTGGGCCACCCAAGAAGCTGTAAAACAAGTAAGCAGAGAACTTCAGGAAGGAACACAGCCACTGTGGAGATTGTTTTATGAGAACATAAACATCGCCGTACTGGGACAGGCTGAAAGTTCATCAAGCCCAGTATCCTTTTTCTAACAGCGGCCAATTCAGGTCACAGCGGCCAAGATCCCAAAAGAGTAAAACAGATTTTATGCTGGTTATCCCAGGAATAAGCAATGAATTTTCCCAAGTCCATCTTACGAATGGCTTATGGACATTTCTTTTAGGAACTGGTCCAAACTTTTTAAAACCCTGCTAAGCTAACTGATTCTTACCACATTCTCTGGCAACGAGTTCCAAAGTTTAATTACATGTTAAGTGAAGAAATATTTTCTCTGATTTGTCTTAAATTTACTATTTAGTAGCTTCATTATGTGTTTCCTAGTCCTTGTATTTTTGGAAAGAGTAAACAAGCGATTCACATCTAACTGTTCCATTCCACTTTAGTGTTTTATAGACCTCTATCATATCTGTCTGGCACATGTCTCACTTTTCTTTATTTAGAACAATCTTTAATTACATGAGATCAGAGAGTCTGGATTCTCTAGTGACTGCATCCTGCTTTTTGAAGATAATTTATTGCTAAACAACAAATAACGTACACCAGATTTTTTTGTGTTATTGTGTTGGTTGCAAGATTAAACTTTGAAGTCTATAGACTCAGATTTAAACCTTGCTTTGCCCACCAACCTTGTAATTTAATAAACTTGTGTACACAAGTTATAGAGTAATGCCAGTTATGCGCTTAACTTAATGTAATAATTAGCTGCTAATTGGTATTAACAAGTAGTTGGTCATAATTGATGTCAAACAGCATTAGTTGGCCCTAATTAGCAGTTACATGTATAAGTGCCCTTAGTCGGGATTCCACAAATTGTGCATGCAAAATCCATAGGGGCCCTAAAAGTGGTCTCACTGGTGTAGGTGCGTGTTTTGGACACGCACAGGTCCATTTGCTCAGCGCACCTGGAAAAAAGGCATTTTTTGTGGATGTGCGGCAAAATTAAAACCAGCGTGCGTCCGTTTTCGGACTGAGACCTTACTGCCACCCATTGACTTAGCGGTATGGTCTCAAACGCTAACTGGGCAATAAGTGGCCAGCAGCATGCGTAAACTGGCGATTACTGCCGGGTAAGCGCCATGCAGTAGAAAATAGAAAATATTTTCTACCGTGTGTTTTGGGCAGGTGTCAAGAATGGAATTACTGCCTGGGGCACATGGTAGCTGGCGGTAGTTCCAATTTGATGTGCGTTGGATGCGTGTAGGCGCCTATGTGCCTTAGTAAATGGGAGCATGGATCTGGGAGGGGCATAGGTGGGTCAGGGGTGTGTCCTACGCGTGCACGCACAAGTTCTAGAATACTAGCAGTTACGAGCCTGACTGCCAGCAGTTAGACATGACCATTTACACAATGGCTAGTACCTAAAGTTAAGCACCTAACTGTGGACTTACGCTAGTATTCTAGAAAGGTACCTAGGCATGTAATTTTCAATATAGAATTCACGCTTAGCACAGATCATCTAAATGTCTATGTTTAGGCTACCTTTTGAGAATGACCTCCTTGGGGACAATCTATAATTGGGAGCTTCCATTTAGACATGGTAGGAACCTATTTCATAAAGCCAACCAGGCACTTAAATTCCATTATAGAATGCTAGTGTAATCTGAGCTCAACATGCCTACCATCTAGGCGTCCACCCTTATGGTGCCCCATGCAGCTCACCCCAATTCTATATTACTATGCATATCTTTAGAGAATGCCCCCACCTGCCCACTTTCAGGTGTGCACTCAAAAATTTATGCACACATCTGTCTAGAATAGCACCTAGCAAGATGTGCAGATAAATCCAAATTGTAGCCAATGTGCCCCAATAATTGATCATTAGCACCCGGTTATTGATGCTAACAGGCTCGTTATGCAATTAATTTGTGCACACAAATTGAGCACGTTCCCAAAATTGTATGTACAATTTTAAATGCTGTTTATAGAATTTGGGGGATAGTGCATCCTTTTTCAAAAGAAAATGAACTATTTTTGGCAAAGAAAACCCCCCAAGAGGCTGGGGGGAGATATGATAGAGGTCTATGGAGTAGTGAGTGGAGTGGAGCGGGTGGATGTTCATGCTTTCCAGGCATACTGGGACTGGGGGGCATGCGATGAAGCTGCAGCCTGTAGTAGATTTAAAACGAATCGGAGAAAAGTTTTCTTCACTCAACGTGTAATTGGACTCTGGAGTTCGTTGCCAGAGAGTGTGGTGGAGGCGGTTGGCTTAGCGGAGTTTAAAGGGGGTTTGGACGGCTTCCTAAAGGAAAAGTCCATGGACCGTTATTAAATGGACTTGGGGAAAATCCACTATTTCTGGGATAAGCAGTATAAAATGTTTTGTACATTTTTGGGATCTAGTCAGGTATTGTTTGTCCTGTTTGTCTGTCCTAATTAGATTTTAAGCTCTGTCGAGCAGGGACTGTCTCTTCATGTTCAAGTGTACAGTGCTGTGTACTTCTAGTAGCGCTATTGAAATGATAAGTAGTAATAGGAATCTTTGGGATTCCGGAATGTTGCTACTCTTTGGGATTCTGGAACCTTGTTACTCTTTGGGATTCCGGAATCTTGCTACTCTTTGTCCTTATCCCTTATTTGTCCTGTTTGTCTGTCCTATTTAGATTGTAAGCTCTGTCGAGCAGGGACTGTCTCTTTATGTTCAAGTGTACAGAGCTGTGTACGTCTAGTAGCACTATAGAAATGATACGTAGTAGTAGTAGTAAATTGTTGTGTTTTTTTCTGCTCATTTATATTTGATAATGACATGCAATGACGTGTCCAACCCTAATGTACATTTACATGTATAAATTCCAATTTGTAAAATTGTATCAATGTATATTCAATATGTACATTCAAATGCTGGTATTTACATGTGCAAATCAGTAATAGGGCTTGCAACTTAACCATCTTAACATTATTGTACCTGTTCTGTGAATTCTTTATTCGTTCAGTATAGGCGGTAGGGAATGGAAATTGACTTAAATAAACAAATAGATGTTTTTGAGAGGGCATGGGGATGTGACATTAACCTCCTTAAACACCCCTGCCTTTGCCTGTGGAGCAGTGAACAGTGAAAGATATACAGCACTGTATATATTACATGATAATGATTCACGGAGATTTGGCATGGGAGTTTCCCATCTGCAGACTACAAACAATTTAACAGGTATGAACAAGTCTGGAAGCCCTGGAGTCATGCATTCAGAATTGAATTTGGTAACAGGATGCCTAACTTGTATATCAAGGATCATGGAAATGATGCCTATTTTCAAAGTGAAAGGAGGCAGACTCTTTTCCTTTGAAAACAACCTCACAGAAACAACAACTTGGGAGACTATTTAAATACATTTTAAAAAATTTAAACCGGCCGACATTCAGCGCTATTTAACTGGCCAGGAATGGCTCCTGGCTGGCTGGTTAAATAGAACTTATCCGGCTGTCCACGAAAATTCAGCTATTTCCTGCGGAATAATTGCCATCAGCACGATATAGCTGACTAGCTGCGAATATTCAGCAGATTGCCGGCCAACTTTGGCGACCAAATGGGGACGCCCAAATAGAAAAACCTTTGTTTGGCCGCTATAAATATAGCTGGCTAGTGCTGAATATTACATAGCTGGCTATGTTTAAGCTGGTGAAACCCCTCCCCCATTGGTTATTCAATGCCGGTCACCAGAAATGGAGAGGCATTGAATGAATATCTGGGTTTAGCACCAGGTGTTGGGTGGACAGCGCGCTGCCCAGCACCAGCTGAATATCAGCCAGAAAATATTTATAACCCATCTATCCACGGTACTGGGTGACGATGCTTTGGAGAATCAGAAAGTATGTGTATAAGGCCAAACTGCACCCCAGGGAATGTCTCCGCTCGTTGCATGTGTAGCAGGCTGCCAAAATGTTTCTTCCTATGCAGTCACGTGAGGAACATTCTGGGGAGGTTATTTTAATAAGGATCCCTTTTACTAAAGCTTAGTGCACACTAATGAAATTAGCACATGCTAAATACCAAGTATCCTATGTTATATGTATGGGCCACACGGCACACTGAAATTAGCACATGCTAAATACCATGTATCCTATGTTATTATATGGGCCACATGCCACTTAGCCCACACTAATGAAATTATCACATGCTAAATACCATGTATCTTATGTTATATGTATGGGCGACACAGCACACACTAATGTCTGTTAGCACCCTAAAGTAGGCACAACATACATGATAAAAGTTACCCTTCCTGTGAAAACAGAGCCATTGTAGTTTGTGACAGGAACTGATACTTACTACAGACAATCACTGTGGTTAGTAGCATCAATGCATTCATCTCTGAGTAGAAGCTGCAACTATCCCCCTTGTGGTCTAGATTCTGCCACAGATCTGGTGAAGCGATCTCCAGCTGCACTGCTGCTCTCAACACTATCTCACACTGATTCCAGAGACGCAACCTCTATATTTCATTCCACAATGATGCAGCTGGGAAGAGAGGAAGAGTTCAAAATGCAGGAAACCATCAACAAGGAATGAAACCTCCACAGTCACTTTACGTGGCCTGTTCTCAAAGCAAGCTCACAGCTCCAGGTCAAGAAGGACACTTTGGTGCTTTCGTTTTTCGTCTCCTGCAAGAGTTCTGAGCAGGGCCATCAAATGAGTCTAAAGCTCTAGCATCACTTGTGACAAAGCAGGTTGGCATCTGTGAAATGCTCTGCTTGTCATTCCATGGTGGGAAGTGGTGATTTCAATATGGCAGAAGGGAACCAGGATTGTTCATGGATTGGTTGGAGTCATTTTGAAATACGGCACTGGGGCTGGAGGGTAGGATGGTCATTGACCCTGAAGTCCCCACAGATGGGACATGATATTGGGTAGGGTCTAAGGGAGCTACATGGTGGGGGGGGGGGGGGGTGGAGAAACTGTTTTTTTAACTTTGTTGGTGGGGCCAGCGCATGCCTAAGTCATTGCATGTCATTTGCAAACATAAATGAGCAGAAAAACATAACATTTTGAGTTTGTTGTACACAGATAAGCAGACTCTTTGGAAATAGTATGCACTATGGACTAGATTCTATATATGGTGACTGAAAAATTGGCACTGAAAATATTTTTGCCTAGGCGTATTCTGTAAACTGCACCTAGATTTAGGCGTGGTCTATAGAACATGTCAAGCTGGTTTATAGAATATGCCTAGTAGCCATGCCGGCGCCTAACTCTAGGCACATCCATTTACGTTAAGTATAAATAGCGGTGCTTTAGTTAGGCGCAGAGCAGGTGTATTGTATAACCGTGCCAGGGGCATAGCCAGACCTCGGCTGGAGGGGGAGCCAGAGCCTGAGGTGGGGGGGGGGGCACTGTTTAGCCGCCTCTCCCCCCCGCCACTTTGGACCCACCGCCACCGCAAAAACCCTCCCCCATCGCCACCAGGTTCCTTATTTGGGGACCCCCGCCAGCCGAAGAGTCTTCTTCAGCGCCAGTTGACTCTGGCGCCTTTGCTGTGTGATGATCTGTTTCGAACTCCTGACGTCCTGCACTGTGCACGTCCTGTATGTAGCCCCTTGCAGGACGTAAGGCGTCAGAAACAGATTATCACACAGCGAAGGTGCTGGAGTCGACTGGTGCTGAAGAAGACTCTTCGGCTGGCAGGGGTTGGGGACCCCCGCCAGCAAACAAGGTACCTGATGTGGCGGCGGGGTGGGCGGTGGCTGTGGGGAGTCAAATGTAGAGGGGGCCAGGGCTTAATTTGTGGGGGCCTGGGGCCCATGCCCCCACGTAGCTATGCCTCTGAACCGTGCATGCAGATTTTTGGAATGCCCATGGCCTGCTCATTCCATGCCCATGGACACACCCCATTTTTGGCAGCACACATTAGAATTTACGCACCGCTTTACAGAATACGCCCAGCAAGTTATGCACGTAAATTCTAATTAATGCCAATTAGTATCGATAATTGCTTGTTAAGTGGCACTGATTGGCTTGTTAAGTAATTAAATTACATGCATAAAACCAGAATATGACTGGTTTTTTTTGTGTGCAGTTTTGGTCACGTTATATAGAATCTGTGGTTATGTGGATAAAGGGCATTCCCGATAGTGGAACCATCATGATGCACGGACCATTACTCATGTGCAAACTTGTGTACACATGGGTACCTCTTCCTGAAATAGTACTGTCCTCTTTCCAAAGAGTTTGCAATATTATTGGGAGCTAATGTCTGTTAGCACACGCCAAGCTTTAGTGAGAGGCCCTTAGTGTTTTTTACCTTTAAGGGAATGCATAGTGTTTCTGTTGCAGCAGAACCTGTGTCTGTGTGAGAGAGAGGCATGCTTTTATCCAGCCTGGTGTTTGCAGCTACTCCACACCAGTGCGATATTTCCAGCCCCTGAAGCAGCCCAACACAGGACGAAATTTATCTAAGTTGGGCATATATTTACCCCTTCAGAACTTCTACTTTGGATCAGTGTGGTCTACATTCTGGTTTGTTCACCTGTTTGCTGGAAGACTGGATATTAAAGGGGTAATATATATATATATTATATATATATCTATATATATATATATCTAAGCTCCCATTGTTTCCTTCCAATGTTTCAATGTTTATACTCCAGTGTTACATTCCTTAACGACACCTCAATTGTTTCGCATAATTCTGCAAAATGTAATCCATAACCAATCTGTAACAAATTGTATTTCCAATATTTAACTCATATTGTAAGCCACACTGAACCCGCAAAAAGGTGGGAAAATGTGGGATACAAATGCAATAAATAAATAAATAAATAAACTGACAAAAGGAGAAAATGAGTAATTCTGTGAGGGAACCAAAAATAAAACTGGTGTTGGTAATTATCTAATTATCTATTGCACCAGATGACCTGATCATATCTTATTTAAATACAATATATATTTTTATTTTTTAATTTGCTGTGCTCAGTAACGCTGTTGTGCCCTTTAAACCAAATGTTCTGCATAGGGTACACATCCGCCAGACATCATAGCACTCGCCCTTCCTTCCTTCCTTCCAAAACTACGATGGAGTTTTAGGTTTTAACCACGATGCACTAAATCACGGGTGATCTGGAGGCATCACAGCCCGCGCATCTTGCCAATTGAGATCAGCTAAGACAAGTAAACCACTGCAGCACTTTGAGTTAGTCTCTTGAGGTGTGAGTTTTGGAAGGAAGGAAGGGAGGGCGAGTGCTATGATGTCTGGCGGATGTGTACCCTATGCAGAACATTTGGTTTAAAGGGCACAACAGCGTTACTGAGCACAGCAAATTAAAAAATAAAAATATATATTGTATTTAAATAAGATATGATCGGGTCATCTAGTGCAATAGAAAACGAGATAAAAGGACAAAATGGCCAGAAAACCCCAAATCAACAAAACAGTGGGTAAAAAACCAGGAGTTCCAGATGATCATCATTATCGTTCTCAAGTATTTAGACTCCTGATGTAGGCCCTTTGGCCGAAACACAACGTTGTGTCGAGTCGATATACTGATTAATAAAGTTTGGTTCATCTTCACTCTGGAACTCCTGGTTTTTTACCCACTGCTTTGTTGTATTGTGACTATCCGTGGGATTTCGTTGAGTTCTCCACGTTTGTGGATTCTCTACCAGAAAACCCCAAATGAAATAATATTCCCATAAAAAAACATGGGAAACAACATGAAATGAAACTTTTCCACCCATCCCTACCTTTTTCACCTGGATGGTCATTTTTTTTTTTTTATTTCAGTTTTTTAAAATTTTATTTTGAATGTACAAGACAAAACAAAAAATGAAATGAAAGAAAATTTCAATGCAACTTTCCCACTCCTTAATTCTTATATTAAGCCAGAGAAAGCTATCACAAGCTACAGAGAATTCAGGTTTCTCCAAGAGCAATGCAGAGGGCTAGATTTCTACAGATGTGCATTAAAACAGTAAAACATTTCTTCATGTAGTTCTATTTGAAACCCCATTATTTTATAGTATACCAGACAAAAATCAGTAGACAGTTAAAAATAGTAGGGTGATACTATTATAGAGGAGAGAGTTTTAACGACCTACTGATGTATCCTGCAGGGACGTAATATGATTGTACAGTGACCTGGAGGGGCATTTTCCACATGACGTCTATGTCTGACTTTGGACGTTTTGCACAAAAGAAGGTCATTTTCAAAAAAAGAAAAATGTCTATCTTTTGTTTTCAAAAATACTATTTTGAACAAGGTGTTATGTTTTGTTTTTTGGTCCATTTTCAAAGAAAAAACGTCCAAAGTGCAAAATGCACAAAATCAAGCCATTAGGATGTAGGAGCCAGCATTTTTAGTAGACTGGTCCCCCTGACATCCCAGGAAAGCAATAGGGCACCCTAGGGGGCACTGCAGTGGACTTCATAAAATGCACCCAGGTATACATCTCACCATTTCTCCCATATCGTATCTGCTGAGCACCCCAAGTTCTCAATTACTGTTGTGGCCATCTAATCACTGCTAAGCTTGTTTGGTTCCATAAAGGATTTCTTTGAGTTTATCCCACGCGTTTTTGAATTCTGTTATTGTTTTCATCTCTACTACCTCTCGTGGGAGGGCACTCCAGGCGTCTACCACCTTGCTGTCTGTGAAAAAGTACTTCCTGACATTATTCCTGAAGCTGAGTTGGTCCACCTATAACCTCATGTCACCTTCCTGTCTCTGGAAAAGATTTGTTTGTAGATTAATACCTTTCAAATATTTGAATGCCAGTGTCATATCACTCATCTCTCTCCTTTCCTCCAGGGTAGACACCTTCAGGTCCTCAAGTCTCTTCTCCTATGTCTTGTGGCGCAAACCCTATACCATTTTTGTTGCTTTTGTCTGAATCGCTTAAATTCTTTTTACATCCTTAGCAAGATACAGCCTCCAAAACTGAACACAATACTCCAAGCAGGGCCTCACCAATGACTTGTACAGGGCCATCAACATCGCCTTTCTTCTGCTGGTTATACCCCTCTCTTTGTACCCCAGCATCCTTATGGTCGTGGTCACCACCTTGTCGCATTGTTTCATTGCCTTGAGATCCTCAGACTCCATCACCCCAAGGTGCCTCTCCAGAGCTGTGCTTATCAATCTCTTTCCTCCTATCTGGTACATCTCCTTTGGAACTCTGCACTTCTTCACATTAAATTTAACTGCCAGACCTATGACCATTCTATTGGCTATCTTTGTGTCATCTGCAAAAAGGCAAACGTTTCCTTTTAACCCTTCAAAAATGTCTCTCACAAATATATTAAACAGAATCGGCCCCAGTACCAACCCCTGAGGTACTCCACTACTCACCTTCCTTTCCCCTGAGCGAATTCCACCCTCTGTCGCCTGTCGGACAACCAGTGGCGTACCTAGGGTAGTTGACACCCGGGGCTGGTCATTTTTTAACACCCCCCTCCAAAATCCAGTACTAGGCATACTGAGAGTACAAAACAATCAGGACCTATAGAGCAATTCTAACATACTATAAGCAGTAATTTCTATAAGTCACATAAGGAAAAGGAAAGCATCTTAAACACTACAGTGAGCAATAGAACATCAATTCACATATTGTAAAATGAAACCAGACAGAATAGTACAGATCGTCGATCCTGCACAGTCAATGCCAACTGAAAGCCATGTCTTTTTCACAAACACAGATACACCCTAATCCACTATAGAATAAGTAATCATAAACTTTCTATTTAGACAAAAATTAAACTGAACCCACAAGATGCCAGACTCTGCATACAATGCAACACCACAGAAACAGAAAATGTCCCTTAGTACTGTGCAAAATATAAAGACAGCAGATGTAAATTTGAAAAAAACTAACAAGTACCAATCACCACTTTACAAATCAACAAATAGAAATAAAATAAATATAGAAAATAAAATAATACCATTTTATTGGACTAATACATTTAGCTTTCAGAGGCCAAAACCTCCTTCCTCAGGTCAATACAGTATAGTATTTCTTGCGGAAATAGGAAGTTACATCAGAGGGCGGGACACAGTGAGGGAAGGGTCGACGCGACGAGGCGATTTGCTTCTTTTACAGCAGAGCAGACGTGAGGCGCTTCACAGATTTTTTTTAAAGGCTGGGTGCCGGCCAGGTGGCAGGAGAAGAGGGTCGTCTGTCGATGGAGCTGGTAGTAGGCAGGTGGGGACTGCAGCGCCAGCGGAGCACCCCCCACCTGCTGACACGCGGGGCGGACCGCCCCCATCGCCCCACCCTTGGTACGCCACTGCAGTCAACCAGTTTCCAATCCAGCTTGGGTCCTAAGTTCAGCCCTCTCAGATGATTCATGAGTCTTCTGTGAGGAACCGTATCAAAAGCTTTGCTGAAATCCAAGTAGATTACATCTAGTACATGTCCTTTATCCCGTTCTTTGGTCACCTAGTCAAAGAAATCAATCAGATTCATTTGGCAGGATTTTCCTTTGGTAAAGCTATGTTGCCTCAGATCCTGCAACCTGCTGGATTCTTGAAAGTTAACTATCTTTTCCTTTAGCAGTGATTCCACTGATGTGAGGCTTACCGGACTGTAGTTTCCCACTTCTTCTGTGTAAGATTAGGTAATGCTTGATTCTGTGGATCAAGCAGGCTTTATTAAAAAATTGAAAAAGTTCCCAGAAGCCAATAGGTGAAAAATGCAGTCAGGCTTATTTGAACCTTGCAAGATGATTCCAAAAAATATTTGAAAATGTTGTGTTTCACAATTGTCTTCTTTATTTTATCATGACAATATTCCTATTGTCTGCTGGTTTTACTGCCAAACAGTTGCCTATTGTCTTGTCTTGTTCATCAAAACCCTGGGAACTGGTGTTTCACTTATGTATCCAACTGTTTGAGCATTATGAACTTTGATATTTGAAATAATTAATCTTATTCATGACAACAATGGTGAGAATGCGTCCTTTCATGCATAGCTGTCCCTCTTCCTCCATTATTTCACATATCATTCTGCCATATTTCTCTTTATTTTCTTTGGTTGGAGAACCAATAAAGGCATCCATGAAGAAAAGGATGGATTGTTTGATTAATCTTACCCAGCTAGGTGCATCCTCCTAGTTCAGTCAGCTTCAATGGTGTTGGAACAAGGAACAACGTCTCACTCAGGTGCACAATCTCTGTTGCCAGCTGTCCTGCCTTAAATAGATCACAGGCTCTTCCCCACCCACCATGGCATATATGTGCTTTTCATATTATCTTTTTGTCTTTCTATAGCAGCTCAGGCATTGTGCAACCATGAAGAGCTTCCTTCATTTCTCAACTCTACAGAGTGTATCATCAACTGAGACGTCAACAAGCTGAACAACTGAACTCCCTTTAAAAAGTTGGTTCATTCAATAGAGCTTTGAGGTTGATGTTATTCCAAACTGATTGTGATGATAGAAAAGGACCATAAGGCTCCTCTCCTTTCCTTCCCATTTTCAGCAATATACAATCGAGCATATAAACTTGAAATCTTTAGTGCCGGGTCCTATCCGGGAACTGATGCTGAATGTCTGAGCAGTTGCCGACTCCCCAAAGTTATCCAGATACCGGAATTATTCAGTGTTGGTACACAGATAGATATCCAGGTGCGTTAGGACCAATGCTCCCTCTAAGGACCGGCCTGGTGTGTGCACATTTGTTTTTCAAGTGAGCAACAATTTTTTTTAAAAACCAACAATTTTTGAGCACCAGTATTAGCATATCTTTTTAAAATCAGATCTTTTAAAGATTTCATTTTATAATTTGGTTTTGTTGTAAAGTGGGGTCTGTATTTTTCTGTTAGGCGAGTCTATGCCCATCATACTGCCACATCTGCCACCCATCTTCACACCTGTGAAATTATTCATACAAGGGCTGCCTTCTTCTAAAAAAAACCCCATAACCTAACCCCACCCCTAATTGCTGACTAGCATGCCAAATCTGACCCCAAAATGCCTCTGGTGGCCTTCACTTAGGTGCTAACTGCTCATTTTCAACAACGATAACCGTTAGCAGGTAGCACTGGAACACGCAATTTAATTGGCCAATGGCCATTTCTGACCAGTTAAATCATTTTGAATATCGACCAAATAGTTATCCAGGTGCTGGCAGTGAATATCACCAGTGCCCGGATATCTATGGGACTGCCATGACTCCGCCTCAGATCACCCCTTCTCTACCCAGGTCTGGGTAGGTGCTGCTGAATTTCTGGGTATGGGCCAGGCACAATGATTTAACCAGGCATGAGCCTCTTTGGCCCATTGGAATCATTTTCATTATTGCCCAAATTCTACAGCTCCTCCCAATCCAGGAACCTGGCCTGTACCATGCACTGTCTTATTTCAGCTTACACCTTGCAGATATCTCAATGCTGGCCTCTCCCACTCAGCCAAGGTCCCCACTCACAGCCTATTCTCTACTGTTAGACCTGACTGGAAGATCAACAAAAATATTGAAACACAAAGGGGGCCGATATTCAGAGCATGGGAGTTAGCCTAGCTAACTCCTACGGTTCGCGGTGATGCTGGATATTCAATGCCGGGTCATTTCTAGTGACTGACATTGAATATCCGGTTTCTTTTTAGCCGGTTTCAACGTGACTGGCCAAGTAGATATTGATATCTAGCTGGTTATCTTGAAACCAGTCAAAGATATCCCACATTGTTAAGCGGCCATATTTAGCTGCTAAACTCAGGCTGAAAATCGGTGGATAGCCAGTTATATTGGCTGATATAACTGGTTATCTGCTAGCCGCTAACCGACAATATTCAGCAGGGTATAGCCAGCTTTCCCCCACTGAATACTGCGGGATAGCCAGTTATGGGGCATTTAACGGGCCAGGTGCTAAATATCGGAGGAAGAAGACCACGAAACACACCTACAGCACATTACGTTGGAAGCATTCACTTCTCCAATTTGTTAAGTGCGCTGACTATAACGGAGATGATCTGGTTTATTACACCTTCCTCAGGGCGGCAGGTACATGGGACTTCCTTCCTTTTCTATTTACGGTATAGGGAGATTGGATGGGGGGGGGGGTAAGGGGAGACCATTACTATATGATAGTCCCTAATTGTAGGGCAACAGTGGGTAGAGGGTTGTGGTAATAAGGGGATAAAAGTGGGGGGGGGGGGGATAACAGGATGGAGTGGGGATTTAAGGACTATTTGGTGTGGGGTTAGGTTATGGAGTGTTTTTAGAAGAAGACAGCCCTTGTATGATTAATTTTCACAGGTGGGAAGACGGGCGACAGATGTGGCAGTATGGTGGGTGTAGACTCGCTTAACAGAAAAACACAGACCCCACATTCAAACAAAATTAAATTATATAAGTAAATCTTTAAATGACCTGATTTAAACAAGCTTTTTTAAAAAGAAATTGCAATAATACTGGCATTCAAAAATTGTTGTTTAAAAAAATTTTTTACTCACATAAAATAAAATTTGCACACACCAGGCCGGTCGTTAGAGGGAACATCGTTTAACACATATTAGTAAATGAACCCAAGAGGGTAGAAACGGCTGCCAGAGAGAGCAACGAACTCTATCAACCTAAGGTGTTTCACCACGTCACAGCAACGAACTCTATCAACCTAAGGTGTTTCACCACGTCACAGCACATGGAAAAGTATAATATCGTCCAACTACAGATAGCCAAATGCTAGAATAACAGGTAAAACCCAATCCACGGCCTTTCTCCTGTCTGACCAGATGGATTTCCATGTTTCCTCATGACTGATATGTTTCTGGCAGCATTTCTGTAATAAAAATAGGATAGGAAGAGCTAGTTAGTGCATGTTGATGTGGGTGTGTCGTGGATATCATTAGTGACTGTGAAGTAAGAAAAGTGACTATACTAACAGTGTTTCCTTATTTCTTAATATGTGTCGATATAAAGTTTCTGTGACAGGGTGAGCTGAATATTGCAGCTGCTGTGTTAATCCAGAAGAAACAAAAAGGGGGGTATAATATGAAACAAGTATTGTCCATTGTCAACTCACTCACTACCTTCAAAAACTGAAGATTATGCGAAAGAGGAACTTCCCTCGGCAAACCAACTAGCTACGTATTTCCAAGAAAAGGTGAATAAGCTTAGAATTGGTCTTCCCCTACCACTGACAAAGATTTTGACTCACTAGTGTCCCTGTCTCCTAAAAAAGGCATCCCTGCAAATAGAACCTGGAAGGAATTTGATAAAACGCAATGGTCTACCTTTTCCAAACTATTCTCAAAGTATGCTTCCTCCCACTCCACACTAGACATCTGCCCTCCTCACATAATGACCACTGCCCCACCAACATTCCACCCTAGTGTTCTCTCATGGATCGATCAGCAACTGTCACAAGGAATATTTATCCAAAGCTTGGCCAAAATCATCATTACACCAACATCAAAAGACCCCAACCAACCTAGACAACTGATTACAGACCGGAAGCCTCCATTCCATTCTTTGTTAAACTACTGGAAGGAATGGTAACTCTACAGCTCACTCTCTTCTTGGTCTTGCTTGATATTCTTCCACCATCCTATTCAAGATTCCATGTAGTTTTTCACACAGAAACAGTTCTGTGCTCTATGTTAGACCACGTCCAACTACTGTTAAGGAAAGAAACCCCAATTCGATCTGTCCTCAGCGTTTGACCTAGTGATCATACCATCCTACTATGGAACCTTCAAAGAAATGGAAATCACAGGTAATGTTTTAAAGTGGTTCAGAGGCTTCTTGGAAAGCAGATTGTACAGGGTCAAGGTAAATGCAGATTTATCCGTGAACTGGAGTAACAGATGCGGGGTCCCCCAAGGCTCCTTCCTATATCCAATACTGTTCAATGTTTTCTTCCGATCCTTAAGCCCACTGCTAGATAGAAATGGCTTTCTCTACTACGTTTACGCTGATGATCAGTATTAATCTCCATGCAATCAATTCTCGAAATAGACATATCTAGAGGCCAATAATGTATCAACCTACTAGAAAAATGGATGCAAACTCACAAGTTAAAACTCATTACTGAAAAAAACAAATTTTTATGTTTCATCTCAAAACCAGAACAAATCCCTAAGTCGAAGTGTCAATCAAATGAACTTCACTCTTTCCCTTACCATTAAACTACTAGGCATTCAAATCAACTGCGCTCTCTCCCTGGAAGCACAAGTCAACGCCCTGACCAAAAATGTTTCTTCCTAATGAGAAAGCTTCATATCGTTTGGAAGTACTTTGAAATCAATCAATATGAATGGTTGGTACATACACTACTACTATTATCTCTTTGATTACTGCAACTTAATATACCTGGCCTGCACAAAGACCTTACTCAAGAGACTTCAAACCATTCAAAATACGGCAATCAGAGTAATCTTCAGGTTATCAAAATTCCACAGTATCTCCCCTTTCTACATCAAACTACATTGGCTCCCCATTGAGGCAAGAGTGCTTTTCAAACTGGCATGCTTGCTTCCTCTTTAAAACACTGCAAGGACCGATCTCCAGCTATCTACTAAATCACTTCTGCTTTGCAACCTCAACCAGACCTAGGAGACAAGAAGCTACCAAATTCTTCACTTTCCCCTCAACTCAGGGCAAGAAGAGACTAGCGCTCTTCGACAAATCTCTTGCCATTCAAGCAACCAGAGGGGTGATATGAGTATATCGGTTAAGGCGGAAGATAAGACGTGCGGCAGAGTTCTGGATGGACTGAAGGGGGGATAGATGGCTACGTGGGAGGCCGGTCAGGAGTAGGTTGCAGTAGTCAAGGCGAGAGGTAATGAGAGAGTGGATGAGAGTTCGGGTGGTGTGCTCGGAGAGGAAGGGGCGAATTTTGCTAATGTTATAGAGGAAGAAGCGACAGGTCTTGGCTATCTGCTGGATATGCGCAGAGAAGGAGAGGGAGGAGTCGAAGATGACACCGAGGGTGCGGGCAGATGAGACGGGGACGATGAGGGTGTTATCAACTGAGATAGAGAGTGAAGGGAGAGGGGAAGTGGGTTTGGGTGAGAAAACAATAAGTTCAGTCTTAGACATATTCAGTTTCAGGTGGCGGTTGGACATCCAGGCAGCAATGTCGGATCAGCAGGCCGAGACTTTGGCCTGGGTTTCCGCAGTGATTTCTGGTGTGGAGAGATAAAGCTGGGTGTCGTCAGCATAAAGATGATAGTGGCAACCATGAGAAGAGATCAGGGAGCCTAAGGAAGAGGTGTAGATTGAAAAAAGAAGGGGCCCAAGGACAGATCCCTGAGGAACTCCAACAGAGTATTGCATTTCATATGGATAAACAGGCACAGTCACTATTATATAACAGCATTACAGGATGAAATATTAAATGTGGACTGTCCTGTCACTATGTTAAATGACTCACAAGAAATGTTTTGCTTATCAAGATCCCCGTTGGACAGAAGAAGAAGCTTTACCACCTTCTCCTTCCTTCAAAGGGACTTGAATTTCTTTGACTCATACAGGAATAAGGAAGTGCACTGCAGTTATGAGTTTCTATTTCTCCTCCTCTCTTTTTATCCAAGTGGGAACAGGTTTTCAATTAGAAAAACTAAGACTTTTTTTTTTTTTGACAGTTCGTCCCATACCACAGGGAGGAAATAAAACAGCACAAGACAAAACAAGGAAAGAAAACAACCACAGAGAGAGATAAATTTTTTTTTTTGTTACATTTGTACCCCGCACTTTCCCCACTCATGTCAGGCTCAATGCGGCATACATGGGGCAATGGAGGGTTAAGTGACTTGCCCAGAGTCACAAGGAGCTGCCTGTGCCTGAAGTGGGAATCAAACTCAGTTCCTCACTTCCCCAGAACCAAAGTCCACCACCCTAACCACTAGGCCACTCCTCCACATTTCAGGTCATTTTAAAAATCATTTGTGGAGTGGAGGAGTGGCCTAGTGGTTAGGGTGGTGGACTTTGGTCCTGGGGAACTGAGAAACTGAGTTCGACTCCCGGCACAGGCAGCTCCTTGTGACTCTGGGCAAGTCACTTAACCCTCTCCATTGCCCCATGTAAGCCGCATTGAGCCTGCCATGAGTGGGAAAGCACGAGAGTACAATGTAACAAAAATAAAATAGATACTATTGGAGATTCTACATGGAATGTTGCTACTATTGGAGATTCTACATGGAATGTTGCTATTCCACTAGCAATATTCCATGTAGAAGGCTGCGCAGGCTTCTGTTTCTGTGATGTCAGACTCACAGAAGCAGAAGCCTGCGCGGCCACATTGGTGATCTGCAAGGGCCGATTTCTGCCGATTTCTACATGGAATGTTGCTAGTGGAATAGCAACATTCCATGTAGAATCTCAAATAGTAGGAGGAGTGGCCTAGTGGTTAGGGTGGTGGACCTTGGTCCTGGAGAACTGAGTTCGATTCCCACTTCAGGCACAGGCAGCTCCTTGTGACTCTGGGCAAGTCACTTAACCCTCTCCATTGCCCCATGTAAGCTGCATTGAGCCTGACATGAGTGGGAAAGTGCGGGGTACAAATGTAACAAAAAAAAAAAAAAAATAACAGGGTCAGTATTCATCCAGCACAGCCGGCGTATTGTTTTAAGCACCAGCTGTGGCCGTTAAATAAAACATGGATTTTAAGTACTGCCCCCTAGTCCTACTATTTTTGGAAAGAGTAAACAGTGATTCACATCTTCCTGTTCCATTCCACTCCACTCATTATTTTATAGACCTCTATCATATCTCTGCTCACCCATCTTTTCTCCAAGCTGAAAAGCCCTAGCCACTTTAGCCTTTCCTCATAGGGAAGTCATCCCATCCCCTTTATCATTTTCATTGCCTTTCTCTGTTCCTTTTCTAATTCTATCTTTCTTGAGATGCAGTAACCAGAATTGCACACAATATTCGAGGTGCGGTCGCACCATGGAGCAATACAAAGGCATTATTATACAAAGTACTAGGGGGACCCATCTACTGAAGTATGGTAGGTTGTGCAGTTACCACACTGTAATATACCCTACATTTAACTGCCTGGGCCAATAGTGTGGACCCTCTGTGCTATTAGCCCAGGCATGTAACGCAGCCCCAACACTATCAAACTGATGGCTGGCTGGGGGATTGTAACCCGCTCCAGTTCTCTTCCTGATTTCCACCTGCTTATCATCACGATCAGCTCCATTGAGAGTATCTGTGCAGCTGTTGACGTTGATGCCCCGATTCTGAATGAGTGGCTGATATAGTTTTGAGTTTGCATGCCCAATCTCTCTATGCAGAAGCTTTGGAAAATTGGCCTACCAAACACAGTTAAACACAAGTAACTGAAGAGATTCACATGCAGGCTTATTTTCGAAAGAGAAGGACACCCATCTTTTGACACAAATCGCAAGATGGGCGTCCTTCTCACAGGGTCGCCCAAATCGCTATAATGGAAAGCTGATTTTGGGCGTCCTCAACTGCTTTCCGTCGCGGGGACGACCAAAGTTCCCAGGGGCGTGTCAGAGGCGTAGCAAAGGCGGGACTTGGGCGTGCCTAACACATGGGCGTCCTTGACCCAGAATGGAAAAAAAGGGCGTCCCTGATGAATACTTGGGACGACTTTACCTGGTCCTTTTTTTCTTACGACCAAGCCACAAAAAGGTGCCCAAACTGACCAGATGACCACCGGAGGGAATCGGGGTTCATCTCCCCTGACTCCCCCAGTGGTCACTAACCCCCTCCCACCCTCAAAAAAATGTTTTTAAATATTTTTTGCCAGCCTCAAATATCATACCCAGTTCCATGACAGCCGTATGCAGGTCCCTGGAGCAGTTTTAGTGGGTGCAGTGCACTTCAGGCAGGCGAACCCAGGCCCATCCCCCCCTACTTGGGAGCCCTTCAAAATCCACCAGAAACCTACTGTACCCACATCAAGGTGCCCCCCTTCACCCATAAGGGCTATGGTAGTGGTGTACAGTTGTGGGTAGTGGGTTTTGGGGGGGGGGGCTCAGCACACAAGGTAAGAGAGCTATGCACCTGGGAGCAATTTATGAAGTCCACTGCAGTGCCCCCTAGGGTGCCCGGCTGGTGTCCTGGCATGTCAGGGGAGCCAGTGCACTACGAATGCTGGCTCCTCCCATGACCAAAGGGCTTGCATTTGGTCGTTTCTGAGATGGGTGTCCTTGGTTTCCATTATCGCCGAAAATCAGAAACGACCAAGTCTAAGGACGACCATCTCTAGGGACGACCTAAGTGTCAAGATTTGGGCGCCCCCGACCGTATTATCAAAACGAAAGATGGACGCCCATCTTGTTTCGATAATACGGGTTTCCTCGCCCCTTTGCCGGGATGTCCTGCGAGGACGACCTCAGGAAAACTTGGGTGCCCCTTTCCATTATGCCCCTCTATGTGGCATACGGGTCAGTCAGCTGAATAGGCCAGAGTGTAGTAGCTAGAAAGAAAGTGTTTTTTTTTTTTCTGTCTAGCATAGCAAGACAAATATTTAGCTTGTAACTTTGAGTAAGCCTGCTGTAGAAAGTGCATCATTGCCCTCCAGTGGCCTGAGTAAATTGTCACTTCATATAGAATACTACTACTACTTACTACTACTTAACATTTCTAGAGCGCTACTAGGGTTACGCAGCGCTGTACAATTTAACAAAGAGAGACAGTCCCTGCTCAAAGAGCTTACAATCTAGCAGATTTTAGTCAATGTAAAACAAATATATACCTATCTCTCTCTATATACACTGTACTTTATTTTTTTAAAAATACCTTAACACATTTCAATTTCCAAGCAATGCACACTCATATATACATTTGTCCTGTGCACAAACCGCATGAATCTTCAATGCAGCCATATATAATGGGAGGAAATGGCTGCTTGCTATGCAAGAGAAACCTATGACAAGATGGCCGCCCGGCCTAGCCATCTCGGGTGCTATCTGAGCCAGTGTAGTGATTCTTATGTACCTTGTTTGAACCCCGGAGACCATCGCTGGCTGTCATCTACAGTCTCTCCTGCCATTGTCTCTTCCCACCCCTCTCTTCCATTATGATTCTCTCTGACCCAACTAGATCTTGAAGGCTACGGCTCCCTGCTACCTCTGCCTACCTCCTCCCTCCTCCCATCTACAGCTACCACTGACTTGTAATGCCACTTCTAGGTATTTACTAGCTATTCAACATACGAGATTATCTGACCAGCTCAGGTCCCAAGGGGGTTGGATTACAGAAGCGTTGCCAGGTTGACGGCGCAGGGGGAGCGAGAGCGGACTTCCGCCGGCACCAGCGCACATTTTCAGCGCTACACAACAAGAAAAAAAAATAGGCGCCGGCAGAACTCTGTTTGGGGCTGCGGCCGCTCCCCTGGCCCCCCACCTAGCTACGTCACTTGTTGGATAATAGGTCAATGATGATATGAGGAAAAATGACAACGGAAAATTCCTGAACATCATGTCTTGGGCAAGGGAATGTTGTCAGAAACTGTGCACAAATCTGTCAAGCCTCACTTAGAAAAGGTACTACAAACCGGATATAAAAAATGGACACAACTAACTGTCAATGAGTCAACTGCAGATGTCAGATTTGATGCTTGCATTTTTTATTGTAGGATACATAACAGTGCAAATAGCAGATGCATCTTGATCCTTCTCAAACAGCAATGACTTACTACTACTTATCATTTCTAAAGCGCTACTAGACGTACGCAGCACTGTACACTTGAACATGAAGAGACAGTCCCTGCTCCACAGAGCTTACAATCTAATTAGGACAGACAAACAGGACAAATAAGGGATAAGAACAAAGAATACCAAGATTCCGTGCAGAATGCCAAAGAGTGGCAAGATTCTGGAATCCCAGTGTAGCAACATTCTGTGCGGAATCCGAAAGAGCAGCAAGTTTCCAGAATCCCAAAGATTACTACTATTCCTTATCATTTCTAAAGCACTACTAGACGTACGCAGCGCTGTACACTTCAACATGAAGAGACAGTCCCTGCTCCACAGAGCTTACAATCTAATTAGGACAGACAAACAGGACAAACAAGAGATAAGGGAACATTAAAGTGAGGATGATAAAATTCCTAAATTAAAAGCATCAAAAAGGTGGGCTTTCAGCTTAGATTTGAAGACGGCCAGAGATGGAGCTTGACGTACCGGCTCAGGAAGTCTATTCCAGGCATATGGTGCAGCAAGGTAAAAGGAACGGAGTCTGGAGTTAGCAGTGGAGGAGAAGGGTGAAGATAAGAGAGATTTACCCAGTGAACGGAGTTCCCGGGGAGGAATGTAGGGAGAGATGAGAATGGAGAGGTACTGAGGAGCTGCAGAGTGAATGCACTTATAGGTCAATAACAGGAGTTTGAACTGTATGCGGAAACGGATAGGAAGCCAGTGAAGTGACTTGAGGAGAGGGCTAATATGAGCATAACGACCCTGGCGGAATATTAGTCGTGCAGCAGAATTTTGAACAGATTGAAGAGGAGAGAGATGGCTAAGTGGGAGACCTGTGAGAAGCAAGTTGCAATAGTCTAAGCGAGAGGTGATAAGAGGGTGGATGAGGGTTCTGGTATTGTTCTCAGAAAGGAAAGGGCGAATTTTGCTGATATTATACAGAAAGAAATGACTTCCAAATACAATGAAAACAAATTGAGCAATCCAAGAGCTACAATGAACATATACAAACTTTCACAAAGGCATATTGATTGGTCTATCGACTGTATCATAGCAAGACCCAGGCAATTACTGCAAAGAATGGAAAAGCTCTTCAGCATTCTAATGCCCTACAGAACAGCTGTAGAAAGGTTATTAAAAGCAAAAATATAAAGTCACAAGACACCTAAGCCTAAGAAATGATCCTTGCACCAACTTACATCTGATTATGAGTGAAGAAGCAACATTAGCAATTGCCCATTAATTGGAAAAAAAAAAAGGAAAATCAGATATTTTACTGCTGTGGCAAAAATAGCCTTAGTGCATGGGGAAAACCTGCATAAGGTGCGTTACGGCCACTTCCTACCACAGCTTTGTAAAAGGACCTTCTGGTTTATTAAGTGGACCTGATAGTAGGTTTCCAACACGTTTAGCATTAGATGTTGTGGCTCACACTTCTCATGATTTGAGTCTTCCAATGATATAAAAAATTACTGTAGATTGTCTTTTTAAAAGAGTTCCTGATATAAATTGCTGGTAGATTTCCTGGTCTATGTAAAACTACAGAAAAGAGGCAGTTTAAAAATTGCATCCTGAGAAAAGCAAAGACTATTACTTGCTCGTTCTACGAAATCATCAAATTTTGCTTTTTAAAATTCAACATCTGAAATAAGCAATTAGTAATCATATCTGAGTACAAAGCATTTTTGTTTTAACACGAAGGTGCTGATCCTCTGCACAGCGTGTTCAGCCGGTAGGTGTAACGAGTACTGTAACTTCTGAGATTGCTTCTGAAGCAGGTGACAGCTGTCCTGTCACATTCACAAATCTGCCTTTCACATGAAGACCCCGAGCCTGTGCAAACAGAAAAACAGATTTTTCAGAATTTCTGGAACAAACAGGAAAGTTAAACACAAGGTCCTATTCATTACTTTTAACTCTGGATATAGTGGAATTAGAAAGGGTACGGGGAAGGGCAATAAAAATGATAAAGGGGATGGGACGACTTCCCTTTGAGGAAAGGCTGAAGCAACTAGGGCTCTTCAACTTGGAGAAAAGACGGCTGAGGGGAGCCATATGATAGAGGTCTATAAAATAATGAGAGGAGTGGAACGGGTAGACGTGAAGGGTCTGTTTATGCTTTCCAAAAATACTATGACGAGGGGGCATGCGATGAAACTACAAAGTAGTAAATTTAAAACGAATCAGAGAAAATATTCCTTCACTCAATGTGTAATTAAACTCTGGAATCCGTTGCCAGAAAATGTGGTAAAAGCAGTTAGTTTAGCGGGGTTTAAAAAGATTTGGCTAGCTCCCTAAAAGAAAAGTCTATAAGCCATTATTAAGGCAGACTTGGGAAAATCCACTTAGAATAAGCAGCATAAAATGCATTTTTACTGTTTTGGGATCTTGCCAGGTACTTGTGACCTGGATTGGCCACTGTTGGAAACAGGATACTGGGCTTAATGGACCTTCGGTCTGTCCCAGTATGGCAAAGCTTATGTTCTTATTCAATGAGTTAATGTGAGCACACCAGTGGCATAGTCAGACCTGCTATTTTGGGGGGACCCATCTAAACCCCTCCCCATAGCCTTCTCAGCCTTCCTCATACATACATAAAGTACAGATTTTTTTTTTAAATCTTCCTCTCTGCTTCCACATCCAATATCTTTCCCTCTCTCTTCCCTCCCATCCCCTCTGACCCTGGTCTCAACATGTCTGTATCTCTCTTCCCCCCCTACCATGTACCGGCAGCTGTCCCTCTCTCTGATCCTCCCCACTGTTCCTTCCTGATGTACCTCCAAGCAGGGGCGTATCTGAAAGTCGGCGGTAGCGGGGGCCGAAGCCAGAGTGAGGGGGCACATTATAGCCCCCCCCAGCCGCCGCCATTTCCGACCCCCCCCCTGCCGCCATGTGTACCTTTGCTGGTGGGGGACCCCCACCCCCACCAGCCGAGGTCCGCTTCCTCCTGCCGCTGCGAGGTTTTTTAAGTTCATCGGGATTCGTCCTCCGTCACTCTGTGCTGCTGTTCAAAGAAGCTGCAAGCTGAATGCAGTTTCGGACTGAGTCTGACGTCGCTGCTGCACGTTGTACGTGCAGGACGTCAGACTCATGTACAACGTGCAGCAGCGACGTCAGACTCAGTCCGAAAACTGCATTCAGCTAGCAGCTTCTTTGAACAGCAGCACAGAGTGACGGAGGACGAATCCCGATGAAGAACTTAAAAAACCTCGCAGCGGCAGGAGGAAGCGGACCTCGGCTGGTGGGGTTTGGGGTTTCCCGCCAGCAAAGGTACCCACGGCGGCAGTAGGGGGGTCCAGGGCGAAATCTGCGGGGGCCCAGGCCCCTGTGGCCCCATGCAGATACGCCCCTGCCTCCAGCAGCAATTCATGCTTCCCTCTGTCACGTTCCGCCAGTGAGGAAACTGGAATTGACATTGGTTAGAGTGGGAGGTGGCAGAGGCAGTGAGTATGAATTGCTGCTGAGATACATTGGGAAGGGGCCAGGGGGTTCAGAGAGGGGCTGCCGGCGGAGGAGAGGGAGAGAGGAGAGTGAGGTGTCACCGGGGCCGCTGAGAGACTGAGCCTGGCCTGGGGCAAGACTGAGCCTGAGCCGAGCCCTCCTCTGATGTAACTTCCTGTTTCCGCGAGGGCGGGACACAGTGAGGGAAGGCCTGCCCAAGGTGATCTGCCACTTTCACACAGAAGGCGCTACGCTGCCGATTTCGAGATTTCTTTTTTTTTTTTTTAAATGAAGGGGGTCGAATGGCAGACAGAAGGGAGCTGAGGGAAGGTAGGTGGAGACTGGGGACTGTGGCGCTGGCGGCCTAGGAGCAGGAGAGGGAGGTGAGAGACCTCGCCACCAGGCCCGGGGAATTTTCTCCCCCCTGCCCCCCCCCTCTCAGCGGCCCTGGGTGTCACTGCTGGGTGGGCCTGAGCCCAGATTAGGTGGCCTGTGCCACTGTTCCCTCTAAATTGAGCGGGAGTCCTCCACCTACAGTCCTGCCATGGGTAGTGCTATTTCACTATCACATTTTCTATAGTGAGGGACAGGCAAGATCTGCATGATTTCAGGGAACCCGCCTGTCCCTAGCAATTGAAAACCAAATACTGAAGCACTGCCCCCCAGTGGCAGCAATGCAGTTGGAGGACCTTTGCTCCCACCACTGGAGCCCTCTGGCAAAGCTTTAATCCACCATGTCCATACTGTTGACAAGCCGCCTGCAGGCAGTTCCCATGCAATAACTTGGCCAAAATCTCTTCTTAACGAACTGCAGACAATACAGAACGTTGCTGCTTTGACTAATATTTTCAGTACATGTCAGTGAGTGGGTTTTTCTCCTTTATTAATAGATTTACATTGGCTACCAGTGGAGGCCCGTATTGAATTTAAACTTTGTGTGACGATCTATAACATTTTATATGGTAATGCTTCACTTTATATGCTGGACTTAATAGGATTCACTAAATCAATATCCAGCCACAGCTAGGAGAGCCATTGTTGAATATCTTATATGTGATTAAGAATCCCAGAAGGTGATACCCTGAAGCAGGCTAGCGAATCGCTGGCCATTGATGGTGGGATCACAGTTATACAAGTGGATCTGGGAGACGACTCTATATTAGATCATTGTGTGAAAATAAGTGCATTTAAAAAGAGTAAAGTAGTAACATATTTGCATTGCATGATGGACACTAAGAGGGGCATTTTCAAAAGAGAAGGGCGCCCATTTTTCGACACAAATCAGGAGATGGGCGTCCTTCTCTTAGGGTCACCCAAATCGGCATAATCGAAAGCCGATTTTGGGTGTCCTCAACTGCTTTCTGTCACGGGGACGACCAAAGTTCCTGGGGGCATGTCGGCAGCGTACCGAAGGCGGGACGGGGGTGTGCCTAACAGATGGGCATCCTCGGCCGATAATGGAAAAAAGAAGGGCGTCCCTGACGAGCATTTGGTCGACTTTACTGGGTCCCTTTTTCTCACGACCAAGTCTCGAAAAGGTGCCCGAACTGACCAGATGACCACTGGAGGGAATTGGGGGTGACCTCCCCTTACTCTCCCAGTGGTCACCAACCCCCTCCCACCCTAAAAAAAACCCTGCAAAAATATTTTCTTCCAGCCTCTATGCCAGCCTCAAATGTCATACCCAGCTCCATTACAGCAGTATGCAGGTCCCTGGAGCAGTTTTTAGTGGGTGCAGTGCACTTCAGGCAGGCGGACCCAGGCCCATCTCCCCCTACCTGTTACACTTGTGGTGGTAAATGTGAGCCCTCAAAAACCCACCAGAAACCCACTGTACCCACATGTAGGTGCCCCCCTTCATCCCTAAGGGCTATGGTAGTGGTGTACAGTTGTGGGGAGTGGGTTTTGGGGGGTTAAGGGGGGCTCAGCACCCAAGGTAAGGGAGCTATGCACCTAGGAGCAATTTCTGAAGTCCACTGCAATGCCTCCTAGGATGCCCGGTTGGTGTCCTGGCATGTAAGGGGGACCAGTGCACTATGAATGCTGGCTCCTCCTTCCATTATCGCCGAAAACCGAGGTCGCCCATCTCTAAGGTCGACCATCTCAACATTTAGGTCGACCTAAATGTTGAGATTTGAGCGTTCCCAACCGTATTATCAAAACGAAAGATGGACGCCCATCTTGTTTTGATAATACAGGTTTCCCAGCCCCTTTGCGGAGACATCCTCAGAGATGGGCGCCCTTAGAGATGGTCATCCCCGTTCAAAAATGCCCCTCCACGTGATTTTTAAGGTAGGTTTTTTTATGCCAATGATGAAAGTTTCAGCTCTGAAGACCTGGAGCTCTTTGAGGCTTTTTCATTCCCTTTTTTTTTTTCCATCAGTAGAATAAAGCATTACTTTTGTTACATTTAAGGGAATTGAATATGGTATAAATTTGCTGTGGACTTAATAGGATTCCCAGCAGCTGGTAGATCTGGGGCTTCTAGGACTCTTTTATTGTTACAATATCTGAACCCAAAGAATGTTCATTTAAAGTCAGTATTCTCTGCTACCTTTTCAGTTTTAGTAGTTCGAGTATGGGACACTTCACGCTAGTCCAGTTAAGAATTTTAAGTTTCTACGGTCAATTTAGGAAGTTTTTAAAAGCATTTCTAGTTAAGAAATTTCTTTTATGCTAGTTGATGTACGGAATTTTACTGTAAGTTGTAATTCTCCGGAAATTGTCTGGACTTCTTGAATCCGTAATCTGCGTCGTACTTGGTGGTTATTGCAGGTTATAAGAATAAACTGTAAACTGGAGGTCTGGGTACTGTGGAGGCAGTGTTATAACAAGATGCTTAAGATATGTCTTTGAAAATTTGCCTTTCCCTATGCTTGAAGACCAAAAGAATTGACAGTTAAATCTCTGGTTCACTCACCACAGGTAACTCTTCCATTGCTGTAAGAGTAATTATACATGTCTGTGTAGGGTCGGCAGCCCCGTCTTATCACTCTACTATAACAACAATCATGCCTGAAGCAGCACCTGTAATGAAAGAAAGACACAGGAAGTGAAGGCCGACTGACTGCTAGTTAGGGTCTATTAGCTGCACTGGTCAGTGCTGAGGTTAAAACTTCTAAATCAAGGCAGATATTTATAAGATCTTCCACGTATAGGCAATTGATCCAGGCGCACTTGTAAATTCTTTTTAATGAGGCCTTTGGCACCCAAAATGATGCAAAACAGTTCCGTATCCTTCTGCTGCATTTTCTCTCTCTACGCAATTCACTGAGTAATAATCGCTGAGGACCGGCACATCTATAATCAAAGCCATTCTGGTGTTTTTTTTTTTCTTTCACCTTGATGTCCGGTTTCCTGGAACTGGACCTTTTTTTGTCTGTTGGGATGAGGGATGTCATAGGTGATCATGATTTTTTCAGGGTCATGATCCCAGGGGCATAGCCAGACAACAGATTTTGGGTGGGCCTAGGCAAGTATTGGGTGGGCACCAAGTGTTCTCCCCCCCCCCCCCCCCCAATTTTTTTTTATCTCAGCTGGTGGGAAAATGCTTCTTTCCACCTTGGCAGCAGGCATGCACTGAAAACTGAGCATGCGCAGGTGCCGGTGTCGTGGAGAGTAGCGTTTTCGTTACTATCAGGGGAAAATCTTCAGCTGGTGGAGCTTGGGATTCCCACCAGTTACCACTAAACATGTGCTACTGTTGGGTGGGCCTGAGCCATAAATGGGTGGGCCCTGGCCCACCCAAGCCCACCTGTGGCTACGCCACTGCATGATCCCAGTGCTTTTCTGGTACAGCGATGCTGTATTGTTTACAACGGGCTGGATTCAGTAAATAGTACTGAAAATTGGGCAGTGAAAAAAATCAGGCACTGAAAGGTTTTCTATCATGGCTGTTCCGGGATGGGTGTCCTGTATAGAATGGTGCTTAGCGCCAGGATCCAAGCTTAACTTTGGATGTGAGGAGTTACACCAACTGAAATCAGGTGTAAATCCTGGCATACAGGTTGGGTGTCGATCTGTGCTGTTCTACCACACTGATAGGCGGATGATCAAAAGCTCCCTTATGTGGCATGAAGCCCTGCCCAGCGCATCCCAGGAAGCACTAGGCAGGGCTGGGCACCACCATTTTGCAGGTGGTGCCGATGGAAGAGGAGGGAGGCCACCTCCCTCTTCCAACTCAAGGTAAGGGGGAGGAGAAGGGCCACCAGGTGGGGGGGGGGGGGATTCACCTGCGGCCCACTGAGCCACCAGGGACATCCGAGGGATGTTGGGGGGGGGGAGTTAGGGGGAACTGGAGACCCACCAGATCTCCAGACCCCTTGAACCTGTGTCAGGGGGGTCGAGGGGACCGAAGGTCCGTACGACCTCCAGATGCCTGCTGCTGGGGAGGGGGGGGGGGTCACTCGGGTCGGCTCGGGGTTCCAGCGGGGGCTGCTGCATTGGGGGAATGGGGGCCTGCTAGCATGCAAATGCATGCTAAACAGGGCTCACCATTCCTCCCCAATGGTCTGCAAACCCTAACGCCAGCTCTGAGCGCGATTTCACGCACTTGGGGGCTCTGATCATAGGGCGGTAGCAAACGCAGGTGCTAGTATGGTGCTAACAGCCTCTGCCACCTGCATTTGCTTCTGATCATCAGCCCATGAGTGCATTTTAGTGGGAACTTCCCTGACCTGCCCATCCTTTGCAGATCCATGTGGGAACAGGTGCTATTTGACAAACAGGAGTGTAAGTCAGATCCTGCAGATCTGTTTCTGTCCCCTTTCAGCACCTTGCATTCACACTTTTCCATTCAAACAAGATATAAAAGAGATTTCCAACGAAATCAACCAAAGCCTACATATCAAGCATTCTTGGGCAGATGCATTCCAGCTGAAACTTAATCCAGAAAAAACCCAATGCCTAGTACTCACCTCGCAACACAACACAAGCAAGTTTACCACCATCAACACACCAAAGCTAAACTTACCAATTTTGGACACCCTAAAAATTCTTGGAGTCACCATTGATCGGCACCTAACACTTGAGAGTCATGTGAAAAACATAACCAAAAAGATGTTTCACGCAATGTGGAAATTAAAAAGAGTAAGACCATTTTTCCCAAGAACTGTCTTCCACCATCTGGTACAATCATTGGTACTTAGTCATCTAGACTATTGCAACTCACTTTACGCCGGCTGCAAAGAACAACTACTCAAAAAACTCCAAACAGCCCAGAACACAGCAGCCAGACTAATATTCGGAAAACCAAAATATGAAAGTGTGAAACCCTTACGAGAGAAACTACACTGGCTCCCACTTAAAGAACGAATTACGTTCAAAGTATGTACCCTAGTTCACAAAATCATCCATGGTGCTGCCCCAGCCTACATGTCAGACCTAATAGACTTGCCACCCAGGAATGCAAAAAAATCTTCTCGTACATTCCTTAATCTTCACTTTCCCAACTGCAAAGGTCTGAAATACAAACTAATGCAAGCATCTACCTTCTCTTATATAAGCACGCAACTCTGGAACGCATTACCACGCAATCTGAAAGCGACCTATGAACTGACCAACTTCCGTAAACTACTGAAGACTCATCTCTTTGACATGACATACCACAAAGATCAGCACATGTAAAAACCTCCTAAAACACCCAAAAAGTCTTATAGCGCCTAATGTCTTATAATGTCAGTTATACTACTATCTTGTATTTCTAATGTCTTATAATGTCTTCTGCTATACCACTATCTTGTATCTTACTACCATTTAACCCAAAATCCTTCTGTAAAACCAAATGTAGATTCTCTTCTATTTCCAGTATCCATAATGTATTGTAAGCCACATTGAGCCTGTAAAGAGGTGGGAAAACGTGGGATACAAATGCAATAAAATAAATAAATAAAAATAAATATGCCTGGAATAGACTTCTGAGCCAGTACGTCCATCTCCATCTCTGGCCGTCTTCAAATCTAGGCTAAAAGCCCACCTTTTTGAAGCTGCTTTTAACTCCTAACCCCTATTCACTTATTCAGTACCAGTGTCTGTTTTATCATTCCCACCTTAAGTAATTCCCTTATCAGTGGCCTAGCCAGACCCAGTATTTTGGACATTACTCAACATCACAACCCCCCCCCCCCCCCCCCCAGAGATATAGAAAAAATTATAGGTATTTTTTTCACCTACCCCACATCAACATCTCTCCTCCTCTGTGGCGTCCTGCCATCTGCCCACCCATCACCCCTATCCCTCCCTGGTGCACCTTACAGGCGTCTCCAGCACCTGCAGTGATTTGTTATTGCTGCCTGTGTCAGTCCTGCAGGCTCCCATTGGTTGGGTCCCACTAGATAGGAAACAGGAAATGACATCAGGGAAGGCGGGACCCGGCCGATGGAAGCCCTGGACAGTAATTCTGAATTTGGTGTGCACCAAAAACAAGTAGTAGAAAAGTTTCTGAAAATTTTCTATTTTCTACCAAGTGATGCTTAACTGGCGATAAACAGCAGTGGGCTCATGCTGCATGCCTTCCGCCTGGATAGTGTGCATGAGACCTTACTGCTAAGTCAATGGATGGTGGTAAGGTCTCAGGCCGAAAATGGATGCGCACTGGATTTTATTTTGCCACATGTCCATTTTCTGGCCTCTTTAAAAAATGCCCTTTTTCTAGAATGCAGTAAAAAAACTGGTCTGGTGCACAGCCACAAGATGCGTTCGCACTGCCGAAGGCTACTTTTTACTGCGGCTTAGTAAAAGGGTCCCTGAAAGGGGACAATCCTTAATACAGTTGCTAGTGAATCATGATTTCATATCAGGAGTCCCCAAGACTGGCATTAAGGTAACATGGAGGGGCATAATCGAACGAAAACGTCTATCTCCATGGGCGTTTATCTCCAAGAACGGGTCCGTGAAGGGGCGGACCGAACCGTATTTTCGAAAAAAAATACACGTCCATGTTTTATTCGACAATTTGTGAGCTGGGCGTTTTTGTTTTTCAGCGATAATAGAAAATGAAAGCGCCCGGCTCAAAAACGAATAAATCCAAGGCATTTGTTCGTGGGAGGGGCCAGGATTCGTAGTGCACTGGTCCCCCTCACATGCCAGGACACCAACCGAGCACTCTAGGGGGCACTTTTACAAAAACAAAAAAAAAAGGTAAAAGAGCTCCCAGGTGCATAGCACCCTTCCCTTGTGTGTTGAGCCCCCCAAATCCCCCTCAAAACCCACTGCCCACAAGTCTACACCATTACTATAGCCCTAAGGGGTGAAGGGGGGCACCTACATGTGGGTACAGTGGGTTTGGGGGGGTTGGACGACTAAGCATTAAGCAGCACAATTGTAACAGGTAGGGGGGGGGGTGGGCCTGGGTCCACCTGCCTGAAGTCCACTGCACCCCCTAACAACTGCTCCAGGGACCTGCATACTGCTGCCAGGGAGGTGGGTATGACATTTGACGGTGAAAATAAAAAGTTGTGAAACATCATTTTTTTGTGGTGGGAGGGGGTTAGTGACCACTGGGGGAGTCAGGGGAGGTCATCCCCGATTCCCTCTGGGGGGTAATCTGGTCATTTAGGGCACTTTTTGGGGCCTTATTCGTGAAAAAACAGGGTCTAGGAAAAGTGCCCTAAATTCTAGCTACAAACGCATACTTTTTTCCCCATTATCGGCGAAAGGCGCCCATCTCTGTTCGGGTGATAACCATGCTCCAGTCCCACCTTCACCACGCCTCCGACACGCCCCCGTCAACTTTGTACGCTTCCGCGATGGAGTGCAGTTGAAAACATCCAAGTTCGGCTTTCGATTATACCGTGTTATTCGTTTTTGTGCGATAAACGTCCATCTCCCGATTTAGGTCGGAACTTGGGCGTTTTTCTCGTTCGATTATAAGCAGGATAGTAACATAGTAGATGATGGCAGAGAAAGACCTATACGGTCCATCCAGTCTGCCCAACAAGAGAAACTCCTATGTGCTACTTTTTGTGTATACCTGACCTTGATTTGTATCTGTCATTTTCAGGGCACAGACCGTAGAAGTCTGCCCAGCACTAGCCCCGCCTCCCAACCACTAACCCCGCCTCCCACCACTGGCTCTGCCACTCAATCTCCGCTAAGATTCTGAGGATCCATTCCTTCTGAACAGGATTCCTTTATGTTTATCCCATGCATGTTTGAATTCCGTTACCGTTTTCATCTCCACCACCTCCTGAGGGAGGGCATTCCAACTATCCACCACTCTCTCCGTGAAAAAATACTTCCTAACATTTTTCTTGAGTCTGAACCCCCTTCAACCTCGTTTCATGTCCTCTAGTTCTACCGCCTTCCCATCTCTGGAAAGGGTTCGTTTGCGGATTAATGCCTTTCAAATATCTGAACGTCTGTATCATATCACCCCTGTTTCTCCTTTCCTCCAGGGTATACATGTTCAGGTCAGCAAGTCTCTCCTCATAAGTCTTGTAACGCAAATCCCATACCATTTTTGTAGTTTTTCTTTGCACCACTTCAATTCTTTTTACATCCTTAGCAAGATATGGCCTCCTAAACTGAACACAATACTCCAGGTGGGGCCTCACCAACGACTTGTACAGGGGCATCAACACCTCCTTTCTTCTTCTGGTCACACCTCTTTCTATACAGCCTAGCAAGAGTGAGTACCTTTTAATAATAAAAAGAATGTAAAGAAAATACATAATTGAGTTTGGAAAATCAAACAAAAGGGTTAAGAAGACTACACATTATTTATTGAAAAATTATTATGGACTGATGACGAGTATGACTTGAGGTGACTCAATAATAACTAATATGTTATCTGAATTGATCTGCTGAGGTTCAATATTATTCTATCTGATATCTCCCGCAGAAGTGGATGGTGTGGATGAGGCTTAATTTATGATTTCGGGTCCTAACTTAAGATGAATTTTCAGTTGAAAAGTAATGCTCCTAAATTTGACTGAAAATAGAAACTAATGAAATAAATAAATACATTTAGGGGGGTAACTTAGGAGCTCAGCATTTTCTGAATATTGGGCCCTCTCACTTGTATGCTTTTTCATAGTTCCCTATTTTGGTGACTGCTATACAGCTAGAAGAAAAAGTAGTTACTGTAATAATTTGCAAGAACTTACCTGTCTGTTGCATCTATTGGTGCGCCTCTTCCACCGTATCCACAATAACATCCATATCCAGAATAATTTGGGAAGGCACTTTTCCCAGTCATTTGCCCTATCATCTTGTCAAACTCCCTAAGACTGCCATGTACCACAATCGCACCTGAAATAGAGAGGAAACTTTAGAAGGAAATAAGTCCAGAGGGAAAATAGCAGCCCTCCCTTCTAACTTGCCTTTGACCTGTTGAGCCTCTATGAATATCAGAGACAGCTGCTCATTAATATACAAGATCCTTTGAAACTGACCCCATAGTTGCTTTAAAAGCAATGTTGTGGAGTTTGGATATCTTGGATGGTACTGAAGTATTGAACATGTAATGTAGAGATCCCAAGGCTCTGCTCCCTTAAGGAACTGCAGGACTTCAGACTCACAGAAACAGAAGCCTGCGCAGCCTTCTACATGGAATGTTGCTAGTGGAATAGCAACATTCCATGTAGAATCTCCAATAGTAGCAACATTCTATGTAGAATCTCCAATAGTATCTATTTTATTTTTGTTACATTTGTACCCTGCGCTTTCCCACTCATGACAGGCTCAATGCGGCTTACATGGGGCAATGGAGGGTTAAGTGACTTGCCCAGAGTCACAAGGAGCTGCCTGTGCCTGAAGTGGGAATTGAACTCAGTTCCTCAGGACCAAAGTCCATCACCCTAACCACTAGGCCACTCCTCCACTGTTGCTACTATTTGAGATTCTACGTGGAATGTTGCTATTCCACTAGCAACATTCCATGTAGAAGTCGGCCCTTGCAGATCACCAATGTGGCCGCGCAGGCTTCTGCTTCTGTGAGTCTGACGTCCTGCACGTACGTGCAGGACGTCAGACTCACAGAAACAGAAGCCTGCGCAGCCTTCTACATGGAATGTTGCTAGTGGAATAGCAACATTCCATGTAGAATCTCTAATAGTAGCAACATTCCATGTAGAATCTCCAATAGTAGCAACATTCTATGTAGAATCTCCAATAGTACCTATTTTATTTTTGTTACATTTGTACCCCACGCTTTCCCACTCAAGGCAGGCTCAATGTGGCTTACATGGGACAATGGAGGGTTAAGTGACTTGCCCAGAGTCCCACTAGCAACATTCCATGTAGAAGTCGGCCCTTGCAGATCACCAATGTGGCCGCGCAGGCTTCTGCTTGGAGGGTTAAGTGACTTGCCCAGAGTCACAAGGAGCTGCCTGTGCCTGAAGTGGGAATCGAACTTAGTTCCTCAGTTCCCCTGGACCAGAGTCCACCACCCTAACCACTAGGTCACTCCTCCAGTCAAACAGTTTGTCATCAAGCTTTTCCAAGGAGGATCAAGCTGGTGGTAGGATGGTACTTTCTCAGGATACGTGCAGGGTGCTACTCTGCTTCTTGAAGGTCATGAACCCATTCTATAGGTCAGATCACATTTTTGTTCGGATCAGTGAGCTGTGAAAAGGGGAAGCAGCTTCTGCGTCTTTGCTATCCTAGTAGATCAAAGAGGACATTGGAATGGCATCTCTGTTGACCTGGAAAGAGGTGCTGTTCGGTTTACAAGCATAGTCTAAGAAAGGCACAAGTGGCATTCTGAGAGTCATCCCAGAGGATATCTGCATTACAAGTTGAATATCCAAGTCCGAAAGCATAGTGCCTTTGAGTAAGTTATCCGCAAGGGGGCCTTGTATTCCTCCCACCCAGGACCATAAAGTTCGGGTATGTCTCACTTGTTTGGACTGGTCTAGCAGAGTGATAAGGAAGGTGAAATTTGGTCTTACCTGCTAATTTCCTTTCCTTGTGTCCTGTTAGACCAGTCAAAGACCTGCTCAGGAAGAATATGTCTTGTCAGTTTCTGAATGTCAGGGGCTTGTTTTGGCTCTCGACCATTATTATAGCAGCACACTATGTACAAATGTGTTGTTGTTCTTGGTACTGTTACTGAAAAATGTTATGGCATAGTGTTTTCAGCCTCAGCTTTGGCAAAATATACTGACAAGTTAGAGGGCTGCAACAATCCTTATACAGGTGATGATGTCACTGGAAATCAGTGTTCTCTGCCTCGGTCTATTGGTTGGGAGATAAACCACTTGTTTGCTCTGATCTAGAAGTACTCAAGGAAAGGAAATTAGCGTGTAAGACCAAAGTACAGCTTTTGGTGGTACTCTCCCTTCAGTCAGTCCATCCTCAGCTCGCTCCACCCTACCCCCTACTTATCCAGTTCTCTTACCCATAGCTCTAATGCAGACATTTGGGAGCAGCTGAAGTGGGAGGAGAAGAGCCGAGGGTTGAAAGCTGATAAGAATTTGCACAGTAAGTTGAAGAATGCTTAGTACAACCCCCCCCCCCCCCACACACACACACACACAAAGTAGGTGGTCCACAACAGCCAAGGGATGGTGAGGAGGTCCAGGGGACAGTGGTGTTTTCCCAATGTTCATCCAATAAAAACTGATTTGCTTTGGGTGTTTGCATGGCAGAGTGTTAAAATCTAAAAACAAAAGCCCTTTGTATACCAACTCATTAGTCTATGCCAGTGATGGCGAACCTATGGCACACGTGCCAGAGAGGGCACGCAGAGCCCTCTCTGTTGGCACGTGCGCCGTCACCTCAGCCAGTTCCAGCCCCCCTCCGAATAAAAGTCAGTGAAAAGCGCTGGCTCAGTGTGCCTTCAGCCTTCCCTTCTGTCTCTCAAGCTCTGGTCCCGCCCTCATTTCCTGTTTCCGCAAGGGCGGGACCAGAGCTTGAGAGACAGAAGGGAAGGCTGAAAATGCGCTGAGCCTGCACGCTTTTCACTGCCGCACTGACTTAACCCCGACCAGGTATGACTTTTAAATTTCGGAGGGGGGCCCTGGTGCTCGGAGGGCGGGTGGGCAGGCGGTCTTGCGCTCGGAGGAAGGGAGGGTGGGCAGGCAGGCAGCCTTGTGCTCGGAGGGAGGGCGGCATGGTGCTGGGAGGGATGCCTGCCTGGTGCTGGGAGGGAGGGAGGGATGCCTGCTTGGTGCATCAGATTAGTATTTTAATACTAATTTGCTCATTTGCATACCATTTTCGTTGGCTGCTACTGTGACAGGAAAATGCCCTTTTGTGCATGTCCCCGGTTTAGTACTTGCGTTCTAAACTGGCTAGAACCAGTTTAAAACCCAGGTTAAATTGCCCTGTTGGCACTTTGCGATAAATAATTAGATTTTGGGTTGCTGTTTGAGCACTCGGTCTCTGAAAGGTTCGCCATCACTGGTCTATGCCATTAACACATTTTTACAAGTAGAAGCTGAACTCACAGGAGATGAGGAGTGTGATGAATACAATGTAATTCTTCATTTCTGCACAGAATCTAAAAGAAACAAATTAAAATAATACATCATTGGTCAGTCAGAACTTTGCACTGTCAGTTCCCAGAGACAACGGCAGAGACTAGAGAACCTTTACAGCCCAGTAGAGCATTAAAGGCTACACTGGCCCCTGTAACATAAGGTTTGGATGCTCTGCAACCTACTTCAACAAGTTTACAAATATGTTACTGTCTGGGAAAAGGTGACTAAATGAGGCATATTTTCAAAGCACTTAGCCTTCCAAAGTTCCATAAGTTTCTATGGAACTTTGGAAGGCAAAGTAAGTGCTTTGAAAATATGCCTCAGGGGTCCTTTTACTAAGGTGCATTGAAAAATGGCTTGCGGTAGTGTAGGCATGGATTTGGGGCGCGCTCTGATCCATTTTTCAGCGCGCCTGTAAAAAAGGCCCTTTTAAAATTTTTGCCAAAAATGGACGTGCGGCAAAATCAAAATTACCTCAGGTCCATTTGGGGTCTGTGACCTTACCGCCAGCCATTGACCTAATGGTAAAGACTCACGCGGTAACCGGGCAGTAATGACCTACACGTGTCAAAAGGCCACTTGGCAAGCATCCAAAATAACATTTTTTCGGACGCACATATCGGACCCGCGCCAAAATTGAAATGACTGCGAGAGCCAAGCAGTAGCCGGGCGGTAACTCCATTTTGGCGTGCGTTGGTCTAAGTCTCAGGAACGCCCAGGTCCCGCCCTGAACACGCCCCTGATACGTTCCCTAGAGATTTGGATGCACTTCTGAAGGACTTCAGAGAAAAACGTTTAAAAATAGGTTTCGGAAAATACTGATTTAGACGTTTTTGTGAGAAAAATGTCCAAATGCTGCTTTAGGCCACTTTTTAGACGTTTTTCTGTTGTGAAAATGAGCCCATGTGTCCAGTAAAGCATTATAGAATATCAACAGAGAGTATTTTTGGGGTAGTTACATTATATTCTCTCTGTGCAGACTTGTAGTTTTTCAAGCTATTTGAATCAAGCAAGCACACAACCTGAATGAAATCTATGTCTGGTACCCCCTCTTGTCCATGACTGCCCCGGCACTCATTGATGTGTATTCAGTTCTTTAATGCAGGAGCATAGCCAGACTTCGGCGGGAGGGGGGGTCCAGAGCCCGAGGAGAGGGGGCACATTTTAGCCCCCCCCCCTCGGTGCTGCCGACCCCCCCCCCCGCCACTTTTGACCACTCCCGGTGCCGCCTTCCCTCCCCCATCCCTTTTGACCCCCCTCCCGCCGCCGCCAACCCACCCCCGCCACTGCCAGAATCCAGATCAGCAACGTGCCGGAGACCGGCACTGAAGAGGACTTTGGCTGGCGGGGGTTGGGGACCCCGCCAGCAAAGGTACCTGCTGGCGGTGGTGGGGGAGGGTTGGCGGCGGTGGGAGGGGGTTGAATGTGGCGGGGGAGGGTTGGCGGTGGGGGGGGGATGAAAGCAGGGGGGTCCAAGGCTAAATCTGCTGGGGACCATGCTCCCGTGGCCCCACCTAGCTATGTCCCTGCTTTAATGCACCTTAAAAATCTTAGCACACATTAAGAAGGTCTTGAAATGTGCTGAGGATTTTACAGTTATTTTATTTATTTAGATTTTGCTCACCCCTTTTTCAGTAGTAGCTCAAGGTGAGTTACATTCAAGTACACTGGATATTTCTCTGTCGCCAGAAGCCTCACAATCTAAGTTTGTACCTGAGGCAATGGAGGATTAAGTGACTTGCCAAAGATCACAAGAAGCAGTGGTGGGATTTGAACTGGCCACCTCTGGATTGCAAGAGTGGTGATCTAACTACTAGGCCACTCCTCCACTGGCAACATTCTATCTAAAATCTCATATAGTAGCAACATTCCATGTAGAATCTCAAATAGGGAAAGGAGCAGCAGTGGAATTTGAACCGGCCACCTCTGGATTGCAAGACTGGTGCTCTAACCACTAGGCCACTCCTCTGCAGTCCATGCCTATTCTCCAGCCATGACCAGCATTAATTCCCAACTCTAATACAACATGTTCCCCTCAATGTGGAAACTTAAAAAAGAGTAAAACCTTTCTACCCAAGGGATATTTTTCGCAACCTGGTACAATCAATGGTGCTGAGTCATCTGGATTATTGTAATGCACTTTATGCTGGCTGTAAAGAGCAAATCGTCAAGAAACTTCAAACAGCCCAAAACACTGCAGCCAGACTCATATTTGGAAAAACAAAATACGATATTGCTAAACGCCTAAGAGAAAGACTTCACTGGCTTCCACTTAAAGAGCGTGTTGTGTTCAAGGTCTGGTTTTTCCAACTACATTCAAAGTGGTTTACATTATGTACAGGTACTTTATTTATACCTGGGACAATGGAGGGTTAAGTGACTTGCCCAGAGTCACAAGGAGCTGCCTGTGCCTGAAGTGGAAATCGAACCCAGTTCCTCAGTTCCCCAGGACCAAAGTCCACCACCCTAACCACTAGGCTACTCCTCCACTCATTCCACCAATAAGAGCCAACCTCATCAGTGATGTCACAATGGTTTGATTGCCCGATACTTGGCTCACTTCTGATATTGTGATGTCATAAGGGAAAGGGGGAAAGGGAAATGGGACTTGATATACCGCCTTTCTGAGGTTTTTTGCAACTACATTCAAAGCGGTTTACATATATTCAGGTACTTATTTTGTACCAGGGGCAATGGAGGGTTAAGTGACTTGCCCAGAGTCACAAGGAGCTGCAGAGGGAACTGAACCCAGTTCCCCAGGATCAAGAGGCCCTAAATGATTTTGTGCATGCAAAAATCAAAAATAAACATTTTCCCAAGCACACTTGTAATACAAACCCTTGAGAAAAAAAAATTATGGAAAGGGTAGCTTCTGCTTCTAGAGTAAAGCATTGCATTTGCTGAGTTAGTCTATTAGGACAGAAAAAAAAGTCAACATCTAAGTTGCAGAAGAGATGTTCTTATGGAACTAACAAGACATTTACAATTTGGAGGAGTAGCCTAGTGGTTAGTGCAGTGGACTTTGGTACAAAATAAGTACTTGAATATACATAAACCGCTTTGAATGTAGTTGCAAAAACCTCAGAAAGGCGGTATATCAAGTCCCAGTTCCCTTTCCCTATTTGAGATTCTACATGGAATGTTGCTACTATTGGAGATACTAGATGGAATGTTGCTACTATTGAGATTCTGTTGCTACTATTTGAGATTCTACAGGGAATGTTAATGTTGCTATTCCACTAGCAACATTCTATGTAGAAGCCTGCCCTTGCAGATCAGCAACACAGCCGCGCAGGCTTCTGTTTCTGTCAGTCTGACGTCCTGCACAGAAACAGAAGCCTGCGTGGTTGCGTTGCTGATCTGCAAGGGCAGGCTTCTACATGGAACGTTGCTAGTGGAGGAGTAGCCTAGTGGTTAGTGCAGCGGACTCTGATTCTGGGGAACTGGGTTCAATTCCCACTACAGCTCCTTGTGACTCTGGGCAAGTCACTTAACCTTCCATTGCCCCTGGTACAAAATAAGTACCTGAATAGATGTAAACCACTTTGAATGTAGTTGCAAACAACCTCAGAAAGGTGGTATATCAAGTCCCATTTCCCTTTCCCTCACATTCAAGAGCTCTAATTCCTTCATCAGATCAATGCCTGAAAAGTACAAGCCAGTTACAGGTTGCATTATACTGATGGTGTGGCAAGAACAATCCGTTTGAGATGTCTATCTTACTTCCGGGCTGTTTCTCCCCTATTGCAATCAGTGTTCTTGCATTTTACTATCCTAAACATTTCTTCTCCATATATATATTAATCATGTATCCAGTGTACCCTCTTTTCTTATACCTCCTATCCTCGGAAAAGGAGGAAAACCAAACGCCTGTGCATTCATGAGCTCACCTATAAGAGATGTCTTCTCTCTGAATGCTGGAAAAGTCTTGGCAGTTCTGCAGCTATTATGTCTGGTTGTGTGAAATGAGCTTGATGTACAACTTCTCTTAAATAGACCCTGGCATCGGTCCAGGGGGGCAGGGAATACAAGCTTGCAGATTAATTTCAGAGTTTTGTAAGTGACGGATGGCTGGGTATGGTACTTGTACACCGCAATGCTAGCTGGCAGTTATCCAAACCTAAAAACTGAAAGTCTCTGTAGATTTCTCACATTTGTTCCAAATGAGAAGGATGCCACAAATATTCTAGAAATGTGAATGCCTATCCGTGCTTAAGGATGGCTTCATAATTACCTGTAATAGGAATATTTACACGCAGTAGTTTATAGATAGAGAATAATGCAAGCATCGGATACTGAAATATACTATAAGAACAATAGAACATAAGCATTGCCATACTGGGACAAACCAAAGGTCCATCAAGCTCAGTACTTCCTGTTACCAAAAGTGGCCAATCCAGATCACAAGCACCTGGCAAGTAACAGAAAATCAAACAGAACAACTTCAGTGTATGCTAGAGAATAGTGTAGTAAACGGATACTCAAAAAACCACAACTCTAGCAAATCAATTCTTCGCAAGTGTGATAGAATATTTCTCTGGAGAAAAAGCCTCCAGAGACCATCAGCCAGGGCTTTTTTTTTAAGGGGGTACTTGGTGGTACTGAGTACTGGCACCTTTTCCACTGTCTGCTAAACAAGACCCATGGTTCTCGTATTTTAATGAAAGAGCTCAGGTTCTACATACAAATTCTGCGTTGTCACGGATTCTATGACTGGTTCCAGGGGTCCTGGCTATTGTGGGCTGAGTCCCTCAATGATCACTCCACCCCTGAAGGGCGGCCTGGTATTTGAGTACCGGCGCCTTTTTTGCTAGACTAAAAGCACTGCCATCAGCAAACTTGCCAATGGTTTTAAGCACTATTACGTAATGGAAACTTTAAGCGTAATAAGTGCTAGATTTCTATCATTGGGCAAAAAACTCCAAAGAGAATTACTGATACGTTATCTCTCTTATAGTTTTAATGATTTTACTTCTTTGTCAAAATACTCGAAATAATCCTCTCAGCAACACAACTTTTAAAAGTGACAGGTAACACTTAACTTGTGGCAGATTTCACTTGGCTTGGTTTTGAGCACAGCACTATCTTTCAACCGTTCGGCGGGGGCCACTGTTTCGCCCCAGTAACAGGCTTCCTCAGGAACTAAGTGCTGAGTAGTGAAATGCTGAGGGTTTTGAGGGACAGCGTTTTGATTATTACAAAATGGCGTCTCCTGTAGGTGTGCTTGCGTTTTTATCACATTTATAGAGAGGACATACCCCCTCGGTCTTTTGTGGATCGGGACATTAAAAGTATGCAGATAGATTGCATTTTTCATTGCTCTAGCTAATGTCTACCTGCAGGAAAAGCAGGTGCAAGGGGCAGTTACGTACTGTGTATCTGTGACAAGTCTCAGAGTGAAAGGAAGCGGTGCAAGGCCTGCAGATGGAAAGCATGCATGGTCTTTGTCTCAGCACAGGCAGTTTAAAAGACCTCTCCAGTAGTGTAGGGGTGAATTTATAGCAATGCACAGGTGGAAATAGTATGCACGTGATTTTCTCTATGTAGCAAGTAAAATGGAGTGCAGTGTGCTTGGATGGAACACTCATTCTGCACCTGGACTAGCTTTCTACACACACTGTAACTTAGATCAGTTCCTTATCTCTTGCTAAACTATACAAAGAACGTGCTTTGAGTTTAGCTAAGTACCAAATTATCCCAACTGACTCTGTATCGTAAATCTTGTTCCCATCATATATCTGCTCTTGGTCCCTCAGCTATATAGTAACACAGTAACATGGAGAGGCATTGAGCCTGCAAATTGGTGGGAAAATGTGGGATACAAATGCTACAAATAAATAAGGGCGGCCATCTCTAATGACGGCCCCGTTAAGCGGCGGGCCCGACTGTATTATCGAAACAAGATGGCTGGCCATCTTTCGTTTCGATAATACGGTCGGGGCCGGCCAAATCTCAACATTTTGGCCGCCCTTAGAGATCGTCGGCGTTAGAGATGGCCGCCATTGGTTTTCGCCGATAATGGAAACTAATGGCGGCCATCTCAAACCCCGCCAAATCCAAGCCATTTGAAAAATTACAAGAGGACCTTACGAGACTGGGAGATTGGGCGTCTAAATGGCAGATGACATTTAATGTGAGCAAATGCAAAGTGATGCATGTGGGAAAGAGGAACCCGAATTATAGCTACGTCATGCAAGGTTCCACGTTAGGAGTCCCAGACCAAGAAAGGGATCTAGGTTACGTTGTTGATAATACGTTGAAACCTTCTGCTCAGTGTGCTGCTGTGGCTAAGAAAGCAAATAGAATGTTAGGTATTATTAGGAAAGGAATGGAAAACAAAAATGAGGATGTTATAATACCTTTGTATCGCTCCATGGTGCGACTGCACCTCGAATATTGTGTTCAATTCTGGTCACCGTATCTCAAAACAATATATAGTAGAATTAGAAAAGGTGCAGAGAAGGGCGACGAAAATGATAAAGGGGATGGGACAACTTCCCTATGAGGAAAGGCTAGAGCGGCTAGGGCTCTTCAGCTTGGAGAAAAGGCGGTTGAGAGGAGATATGATAGAGGTCTATAAAATAATGAGTGGAGTTGAACAGGTAGATGTGAAGCGTCTGCTTATGCTTTCCAAAAATACTAGGACTAGGGGGCATGCGATGAAGCTACAATGTAGTACATTTTAAACGAATCGGAGAAACCTTTTCTTCACTCAACGTGTAATTAAACTCCGGAATTTGTTGCCAGAGAATGCGGTAAAGGTGGTTAGCTTAGTGGAGTTTAAAAAAAGGTTTGGACGGCTTCCTAAAGGAAAAGTCCATAGACCCTTATTAAATGAAATTGGGGAAAATCCACTATTTCTGGGATAAGCAGTATAGAATGTTTTGTACTTTTTTGGGGATCTTGCCAGGTATTTGTGACCTGGATTGGCCACTGTTGGAAACAGGATGCTGGGCTTGATGGACCTTTGGTCTTTCCCAGTATGGCAATACTTACGTACTATGTACATAGTCGAATAGGGTTGCATCATAGATCAGGCAGGGTTACAGTTCCGGTGGGCTGGGTTATACGTTTCGGAAAGGTGTATCTAGAGGTAGGTGCCATTTAGGCATGTTGCAGTACCATTAATTGGCGGTTAGACACCTATACGCAGTACTTGCTATTCTATAAGGCAGCACCTAACTGTAGACATGGGTGGGCCTTGGGTGTGTCTCCCAGTTATGCACATACCTAACGATATTCAGCCTGCTATGGTCAACGTTTTTTTTTTTAAACACTGTCACCAGCTAGATTAGCCCCAGATATTCAGTACCAGGCTATGTTTTGGCACCGGCAGTGAATACTGGGGGCTAAAGGGACTAATTTAGCTGCTGCCCCCCAATGACCCCCATGGACTACTAGGTTCCATTTACTCAGACGTGGCAAGACCTGGACAACCGTTGTTACCATATTCCCTGGCGATGAGTTCCGGAGTAACTTTGCTCTAAGTGAAAACGCATTTTCTCCTCTTTGTTTTAAATGTACTGATGTGTGTCTTCATGGCATGTTCCTTTGTCTTTGTAGTTTTGGAAAGGGAGCTTTCTAAGGTTGCAGTATATACATTTCCATTTAACACCATGACAGCCCAGGGTTCAGGGGTCAGATACATAATTCAACTGCTACAGGTTTAGCAAAGTATAACCAGGGATTGCAATGTTTCTTTTTTTTTTATTTTTTAATTATATAAATGTAAGTTGTATTATTTTTTCTTTGCACAACTGCTTGACCAGTGCACTGATTTGAGAGGTTTTCAGGTCCCTCCTGTGAAATTTTAAGAATCAAAAGTAACTCATTAAATGGGAAGAAGCTGATAGCAGAGAGACCCCCCAATGATCCATTTTATTTACCCAAATCTTTGTTTAATTAAAGTAGATCACAAACCGGGGCATCTTCAAGCTGTCTGGAACAATATTTCAATAAAATTCAGAAATCTGAGGCAGTTATCACAAACAATGACAATCACAAGATCTGTGGTGGGTGAGCTGTACTGCCATCTGCCAGAACAGAAAGAACAGACAGATGAACAAATGTTTACACAAATTACAAAACCTGGCAAATTGGGTGATTTCAATGATCCCAGTATCAACTACCAGCGGCAGCCATGTTGGGCCAGCAGCAGTCCCAAAAGAGCGAGCGGTAAGCCCGCGTTGGGCTTACCGCAGCTCTGTAAAAGAATCCCATAATATAGTTATTTTATAAGCACCCCCACCTGTGATGTGTCCATGCATTTGGGGTCAATTTTGCTAAGTTCTAATGAATCTATTTCTAGAGAGATAGTTCCTTCCTGTTGTTGATTTTGAAGAATTTATAAAGTAGGGCTAGATTTTATTATGTTATTGAATTTTATGTTGGTGGTGTAGGTTGTATTTATTGATGTGATTTTGTGACCTGCCTAGAACTGCAGATGGCGCAGAATATACATTTGTATTTTAAAAAATGCCCCTTCCCATGAACATTCCCTTGCAAATACATGCTAAGCCATTTCAGCTTGTAATTATAGAATAGAAGTTCCATTTATGTACATAACTGTGTACATGCACACATGAATGGCATTTTACTTAAATGGCTGCTTGTGTGTGATTGTGGTGACTCTGGCTGTGATGAACTAGGGCCGATATCAGGCAGACTTATATGGTCTGTGTCTCAAATATGGCAATCTGGTTTAGGATGGGCTGGAAAGGGCTTAGACAGCAGCATTGGTGGCTGCAACATGAAGACAGTGCTGGACAGACTTTTATGGTCTTTGCCCTGCATATGAGAAGACAAATAGGCTGGAGTGGGCTTCAACGACAACTCTAGCAGTTGGAACATAAGAATAGGGCCGGACAGACTTCTATGGTCTATGTCCCAGAAACGCCAAAGAAAGACCACAATCAAGTGTATAATATCACGTTTGTTGTTAATTATGAATTGACAATGAGTGTGACTATTGGGCAGACTGGATGGACCCTTCAGGTTTTTATCTGCTGTCACTTACTATGTTACTATGTAGGTGACCCACTTTTAAATGAGGAGGTATGTTTCAAGGATACCAAGAGCTGTTTCATCTAAAGCTACCTGGGGAGATGTTCTAAATAATTATTGTTCCCAAAACCTCTCTTCCAGGCTATCAGAATGGTGCAGAGTCTGTACCAAAAACCCCACAGGTTCTCTCCCTCTTTGTGTCCTTTTCATTTTTCGTTTCTGAGGTGTTCAGCAGATATCACAGATTGACAGGAATATGACAGGAACCACAGTGAGAATTTTTCTGCAATGACCTCTGAAACTCGGCTAAGGCCACCAACCTCTCTTCACTTTGCTGAGATTTGACCATCAGCCTGATCCACCACAGCAGCTTGTGTTGAGCGTTAAGGGTCTACACTTCTATTCCAGAAGAAACAAGCAGAGAGATATGATAGAGACATTCATGTACCTCAAAGGTGTAAACAGAAGGCAATTATCGAAGTCAACTCCCGCAGATGAAATAGTGTTTTACCCACAGAAAAGAATTATTTAAAAATTGGCCAACACCCTATGTGTGTTTAATAGTAAGCTTCATACAAAAACTGTTGCACAGATATAAAGAACAAACTCAACCCGAAACTGTGCACAATAATTCTTCAATTCTTGTGGTCCAATCACAATGAATATGCAAAAACCTTTTCCTTTTGGGACTTTTGAAATATGATGAATTTTCTAGGAGGAAAAGACCTCAGAAGCCTAACGTGCTCAGTGCTGCAGCACAGACAGTTTTAAGCACGTCATAGGCAGCCTGCTCAATCATTGGTCAAAACCCTCCATTTGTTTTTCTTCTTTTTGCAATTAAAACATCACATAAAAATCCAACCTTCAAACACTTAACTTAGTGCAGTGTTCCCGACGGGGACCCGTTTCGCTCACCGGCTTTTTGGAGGGACAAAACTGCTTGTGTCTTGTGCTCGTACACGATCTGCCATCACTCTTACAGCATTTTTGTGGCGAGAGGTTTTTGACCAATGATTGTGCTGGGCCTACCAGAATCCCTAATGGTCCAGTGAAGGTTCCTTAGGGCAGGAATGATGCCAATTCATCCTGCCCATGGCAGCAGCTGCATCCAATATGATGTTTCAATCTTGTCAGGTGAAAGGTTGCAGCTGCCATATTGGATGCATCGCCCCTGCCCCACCGGACCACAAGGGAATCAGATGATGAAAGTTTTCATTATTTTTGGGTTTCGTTAGATCAGACATTTTTCTGCAGTAGCTCTAGGTGAGTTACATTCAAGTACAATAGGTATTTCTCTGTCCTTGAGGGTGTCACCAGTGGCGTAGCCAAGGGTGAGCCTGGGTGGGCCTAGGGGGATGTGGATGGCTGAGGGGAGGGAGAGGGCTCTGCTGCTGGTACAGGTGGGGAGGGGGCCTCCATATAGTCCTCATCTATGATGAGCACCCCCTCCTCCGAGCCCGATGACTCCTCCTGCGCATCCTCCTCCTCTTGGCTTTCCTCCTCCTCCTGCTCCTCCTCCTCCTGCTCCTCCTCCTCCTCATGCCTTTCCACCTCCTCCTGCTCCTGCTCCTCCTCCTCCTCCTGGAGGTGGTGGCCCTCCTCATCTTGGCGCTCGGCTTCCTGCTGGTGGAGCCCTGTGTATGTAAAAGGAGTGTGATTGAGATCAGCGCATACAACATGGCTTGCATAGTGCAGTAGCTGGGTGGCGTGAGGCAGGGGATGGGGCAGGGTGTGGTAAGGCGTAGCCTATGCCCATGGGGAATGAGCTGCATCAGATGACATGACACAGAACCCTGGACCCTCCTCTGACACACACCACACAGGACATGTTGCCATACCAAATTCATTGCTGACCAGCATGTTTGCATTGTGAGATGCAACGAGGGGTTGATGGGCAGTTGTTGTAGGATTTATTGGGGGGGTGGGCAGTGGGAAGGGTGTTGAGCACAAATCTTTTATGTGAGTTAGGCCATGTCATGCAGTAAAAGTAGGGCTTCAGGCAGGTGTACCAGGACACACTAATCAGCCACCACAGAAAGGGTGGTCCCGGTGGACTCCAAAGCGTTTGTAAGATATAAGTTTGTAGAGCAGGGATCAGGGGGGGATGGTCCTTTTTGTCCTCTGCACACATTCATTTGCTATTCAAATACCAGAGAGAGAGGGTCTACAGTGTTGGGGGGGGGGGACCACCTCCATTGGTACTGAATCATAGGAGCCACCTTTTTAACATTTTGGGGGGTGGAACCCCCAGTGGAGATGACCCCTCCCTCCATACATACAAGGCATTTATTTTATATTGGGGGTGGGGTGGTCAAGCACCCACAGCAGCCACCGAGTTGGTTCCTATGCAGATGATGCCAGAGAGGTGGGCATGAGGCCAGACAGTACCGTTTGTATACATTATAATGTATGCTTGTTAAACTACTTTATATGTGTTATCATGACCATGTTATAAAGTATGGTATAGGTTTCATTGGTCTCATGTTTCCACTATTCGGATGCGTTGTAAGCCACATAGAGGCTGCAAAGAGGGGTTGGAAAATGTGGCCTTCACATAACTAACGAAATTGTCACATAACACTAATATAATAGTCACATAACTAACGAAATACATTCTTGTAGGGATATGGGAATGGTCGTCGTTTCAATAACATACAATTTATTAGTGATTGTGCATGTTCCTATATTACTCATGATCCTTGCATGGACACTCCAGTTACTGCTGGTAACATTGATGACGGAGCTGTTATATGTGTAGGTACAGGAGGGGAGGGGGGTTGGCCCATAACCTTACCTTTCTAGCCTGTCCCGGATGCGGGACCAGGCTCGCATGGCCTGGAGCCTGGGGGGCAGGTGATGGTGCTGCACAAACAGCCTGTGCTGGTGCCTTAGGCACAGCCACACCAGCAGCAGGCTCTCCTCCTGTCCGAAGTTGGGTTCTCTTCGTTGTGCCATTTTTCCACGTGTTGGAAAAGAAGTGCCTTATATAGACGACCTTGCGTGAGGGACGTCGTTTCATGCACAGCTCCATATATGGATGACCATTCCATATATGGCCCCTATCAGCACGTGGACGCCCTCGTAAGCATAGACGTCTTTGACGTGCACATGCCTGCAAGTGTGTGGAACGTGCCTTATATAGATGAGTATGACGCACCCCACCCGACCCTTTTCACATATACACAATATGCATATAGCTGCATGTTCAGTAGGTGTACAGTGCATGCAGATCCGGACATGCAGATGGGCACATATGATGAAAGTATGGGTGGAGCAGCATGATATGTCTGTAGTTGACACATATACGCGTTCCTCATATTTTCCCGTACCTGGATGGCCTGAACAGCATATATTGTACTTGCGATACACCTATGTACATTATTTTACACACCACATGATTTGGTCATTTGCACCTGCAATAATCGACCGTGTTAGGGTGCCCAATTTAGTCACGCTTATGCGCTCGTCATTTGATTGTTTTCTTACAGGGATAATCGATTATCGAAAAACGCCCACACGATTTTCCCATTATACATGTCTATTTTTGGGCGTTTTCGTAAGAACGTCCTAATTCGTACTTGGACGATCTTTCGATTATGCCCCTCTATGCATCATAACCATAAGTTCAAATTGAGGTCTAAAAGACATCGGCAACCAGTGCTAATGAACATAATGGGGAATCCAACAAGGAAGATGGTATATTTTCATCTGAAAAATTACTATTACAGTTTAGAGAGACACAGTGCATGTTGCACAACAATGGATTTACAGATCTGGTGCTTTTTAAAATTTCTTTGACATGTACCATTTAAATCTCTATTTTTTCAAGCCTTTTGGGGTAAATAGAGTTCAATTGACTAGAGGATAAATATTCATTAATGTCTGAGAAAGAAATGGACTTATCTTGAGCATCCAAGGTTCATAAGAAGTTAATAAAACTTTTGCAAAAGCTATAAGATTTTCAAATCAAGTATCTTTCATTTTATGAATATTTTGTAGCTCAACTTAGTTTATGTAACTTAAGTACTAAGACAGCAATGTTTCCTTTTTCATAATATAACAGTCTTGATCTTTCTCAACTGAAAACTGGTTTCATCAGTCAAGAGCTTTTGCAAAGTTCCCCCAGCAGAGCAAAAATTTTTTTTACGAGAGTGAGTGCTCTTATGAAGACTTAGGAGCCCTTTTCCAATGGCGCGGTAGGCTCTACGTGCATGCGGCATGTACCAAAATGAGACTACCACCAGGCTAGTGCGCCCCATGGTGGTAATTTCAGATTTGGCACACGCCCACACCACTGGGACAAATGATTTTTTAAATTTCCTACCACATGTGGCGTTTCCGGCATTAATTGGCAGTTGGCACATGCCAACTGGTCACCGCATGTGTAGTGCATTAGCCCTTAGCACTAGATCAATGGGTGGCGTTAAGGGCTCAGGTCGTAAATAGGCACACGCTGGTTTCAGTTTTACCGCAGGCCCTTTTCCCGGCCCATTGAAAAAAAAGCCCTTTTTCCCAGACGCAGTAAGAACTGGCTTGGCGCATGCCAAAAACACGCACCTACACTACCGCAGGCCACGCTTTGCTTCGGCTTAGTAAAATTATTATTTATTATTTATTACACTTGTACCCCGCGCTTTCCCACATACAGCAGGTTCAATGCGGCTTACATGGTAAAGAAAAAAAACCCATTGCAAAGTCCTGTAAGGAGAATGTTACAAACTACAATAACATAATAATAATAAGGTTTGAAGAATATATGGGTTGGATATGGGAAGGTAAACAAGGATAGATAGGCAAATGGAGAGGAGATTGGGAGGGGGATGGAATAGGAAGATGGGGAAGAAACGATTAGAGGGTATTAGGAGATAAGGTTAGAGGGTATTAGGAGATAAGGTTAGAGGTATAATCGGTGTCAGAGGCAGTGTCATTGTCAGAGCAGGAGTTATATAAGTGGGCTGATAGGATTAAGTAGGGTCGTCAGGGTAAGCTTGCTTGATGAGATGTGTCTTCAACATTTTCCTAAAGGGTACACAATCAATAATTGTTCGGATGGATCTTGGTAGAGCATTCCAAAGCTGGCTGCCCAAGAAGGAGAAATTGGATGCATATTAGGTTTTGTATTTAATTCCTTTGCAGTTAGGAAGGTCAATCAAGTCATTCGTGTAGCTAGGGGATTCTCTGTAAATGACCCCTTAATTTGATGTCAAGCTTGAATTGTCGATTAGACGTTGAGCCCCTTTTCCATTATTTCTGCATCCAAAAGACCTGATGATTGACATTATTTCTTGGTGGTAGAGTTATATAAGGAGGCCGAGGGATCAAAACCTCCCCATATTCATTCCTCCTTCATTTCCTGTTCTGTTCATGTAAAGGACTATTGTTAGTTGTATCCCTCAGTTGTCTATCTTTTAATGCATTTACTTTGTCTCACTGCTAAGCCTGCTTGTTTCTGACCTTTTAACTTATCTTTTCATTTAAGCCATGGGCAAATAATTTTATCTTTGCAGTCATACTCATCATGCTCGAACTTGTCATATTTCTTTGTTTAAGTTTTTTTTTTTAAAAACCTTCCAACTTCTTATTATAATCATCAAACAATACAGCATGTGTCTTTATCTTTCAAAAAATATAGTTCATTATCCAACTTTTCATTTGCCTCATTAGCCTTTAAACTAGCTGCTTGTACAATATGATCAAGGGATCTTGATCTCACGTTAATAACATAATCTTATCTTAATAACATAATATCAAGGGATCCAAGTCTGTCAATGAGGCTGTCTCTAACTATAATACTATTCTCTCCTCTGTTCTGGATACTCTCGCTCCTCCCATTCCCCGTTCTGTAAAACGTACCAAACCCCAGCCTTGGTTGATTCTAGGTCACTCTAGAATCCGCTACCTACGTTCCTGCGCCCGCTCTGGCGAACGCCTTTGGCTGAAATCCCGTGCCCATGCTGACTTCATACATTTCAAATTCTTTCTGACCTCCTTCCAGTCTGCTCTTTTACTTGCCAAACAGGACTATTACATCCAGTTGACAAATTTTCTTGGCTCAAACCCTCGACGTCTCTTTTCCACACTGAACTCTCTCCTCAAAGTGCCTTCACCTCCATCTCCCCTTTCACTTTCCCCCCAGACTCTGGCTGAGTACTTTTATGATAAGGTTCACAAGATTAAACATGATTTCTCAACCAGTTCACCTCCATCGCTCCTTCCGTTAGTCCATTCTCTCAACCCTCCAACCCCTGCCTCCTTTTCTTCCTTTTCTGAAATCACTGAAGAGGAAACTACACATCTTCTTTCCTCCTCAAAACTACCTACCTGTTCCTCTGATCCTATTCCCACCCATCTACTTAACACTATCTCTTCTACTGTCATCCTTTTTATCTCTCATATCCTCAATCTTTCACTTTCCACTGCGACTGTTCCTGATGCCTTCAAACATGCCGTAGTCACACCACTCCTTAAAAAACCTTCATTGGACCGTACCTGTCCTTCCAACTAACGCCCCATCTCTCTCCTCCCTTTCCTATCCAAGATACTTGAACGTGCTGTTCACCGCCATTGCCTTGACTTTCTTTCATCTCAAGCTGCTCTTGATCCACTTCAATCTGGCTTTCGCCCCCTTCATTCAACTGAAACAGCGCTTGCTAAAGTCTCCAATGATCTGTTCCCGGCCAGATCCAAAGGTCTCTATTCTATCCTCATCCTTCTCGATCTATCTGCTGCTTTTGACACTGTTGATCACAGCCTACTCCTTGATATGCTGTCCTCACTTGGATTTCAGGGCTCTGTTCTTTCCTGATTTTCTTCTTATCTCTCCCAGCGTACCTTTAGTGTATACTCTAGTGGATCCTCCTCTACTTCTATCCCACTGTCAGTTGGTGTACCTCAGGGATCTGTCCTGGGACCTCTTCTTTTCTCCATCTATACTTCCCTTGGTACTCTGATCTCATCCCATGGTTTTCAGTATCATCTTTACACTGATGACTCCCAGATCTACCTCTCCACACTAGAAATCTCAGCCGAAATCCAGGTCAAAGTATCAGCCTGCCTGTCTGACATTGCTGCCTGGATGTCTCAGCGCCATCTGAAACTAAACATGACCAAGACTGAGCTTCTTATCTTTCCCCCTAAACCAACCTCTCCTCCTCCCCCATTCTCTATTTCTGTGGATAACACTCTCATCCTTCCTGTCTCATCAGCTCGTAACCTTGGGATCATCTTCGACTCCTCCCTTTCCTTCTCTGTACATATTCAGCAGACTGCTAAAAACCTGTTGTTTCTTTCTGTATAATATCAGCAAAATTCGCCCTTTTCTTTCTGAGCACACTACCAGAACCCTCATCCATACTCTTTTCACCTCTCGCTTGGACTATTGCAACTTGCTTCTCATAGGTCTCCCACTTAGCCATCTCTCTCCTCTTCAATCTGTTCAAAATTCTGCTGCACCAGTGTTGTTATGCTCATATTAGCCCTCTCCTCAAGTCACTTCACTGGCTTCCTATCCGTTTCCGCATACAGTTCAAACTCCTCTTATTGACCTATAAGTGCATTCACTCTGCAGCTCCTCAGTACCTCTCCATTCTCCTCTCTCCCTACATTCCTCCACGGGAACTCTGTTCACTGAGTAAATCTCTCTTATCTGCACCCTTCTCCTCCACCGTTAATTCCAGACTCCGTTCCTTTTATCTTACTGCACCATATGCCTGGAATAGACTTCCTGAGCCGGTACGTCAAGCTCCTTCTCTGGCCATCTTCAAATCTAAGCTAAAAGCCTACCTTTTTGATGCTGCTTTTAACTCCTAACCCTTATTCACTTGTTCAGAACCCTTATTTTATCATCCTCACTTTAATATTCCCTTATCTCTTGTTTGTTCTGTTTGTCTGTCCTAATTAGATTGTAAGCTCTGTCGAGCAGGGACTGTCTCTTCATGTTCAAGTGTACAGCACTGCATACGTCTAGTAGCACTATAGAAATGATAAGTAGTAGTAGTAGTCTTTGGGATTCAGGAATCTTGCTGCTCTTTCGGATTCCGCACAGAATGTTGCTACAGTGGGATTCCAGAATCTTGCTACTCTTTGTCCTTATCCCTTATATGTCCTGTTTGTTTGTCCTAATTAGATTGTAAGCTCTGTGGAGCAGGGACTGTCTTTTCATGTTCAAGTGTACAGCGCTGCATACGTCTAGTAGCACTATAGAAATGATGAGTAGTAGTAGTAGGATCCTTTTACTAAGGTATGCTGAAAAATGGCCTGCGGTAGTGTAGGTGCGTGTTTTGGGCGTGTGCAGAATCATTTCTCAGCACACCTGGAAAAAATGCCTTTTAAAATTTTTTGCCGAAAATGGAGCAAGGCAAAATGAAAATTGCTGCGTGTCCATTCTGGGTCTCAGACCTTATCGCCAGCCATTGGACGTGTGCCAAGAATGAAATTACCACAAGAGCCACATGGTAGCCTGGCGTTAACTCCATTTGGCACTCGTTGGGTGCATGTAGATGTTTACGCGGCTTAGTAAAAGAGCCCCCAAGGGAACAAGTATTTGAATTTGCTTCCCATAAGCACAGCCACGCTGGGAAAAGACCAAAGGTCCATCAAGCCCAGCACTCCGTCTCCGACAGCGGCCAATCCAGGCCCCAAGAACCTGGCAAAACCCCAAAATTTAATAACGATCAATGGACTTTTCCTTCAGGAATCTGTCCAGACCCCCTTTAAACTCAGCAAGGCCAGCTGCCGTCACTACCTTCTCTGGCAATGAGTTCCAGAGTCTAACTACACGCTGAGTAAAGAAAAATGTTCTCCGATTTGTTTTAAACCTACCACATTCTAATTTCATCTTGTGTCCCCTGGTTCTAATATTGTTAGAAAGCGTAAACAAACGCTTCACATCTGTCCGCTCTACCCCACTCATTATTTTGTACACCTCTATCATATCACCCCTCAGCCGCCTTTTCTCCAGACTAAAGAGTCCTAGCCGTCTTAACCTCTCCTCATAGGGTAGTCGTCCCATCCAGTGCATTCTTTCTAGCAAAAAAGGTGCCGGTACTGAAATGCCAGATCACCCTTCAGGGGTAGGGTGATCACTGAGGAACCCACCCCACAATAGCCAGGCCCTCTGCAACCAGTCACAGAATCTATGACAAGGCAGATTTAGTGTGTAGAGCCTGAGCTCTATCATTAAAACTTGTGGACCATGGGTCAGTTTTAGCAGGCAATGGAAAAGGTGCCAGTACTCAATACCCCCAAGTACCCCCTCAAAAAAAGCCCTGGTCCCATCCCTTTTACCATTTTTGTCGCCCTTCTCTGCACCTTCTCCAATTCCTTTATATTTTTTTTGAGATGAGGCGGCCAGAACTGAACACAATACTCCAGGTGCGGTCGCACCATGGAGCGATATAACGGCATTATAACATCCTCATGCTTGTTTTCCATCCCTTTTCTAATAATACTCAACATTCTGTTCGCCTTCTTAGCCACCACAGCACATTGAGCTGAAGATTTCAACGTCCTATCCACGATGACTCCCAGATCCCTTTCTTGGTCCGTAACTCCTAAAGCAGAACCTTGCATGACATAGCTGTAATTCGGGGTCCTCCTTCCCACATGCATCACTTTGCACTTGTCAACGTTGAACTTCATCTGCCATTTGGACGCCCAATCCCCCAGTCTCACGAGGGAGTTTTCTTTATATCTTTAATGCAAATCTAAGTTAGCCATCTAAATAAACTGAGAGTCAAACAAATAGTAAATAGATTACATCCCTGCAAATGTTCTCCAGGACCCAGAAAAAGGCTCAATGAATGTTCCTAGATCCCATATGCCTTGCTACAGCCAAGATAACCGGATGACTTTGTTTTTTGTCTATAAGTAAATATTTACTATTCCAGAAAGGATGGAAAAAGTAGAAAACCAGGATATATTTAATTTGTTATCCAAATGTATAAGCACATTATGAACTAGATTCTAAATATCACGCCTACAAATTTGGCGCCAAAATGAAATTTGCTTAAGCATATTCTATAAAGTATGCCTTTAATTTAGGCGTATACAGAAACCCAAACTAACTCTATGAACCCTACTAGCCATCACATACCCAGGAGACAACGACAATGACCTTGGCTAGCTTTCCAACCAAAATTCCATTTGCTTATCCTGTACCCATCCCCCTCCTGCCTCTTCTACCCTTGCTTTCACCTCTCCTACTCCTTCACCCCTGGTCCTTCTCTACCTACCTATCACTTTTGTTATTCTGTTATATTTAACTTTTAGTTTCTTATTACTATGTAAGCCGCATTGAACCTGCTTTGAGTGGGAAAGTGCGGGGTACAAATGTAATAATAAATAAATAAATAAATAAATATCTTCAGCAAACATTTTTGGTTCTTTACTTATTCATAACCCCCTAGGGATATATTAAAACCTACAATAATCTAATAGAGTTGAGGCATGTAACTCTGTTCTAACATCTCTATATAATAATTGGTCAGTCTGCCTCCCTGGCTGGGTTTGTAACCATATGCAAATGAGCGTACGTCAGCTCCCCTCCAGTGCTCCCTTCCCTCTCAGTGTCTTGCCCTCGCGGAACGACGGAATGACATCAGAGGAGGGCGGGACACTGAGAGGGAAGGAAAGGGAAGGCTGCCGCTTTCACTCCCGCTGCTGTGACCTGAGGTACAATGAATGTTTTAAAGGCAGGGCGGCAGGAAGGACACGAGGGCTGTTGTGGGAGACGAGGGCGGGAAAGTGAGGGCTGAGGTTGAAGCTACTTGTTTCTGACCTTTTAATTTATCTTTTCCTTTAAGCCATGGGTAAATAATTTTAACCTTATAGGCACACTCATCAAGCTTGAACTTATCACATTTCATTTGTTTAAGTTCATTTTTAAAAGCTTCTAGCTGCTTCTTATATAAACATCAAACATGGGTCTTTATCTTTCAAAAAAGATAGTTTATTATCCAGCTTTTCATTTTGCCTCATTAGTCATAAAATCAATATCTTCAGCAAACATTTTCGGTTCTTTATTAATTCTTACCCTCCCCCCCCAGGGATACGTTAAAAATCTACAATAATCTAACAGAGTTGAAGCATTAGCTCTGTTCTAAATAACCTTTTACAATATTTAATCATTTCCTCCCAATGTGATATATAATCAATCATCAACCATTTCCACTTCAGTATATTTAAAGAGAACTTCGTTAGGAAGCCATTTCTGTAGCAAATTGTCTTCAAATCTCAGTACATCTTTCTACGGAGAAAAAGACACCGGGGTCCTTTTACTAAGGTGCGCTGAAAAACGACCTGCGTTAGTGTAGATGCGGGTTTTGGGCGCTGGCAGAATCATTTTTCAGTGCACCTGTAAAAAAAAAAAAAGGCCCTTTTTAAATTTTGCCGAAAATGGACGTGCGGCAAAATGAAAATTGCTGTGCGTCCATTTTGGGTCTGAGACCTTACTGCCAGCCATTGACCTGGCGGTAAAGTCTCGTACGGTAACTGGGCAGTAATGACCTATGTGTGCCAAATGCTACTTGGTACGCATCTGATATTTGTGGCAAAAAATAAAAATTATTTTTCGGCCTCTCGTATTGGACGCTTGGCAAAAATGAAATTACCGTAAGAGCCACATGGTAGCCGTGCAGTAACTCCATTTTGGCACAGGTTGGGCGTGCGTAGACACTTAACGTGGCTTAGTACAAGGGCCCCCGTTGTTCCTCAGCAATCCAGAAGGCAAATCCAGAAGAGGAAACAGTAGTTTGCAAGTAATACCAAGCAGCCCACAAAAGCAGAACACACATCTTCTGATATCAGAAAGTTTTTATTCCAACCACTTTAAAACATATGATTCCCTTATGTGGCCACGTTTTGCCATCCTAAAAGCTGCATCAGGGCTAAAACTGTATATTCAAAACATATAAAATTAAAAATCATAACAATCTTAAACATTATTGAAAAGATAAAAAACATAAATATGTACTCAACATGCATATCTATATATTCAATTATATAACCATTAATAACAAGGATGTTTAAACATATATAGGTTATAAATATTTAAAGCATGTTAATATACAAATAATTAACATAAATAAGTCAATCACACTCACACGTCAGCACTACAATCGGCCACAGATACCTTTGTGAATAATTTGCATGCTCAGTCCACTATAAATATTCCTGCTATTGGGACTCCGTCTACCCAGAGGTGGTTGAGTGACCCTCATGCAGCCGCCTCTGGGCCAAGGGCTCACAAAAGTCACAGTCATAGCTCGCGACTGCAAACACAGCCTACACAGGGGTGGAGCATGGGTGGGGCTCCCAGTTACACATATAATGTAAAGACTATTGTATGTTACACACACCATTGTTTACTAAGCCACGTTATAGGCACGTTAACCATGTATGCATTAACTGTGTACACACCTACAATATCCTTATAGGCACCTACACGGTTAGCATGCGCGCTAATTGTAGGTGCGTTAAAAATGCTAATGTGCTTTAGTAAACAGGGCCCTTAGATGCTAGCAGTTACTTCAGCTCTGTGTCAGGCGTAACTGCTGGGTGTAAGTGTTAAGCATACAAAGGGCAGTTTACACTTGTATTCTAGAACTTTACTTTATTTCTTATTAGTCACCAATATCCTCATAACGAGATCAGTGTGCCTTAGATCAAGAAACAAAGCAATTCCTATATAATAATTCTCACCTCCAACATTCTGAGGCTGCCTGGAACCGTGGATCCCTTGGAGGTGGTCTGGAGTTGGAGTAGATAATAGTGACGTCACACAACCCACACCAGATTGGCCAGTAGAAGGGAGAGGGGCGGAGCCACGATACAGGGAGCAGCGAATCAGAACAACATGGGGAATGCACAGCAGCAGGAACAGAAGCCTCTCTCACACAGTTACTCTCACACACACACTCTCTCAAACATACACACTCAGAGGAAAACCTTGCTAGCGCCAGTTTCCTTTCAAACAGAAACGGGCCTTTTTTACTAGCTTTTCATAATTGCAAGATTGCAGCCAAGAAGAGAAAGAGCTTAGGGCCTCTTCTACTAAGGCACGCTAGCAATTTTAACCTCCTCTTTGCCCCTGGTTTCCTTTGGCCAGCAGACCTGCAACACTGGACCCTTTTTCGTGGCTGTGTTTAACATCTATTTGAGCACAATTTATAAAGTGCTGGTCGATTTGGGCATAATAGATTGTTTATACACAAATGACACACAATCCCTAGTCCTGTAGCGGGCCCGGCTAAACTCCAAAGGGGGCGTGTCGGCTTGGTAGCGAAGGTGGGACAGGGGCGTACATTGAGATGGCCGGCTTCACTCGATAATCAAAAAAAGAAAGCCGGCCCTGACGAGAATTTGGTCCGTTTTTTTGGACCCTTTTTTTTTGGTCCAAGTCCACAAATAGTGCCCCTACTGACCAGATGACCACCAAAGGGAATCGAGGATCACCTCCCCTGACTCCCCCAGTAGTCACTAACCCCCTCCCACCAAAAACCCCCCAACTTTAAACACTTTTTTTGCCAGCCTGAATTGTCATACCCAGCTCCCTGACAGCAATATGCAGGTCCCTGGAGCAGTTGTTAGTGGGTACAGTGCATTTCAGGCAGGTGGACCAAGGCTCCATCCCTGTTCCACGTGGGGTCGTTAATGTTGAGCCCTCAAAACCCCCCTAAACCCCACTGTACCCACATGTAGGTGCCCCCCTTCAGCCCTTAGGGCTATGGTAATGGTGTAGAATTATGGGCAGTGGGCCTTGAGGGGCATCTGGGGGGCTCAGGGGAAGGGTGCTATGCACCTGGGAGCAAATTTTATTTTTTACTTTTTTACATTGTCCCCTAGGGTGCCCGGTTGGTGTCTTGGCATGTGAGGGGGGCCAGTGCACTACAAATGCTGGCTCCTCCCATGGTAAAATGCCTTGCATTTAGCCGGGTTTGAGATGGCCGTCTCCGGTTTCCATTATGGCTGAAAATCGGAGCCGGCCATCTCATCTAAACCCGGCTAGCGATTTGGCCGGCTCCAAGCGTATTTCGAAAATATGCTTGGTTCTGCCCCCTCGTGTAGCCGCCCACGAAGATGGCCGGCCATCTATTTGGCCGGCGACGTTCGATTATGCCCCTCCACATGACCCCTGAAGCAGACGGGTATCTGTGGCCAATTGAAGTGCTGACGTGTGAGTTTGATTGAATTATTTATGTTAATTCTTTCTATATTAACATGCTTTAAATATTTATAACCTATATGTGTATTAACATCCTTGTTATTAATGGATATATAATTGAATATATAGATATGCATGTTGAGTACATATTTATGTTTTTTATCTTTTCAATAATGTTTAAGATTGTTATGATTTTTAATTTTATATGTTTTGAATATACAGACGGGTTTGTCCCATCGAAACATGACCCCGTGTCGGATCTTATGTGCCTGTGGTGCTGACTAAAGATTACTGCAATTTGTATTTGGCTGTGAAGATTTCTTGGTCTACCTCTACTCCTTGGATTTCTTTTGGATTACATATAGGTTTTTCCCCCCCTTTACCTTCAGGTTTGGTTTTCTTTACGTTAAAAAGCATCAGGCCTTGATTGTCTAACATTTCTTTGAAATGTACAGGTTTTTTTTGTAACATTTGTACCCCGCGCTTTCCCACTCATGGCAAGCTCAATGCGGCTGCTGTGCCTGAAATCTCTATTTTTTTTTTCAAATCTGTTGGGGGTAGGTTTTAGTTGAATAGAAGTGATGTGGTAGTTGTGTGTTAGTCCACTTTTAAAGGTAATAAATAGAAATCAAACAAAACAGAGAAAAGAAAATAAGATGATACCTTTTTTATTGGACTAACAATAAATTTTTTGATTAGCTTTCAAAGGTAACCTTTCTTCAGATTGGAAATAAGTAAATGTTGGCAAATATCAATGAAACACAAAAGCATTCCAATGGCAGTCTCACGTGAAGAGGGTGGGGTAGGTTAGGTAAGAAACAGGGAGAGTTGGATAGTAGATAAGAGGGTGACAAAGCAGTAGAACTTCATGGTTTATAGTGGGACTAGCCGTTGAGCCCGTAAAAACGGGCTGGTATTGGGGTTTTCCTTCCCCTCCCCTCCCCGCGAGGTCGCCGCCGCTCCCCCCCACCTCGGAGTCACTGCCGCCGCCCCCCCTCCACCCGGCCCGGGCCCTCTCTTCGCTTCTGAACTTACACATCCATTTGCCGAACGCAGCAACGCACATCAGCTCAGCTGCCATGGGCCCTTCCTTCTCTGCCTGTGGCCCCGCCCTCCTGTGATGTAATGTCAGCGAGGGCGGGACACAGGCAGAGAAGGAAGGGGCAGCTGAGCTGATGTGCGTTGCTGCGTTCGGCAAATGGATGTGTAAGTTCAGAAGGGAAGAGAGGGCCTGGGCCGGGTGGAGGGGCAGCGACTCCAAGTGGGGGGGGGGGGAGCGGTAGCAACCTCGGCAGCGCAGTTTCCCTCTCTGTCCCACCCCCTCCCGTCATCACGTATTGACATGGGGGCGGGACAGAGAGGGAAGTCTCTACTGCGCATTTGCGAGTGAGTCGGTCACTCGCCGTTTATATGTTTGATAGAAAACCCAGCTCTTTGTTAAGTCCTGTTTGGTGGGTGTCTAAATATTTCATCATTTTGACTTCAAAGGTCTTATGTTCCTTGATTATCTTAAAGTTTCCTTTTAGTATTCTCACTATAAATCATTGATGCAGCGTTCTGGTTTTATAAAGTGCTGTCCCACAGAGGTGACATCCTGGTTGGCATTTTTCATATGATGTCTATGTAGATTAAAGACTTATAGTTGAATAGAAGATAACCATTCATGTTGGAGTAAGAAATGGCCTTATGTTGAGCGTATAAGGTGGATAAGAGGTTCATAAATCTATTGCAAATGTTAAAAGATTCTAAAATCAATTATTAGTACTTTTAGTTTGATTAATATTTTGTAGCTAATCTGATTTGAGGTAACTTAAAGGCTGTCAGCATTGTTTCCTTTTTCATAATATAACGGTCTTGGTCTTTCTCAATTCAAAGTATATTTCATCAGCCAAGAGCTGTTGTAAATTTCCCCTTGCCGAGTATAATGTTTTGGGAGACAGCATACTCTTATGAAGGCCCTCTAATCATTTAATTTGATGTTGTACTTTAATTGTTCATGAAATCATATTTCTCTTTTGAGACCTCCAATGTTTTAAAATCATCCCTGAGAACAACTGTGCACTTGCAACTTCATCAATCTTAAATAGGCCCTCTAAGTTCTCCCAGAATCTAACACGAATAATAATAGAATAAACCACCATCCTTTTCAGCAGACATCTCCACCACCTCCCGCGGTCCAAGTGCCATTTGACACGCATAGGTCATTACTGCCTGGTTAGCGTGCCAAGTGGCATTTGATGCACATAGGTCATTACCGCCTGGTTACCGCGTGAGTGTTTACCGCTAGGTCAATGGTTGGCAGTAAGGTCTCAGACCCAAAATGGACGCACGGCAATTTTGATGTCCATTTTAGGCAAAAATTGTAAAAAGCCATTTTTTGCAGGCGTGTTGAAAAATGGATCTGCATGCATCCAGAACACACACCTACACTACCACAGGCCATTATTCAGAGCACCTTAGTAAAAGGACCTCTAAGGGCTAGATTCAGTAAATGGTGTTCAAAATTTGGCATGGAAAAAAAATCCACACTGAATGGTATTCAATAATAGAATAGCGCGTTGCGCCGGGATATGCGTTCAACTTTGGTAATGAGGAGTTACACCACGTAAACCCAAGTGTAAATTCCAGGGTGTAAGTTGGACACAGATCCACATCCTATATAATAATTTCCACCTCCAACGTTCCATGCCTGGCTGCCTGGGTTTGTAACATCTCCTGACGTCAGCCAGCCTCCAGCGTTCCATTCCCCCTCACTGTCCTGCCCTCGTGCCAAGGCGTAATGACGTCAGAGGGCGGAACAGTGAGAGAGAAGGGAACGCTGGAGGCGAGCTGACGTCAGGAGGGATGTTACAAATGGAACGGAAGCCAGTGCCAGCCAGCCAGCCAGAGAACGTTCAGGTACAAATCGAGGGGAGGAGAGAATCACAGGATATCGAGGGGAGGAAGGGAAGGGAAGGGCAAGGCAGAGGAGAATTGAGGGACATGGAGGGGAGGGCAGGGGAGAGAGAAAAAAAAGCTTTCATGACAGCCTTCCTAGGGCCCATTTCATTGATGAGGAAACAGGCATGGTTCCACTAGTTATTCTGTAAGACTGCTTGCATTTTAAGGGAAAGCCCCTGACCTGCTCATGCCCCTCCCATGGCCACGTCCCCTTTGCAGATCTCCATGAAAACACTTAGGCATTGTTCTATAAATGGGTGTGTAAGTGTATTTTCATGTGGATCTGCCATTTGTGCCCCATTTCAGCGTCTTGCAACCTTTAAAGCGCTTTTGCGCACCAAAGTTTCAGCGCAGAAGTCGTGCCTAATGTTCAGCACCTTATATAGAATTTCCCCCCCGAAAATTAAAAAAAATGTGGGGCTCTTTTACTGAAGGGCTGGCGCAGGGCACCGGGCTTGCCATGCGCCAATCTGGAAGTACAGCCGGGGGTTACATCATAAATACAGCTTTTAATAGAAGGATCTTAATGAGCAGTTAAAGAACTTTTCTGTGTGACAACTGTGTGAAGACATGCTAGAACCTCCCCCCCCCCCAATACTCAGAGCACAGGCTTCGCCAGTGGCATACCGAGGGCGGGGTGGAGGGACGGTCCACCCCGGGTGCAAGCTGCAGGAGAGGTGCAGGGAGCAGTCGTGCGGCTGTCGGCTCCGCCGGTTCCCTGCTACCTCCGCTGTTACTTCCTGTTCCAGGGAACCGGCGGAGCCGACAGCCCTGCAGCTGCTTCCAGCACCCCATCAGGTAAGAAGAATGCAGCTGGGGGGGGGGGGGCTTGGAGGTGATGCGCTGGGGGGGATGCTGCACCTGGGGGGGGGGGGAGACTGATGACGCTGCACCCGAGGGAGGGGGCTGCGCAGCAGCGAACCGCCTCGGGTAGCAGCCGACCAAGGAACGCCACTGGGTTTCGCACCTGAAGCACATTCATTTTCACATCTTATGTGTGTTAAGTACAAGCTTGACTTCACTTTAGTAAACCAGTCTCTAAATCCCTCTGTCATCTTGCAGCCTGTGGTGTAATGCTGTGAATCCTTACAGAGCCTTTTGTGGTCGCCTTGCACAAGAAACCTGGAGATTGTGTCTAAACAGGGCTGTGGTTTGATAAGTAAGAGGCAAGGTGACAATTTCGCAACATCTTGACTTCACTTCAGAAACAGCTCCTCAGAATCCATGTTCATAGTGCTAGGTTGGATTTAACAGTTCGTAAAGAGTCTCCCCCCCTCACTCAGGGGTCCTTTTACATGCAGCAAAAATGAAATTATTGCAAGAGCCACTCAGTAGCTGGGCGGTAACTCCATTTTGGCGCTTAGACGGCTGAGGGGAGACATGATAGAGGTATATAAAATAATGAGTGGAGTGGAACAGGTGGATGTGAAGTGTCTGTTCACGCTTTCCAAAAATACTAGGACTAGGGGGCATGCGATCAAACTACAGTGTCGTAAATTTAAAACAAATCGGAGAAAATATTTCTTCACCCAACGCATAATTAAACTCTGGAATTTGTTGCAGGAGAATGTGGTGAAGGCGGTTAGCTTAGCCGAGTTTAAAAAGGGGTTAGACGGTTTCCTAAAGGACAAGTCCATAAACCGCTACTAAATGGACTTGGGAAAAATCCACAATTCCAGGAATAACATGTCTAGAATGTTTGTACGTTTGGGAAGCTTGCCAGGTGCCCTTGGCCTGGATTGGCCGCTGTCGTGGACAGGATGCTGGGCTCGATGGACCCTTGGTCTTTTCCCAGTGTGGCATTACTTATAATCTGTATCCTGTTTTCTGCCAAACGTAGAAGCATAAGTTTTCAGCTCAAAATTCATCTTAATTTTAGAGGTGCAAAGCTACACTCGTAAATTTGGGCCCGACATCCTGGTTTCTAGATTTATGAGTCTAGCTGCTGAAAATCAGTGCTAAGCTTCTAACTTTTTTTCCCCACCCTACATCTGTCCCTATGGCCACCCACTTTTTATTCTCCTAAATTTAGGACTTTAGAGAAACCTTGAGTATAAATTTGCAAGCGAGGAGTCACTACTGCAGGCAGTGGCGTAAAGTTACAGCAGTGATACGGTCACAGTGACGGGTGGAGGAGTGGCCTAGTGGTTAGGGTGGTGGACTTTGGTCCTGAGGAACTGAGTTCGACTCCCACTTCAGGCACAGGCAGCTCCTTGTGACTCTGGGCAAGTCACTTAACCCTCCATTGCCCCATTTAAGCCGCATTGAGCCTGCCATGAGTGGGAAAGCGCGGGGTACAAATGTAACAAAAATAAAATAGATACTATTGGAGATTCTACATGGAATGTTGCTACTATTGGAGATTCTACATGGAATGTTGCTATTCCACTAGCAACATTCCATGTAGAAGGCTGCGCAGGCTTCTGTTTCTGTGAGTCTGACATCCTGCACGTACGTGCAGGACGTCAGACTCACAGAAACAGAAGCCTGCGCGGCCACATTGGTGATCTGCAAGGGCCGACTTCAAATAGTAGCAACAGTGGAGGAGTGGCCTAGTGGTTAGGGTGGTGGACTTTGGTCCTGAGGAACTGAGTTTGATTCCCACTTCAGGCACAGGCAGTTCCTTGTGACTCTGGGCAAGTCATTTAAACCTCCATTGCCCCATGTAAGCCGCATTGAGCCTGCCATGAGTGGGAAAGCGCGGGGTACAAATGTAACAAAAATAAAATAGATACTATTGGAGATCTACATGGAATGTTGCTACTATTGGAGATTCTACATGGAATGTTGCTATTCCACTAGCAACATTCCATGTAGAAGGCTGCGCAGGCTTCTGTTTCTGTGAGTCTGACGTCCTGCACATATGTGCAGGACATCAGACTCACAGAAGCAGAAGCCTGCGCGGCCACATTGGTGATCGATCTGCAAGGGCCGACTTCTACATGGAATGTTGCTAGTGGAATAACAACATTCCATGTAGAATCTCAAATAGTAGCAACAGTGGAGGAGTGGCCTAGTGGTTAGGGTGGTGGACTTTGGTCCTGGGGAACTGAGGAACTGAGTTTGATTCCCAGCACAGGCAGCTCCTTGTGACTCTGGGCAAGTCACTTAACCCTCCATTGCCCCATGTAAGCCACATTGAGCCTGCCATGAGTGGGAAAGCGCGGGGTACAAAATGTAACAAAAATAAAAAAAATAAAAATACACAGCCGACGAACAGACAAACTGATAAGAAATGTGATACTGTTAAGTGAGACAGCTTAGTGTAAAGTTAAAATGTAACCAAGAGTCATATGCTGCGTGGTAGCTGAGTCATAGCTTGTCTCCTGGCTTTGATGGCCAGGAGGCCCACATCATCAGATCAAGAGAGAGGGCGGGGTGCATCCTTCAATGGGATACACCGGAAGAAAAGGATCGTGGTTGAGTCCTCTAACGGGATATGCCGGAGAGACAATTGGTGCTGCAAGAGGCACCACAGCGGGAGAACCGGCTGCTTCAACGGCATGACCTGTGGGACAGAGGAACCTGTGTACCCATACATACATGCATATGTAATGTTGCTAGTTATAATGTCAAGTATTAGAAATTACGTGTGTTAAGATTAAAAGTGTAAATGTAAGTGCACCTGGCTGCGGCCAAATAAACTCCAAATGATATCCGAAGTAGACTCCAGTGTATCTGATTAGTCGACAGGAAGTATGTATGAGTATGTGCCGACTGTAAATTTGTTCATTCGGCCCCAGTAAAGTTTCAAAGAAGCAGTGGCGTACCAAGGGGGGGGGGGGCGGTGGGGGCGGTCCACCCCGGGTGCACGCTGCTGGGGGGTGCTGCGGTGCGCGCCTGCTCTGAGTTTGCTGACTTCGCGCGTTCACTGCAGCTCCCTCTGCCCTGGAACAGGCCACTTCCTGTTCCGGGTCAGAGGGAGCTCCAGCGAACGCGCGAAATCAGGGAACTCTGAGCAGGCGCGCGCTGCGGCACACCCCCCCCCAGCGGCGTGCACCCGGGAGCGGGGGGTTCCGCGCTGCATCGGGGGGGGGGGTGCTGCACCCATGGGGGGGTCCGCGCTGCATCGGGGAGGGGGTGCTGCTCCCGGGGGGGCGGGCGCCGCCCCGAGTGTCCGCCCCCCTAGGAACGCCACTGCAAAGAAGCCGCATAATTCTCAAGGTTTGAGCATATATCCTTGGACATGTTTTGGAATATAGAAAGGTGGTATGATTCATTTGTAAGAGCATCGCTTTGGGTGATGGACGAAGTGGATGATGCCTGTGAAGACATATATAGAGACTGCTAGAGTTTTTTTAGATGTTTTTAGGAGCATTTTTAGATATTTTTCTCCTGCAGGAGATTAAAGAGAGCAGCTAATCCCTTTACACATCACAAGAAGGGGCTTGTTCGTCCTCTCCCTGTTTTGGAAGAGCCAAGGAGTTAAAGCAAGTGACTTGTTTTCTACACCAATGGCGTAGCCATGGTGGGGAAGGGGGGGCCAGAGCCCCACTCTACAACTGTAGCACCCTTTACCTTTGCTGGTGGGGATGCCAAAAAGTCCCAGCATGCTCAGAGTAGGAAGGAAGCAGCGTGAGGACGAAGGGAGCGACGGTACCGTATTTATTTGGCTGGCGGGGCCTCGGCAATCCCTCCAGCAAAGGTATGGTTAGTGCACAGGTGCAGGGGTGGATAGGGGGGAAGAGAGGAATGTGTCGCCCCCCAGTCCACCTCTGGGCACCCCCAAAATTGCAGGGCTGGCTAATCTAATGTTCCACACCCATATTTCTTCTCTAAGGGGCCCTTTTACTAACTACTACTACTACTACAAATCATTTCTATAGCACTACCAGTCGTACGCAGCGCTTCACAATTGAACATGAAGAAGAGACAGTCCCTGCTCAAGAGAGCTTACAATCTAAATCAGGACAGACAGACAGGACAAATAAGGGATAAGGATAGGACACAGATAGGACACATAAGGATAAGGGACTATTGAAGAGAGGAAGATAAGATAAAGGTTACGAACAAGTGAAAAGTTAGGAGTCAAAAGCAGCATTAAACAGGTGGGCCTTTAGCCCGGATTTGAAGGCGGCCAGAGATGGAGCTTGACGTAGCGGCTCAGGAAGTCTATTCTAGGCATAAGGTGCGGCAAGATAAAAGGAACGGAGTCTGGAGTTAGTGGTGGAGGAGAAGGGTGCAGTTAGGAGAGATTTACCTAGTGAACGGAGTTTCTGGGAAGGAGCGTAGGGAGAGATGAAGGTGGAGAGGTAGTGAAGGGCTGCAGAGTGAATGCACTTATAGGTCAATAAGAGGAGCTTGAATTTTATACGGAAACAGATAGGAAGCCAGTGAAGTGACTTCAGGAGCATAGCAACTTTGGCGGAATATTAGTCGTGCAGCAGAATTTTGAACAGATTGAAGAGGAGACAGATTGCTAAATGAGAGACCTGTGAGAAGCAAGTTGCAATAGTCTAAGCGAGAGGTGATAAGAGTGTGGATGAAGGTTCTGGTAGTGTGCTCAGAAAGGAAAGGGCGAATTTTGGCGATACTACAGAGGAAGAAACGACAGGTTTTAGCAATCTGCTGAATATGTGCAGAGAAGGAGAGGGAGGAGTCGAAGATGGCCCCAAGGTTACAAGCAGATGAGAGACAGGAAGAATGAGCGTGTTGTCCACAGAAATAGAGAATGGGGGAAGGGGAGGGGTTGGTTTAGGTGGGAAGATAAGGAGCTCAGTTGCATAAGCTGCATAAGCATCTACGCCTGCCCAACATGTGCCAGTTTGGAGTTACCGCTCAGCTAACACATGGCTCTTGCGGTAATTTCATTTTTTGCATGCATCTGATATGCGTGTCCGAAAAAGAAATGTTATTTTCTGGTGCATGTCTGCTATGCACGCCAAGTGGCATTTGATGCGTGTAGGTCATTACCGCCCGGTTAATGCGTGAGACCTTACCGCTAAGTCAATGGCTGGCGGTAAGGTCTCATACCCAAAATGGACATATGCCAATTTTTATTTTGCCACTCGTCCATTTTCGGCACAAATTTAAAAAAAAAGCATTTTTTGCAGGCGTGCTGAAAAATGGATCTGTGCACGCTTAAAACATGCGCCTACCTACACTACCGCAGGCCATTTTTCAGCGCACCTTAGGAAAAGGCCCCCTTAATTTCTAAGGATGACTGGGACGAAGTGTGTGAGTATCCTAGATGCATGGAAGAAAGCTCTTCCCCACAGATTTTCCTCAGGAAGAAAACAATTCTAATTTCTGAGCTCCTGAGTTCTTTACAGACCAGGAGTTCCCCGGGGGAGGAGGGGCGGCGAGGGATTTTGGATTGGGGAAGACAGAAGTGCTGGACATGTGGGGGGAGGAGGGGGACTGGAGGGAAGGGACAGTGCTGTCAGACTTGTGGGAGGAAGGGGATTGGAGGGAAGGGAGAGAGCTGATGGACATGGGAGGAAGAGGAGGAAGGGGCTGAAGGGAAGGAAGTTAGCTGCTGGGCATGGGAGGGACTAGATGGAAGGGAGAGACCTGCTGGACTTGGGAAAAAGAGGGGGCTAGAGGGAAGGGAGAGAACTGCTGGAACAGCACAAGGAGGGAGGGAAGGGAAACAGAGATATCAGACCAAGGAGATTAAGGAAAAGGGGATCAAATACTGTTTTGACCTATCTGTTTTGTAAGGCCTACCCTGCTGTTTCTGATTAGCAACCTCAACTCTGCACTGATTTAAGACACTGTTATTTCTTATATCTTTGCCATTTATTGTTCCCATTTACCCCTACCTTCCCTTTCCTTGATTCTATTTGTATTTGTTTAACATCGGCCGTATTGGAGCTCCCACATACGGTGACTTGTAAGCCACATTGAGCCTGCTAATGTGTGGGAAAATGGGGGATACAAATGCTGCAAATAAATAAATACAATCTTCCAGTATGATCTATTACCAGAAAGATGCCAAATAATTTGGGAGTAAAGGCGACAGTACCAACCGTGTGCGAAGAGGAGAAGGAGAGGACTTTGTACCTAAAAAGCAGAGAGTTAATTTTCATTCTGTTTTTATATAAGGCTGCCCCTATCATACAGACCCACACTTCCCAAATTTCCAAGCCCCTGACTGATTTCCCCTTGCTGTTGCCCCACCGGCACTTGCAGACCAGGATCAAACCATTACTAATTTCTTCCACACAAGAAAATGGCACCAGGTTAAGTCTTTCCCTGTCCAGAGGAACTGAGGGAAGGGCAGGTGAGGGAAAGGGAACTGATATACCACCTTTTGCAACTACATTCAAAGCATTTTACATATATTCAAGTACTTATTTTGTACCAGGGGCAATGGAGGGTTAAGTGACTTGCCCAGAGTCACAAGGAGCTGCAGTGGGAATCGAACTCAGTTCCCCAGGATCAAAGTCCACTGCACTAACCACTAGGCTACTCCTCCACTCATTCCACCAATAAGAGCCAACCTCATCAGTGATGTCACAATGGCTTGATTGCCAGATACAGTTCCCCAGGATCAAAGTCCACTGCACTAACCACTAGGCTACTCCTCCACTCATTCCACCAATAAGAGCCAACCTCATCAGTGATGTCACACAATGGCTTGATTGCCTGATACTTGGCTCACTTCTGATATTGTGATGTCATAAGGGAGAGGGGGAAAGGGAAATGGAACTTGATATACTGCCTTTCTGAGGTTTTTGCAACTACATTCAAAGCGGTTTACATATATTCAGGAACTTATTTTGTACCAGGGGCAATGGAGGGTTAAGTGACTTGCCCAGAGTCACAAGGAGCTGCAGTGGGAATTGAACCCAGTTCCCCAGAATCAGAGTCCGCTGCACTAACCACTAGGCTACTCCTCCACTCCACTTTGGTTGCTTGTTTTTGCAGAGGTCCAGACTTTTTGAATTGTGTTTTTAAAAAAAATATTTTAAAATGTTTCCAGTATAAAAGAAAAACAAGACATGACTAGCAACTGACCATAAATATATATATTATTTTTCTAAACCCTCCCCCCCCACTTTTGCTATTTCCCCACACTTTCCCTGTAAAAATTTACTGCTGTTTTCCAACAGCATAAATATCTTTCTACTCCATCAGAGAAAACAACCAAGTTCACAGCTTCTTGAAAAAAATTGATTCTTTTCACATCTTATTTTTTTTTGGGCAATCCATTCCACTTTCGAGGATCCAGTCCTTTCAATGTTTTGGCTCTTAGAGCAGGTAGCTTACAGTCTCGAAGGCCAGATGGAAGACCCAGTGGAAGTGATAGATTTTCTTTATAAACAGAAGTGATGGGAATTAAAATATTAATAAAACTGTTATTATTAAAACATTTACGTTTTGCCTACCATACAATTCCTAAGGGAATTAGTATTAAAAAAATTTCTAAAAACAACATTCAGGGCTGCTTTTATCAAGCTGCAGTAAAAAGGGCCCTGCGGTAGCAGTCAGGGCCATTTTTGCTGTGTAACATAGAGGGGCATAATCGAACGGCTCCGGCCATCTATATGGCTGGCGCCATAAAGCAGCGCCCCAACCGTATTATCGAAATAAGATAGCCAGCTATCTTTTGTTTCGACAATACGGTTGAAGCCGGCCAAATCTCAGCATTTGGACCGGCTTTAGAGATGGCCTGCATTGATTTCTGGCGATAATGGAAACTAATGCCGGCCATCTCAAACCCGGCCAAATCCAAGGAGGAGCCAGAATTTGTAGTGCACTGGTCCCCCTGACTTGCCGGGGTACTGCAGTGGACTTCAAAAATTGCTCCCAGGTGCATATCTCCCTTACCTGGGTGCTGAGCCCCCCAAATCCCCCCCCAAAACCCACTCCCCACAACTGTACACCACTACCATAGCCCTTAGGGATGAAGTGGGGGCACCTACATGTGGGTACAGTGGGTTTTGGGGGGGGGGTTTGGAGGGCTCCCATTTGCCACCACAAGTCCAACTGGAAGGATGCAGCTTTCACAGCACGACGAGGATGAAGAAGTTAAAAAAGACCTCGGCTGGGCTGGCGGGGGGTTGGGGTCCCCCGCCAGCTGAAGCAATATTTTAAAAAACCGGCAGGAGGAAGCGGACCTCGGGGGTAGGTGACGGCGGTAGGCGGGGGAAAGGGTTGACGGCGGTAGGCGGGGGAGGGTTAACGGCGGTAGGGGGGAGGGTTGACGGCGGTAGGGGGACGGTGGCCGGGGGGGGGGCTATAATGTGCCCCCTAACTCTAGCCCCTGCCCCCCCTACTGCCGAACCTCAGATACGCCCCTTCCGCAATGGACCTTATATTCAGGCAGTGATGCTCAGCGTTTTGCTGAGCGCTGCCGGTATTGTCCTTGGAATTCAATGCCGGGCTATATCCAGGCTCCAGCATTGAATTTCTGGGTTTACGGAGTCGGCAAAAACATAACCAGTTAACTGGCTATGGTGAACCGCATTAAAATAGGACTGACGTGGTCACAAATGTAACACTGTTTGGCAGATTAGAGTGAACCGCTCGGGAATGATGCTATTTTTGATCAAATGACTATGTATAAATGCTTTTTCTTGGATCATTTACCTAAAATTAGTAGAGACATGATCTAATGTAATTTTTTCTTTTTCCTTTCATACTTTTGCATGATTTGTGTATTATCAATCATAAATGAATATTATGTTTGTTAAAAAAATTAATAAAGAAACGTTTACAAAAAAAATAGGACTGACGTTTACTGGGTCCTGTTTCTGCAGTTACCTTGGTCGGTTAAGTTGGCACTTAGGGGCCCTTTTACTAAGCTGAAGGGGCCATTTTTGCCGTGTGCTGAGGCCCTTTTTACCGCAGTGGGTAAAAAGGCCAAAAAAAGACATGGCCGTGGGGTAGGACTGGATTGGCCACTGTTGGAAACAGGATGCTGGGCTTGATGGACCTTTGGTCTGTCCCAGTGTGGCAACACTTATGTACTTAGGATTCTGAATGGAATCTTGCTACTCTTTGGGGTTCTACATGGAGTGTTGCTATTGTTTGGGTTTCTGCCAGGTACTTGTGACCTGGATTGGCCACTGTTGGAAACAGGATGCTGGGCTTGATGGACCTTTGGTCTGTCTCAGTGTGGCAACACTTATGTACTTACTAGCCAAGGTCCTCTTCTTCCGGCGCAAGGCTTTGTTTTTTTTCTGTGAGTCTGATGTCCTGCACGTCCCCCGCCAGCAAAGGTAGGCAATGGCAACGGCGGCAGTGGGGGAGGGTTGGCAGTGGGAGGGGGGGTCGAGAGGGTCGTCATCAGGGGGGGTCCAGGGCCAAATCTACCGGGGCCCGTGACCCCATGTAGCTAAGCCACTGGTTTGCAGGCAGCTTGTCTTTCGTAAAGTCTTACCTGATCCTTGTGGTTGATGAAAACTATTCCCATAACAATGAATTCTCCTTCGTCAGACCAATATCCCCATCTCCTGGCTGAGGATGGAATAGGTTTGATGTTAGGACTTCAGACGTGTCCTTGAATAAAGTAACGCCATTAGTCAAACTATTTTCTTAACTATGCAGGCAACATCATCTGCAGCTCATTCTTCATTAAGCTGATGAAGGGAACAGAGCTCTAGAAAGTCACTTAGAGCATTGGGTTCAGTTTTGGAGGCCGTATCTTGCTAAAGATGTAAAAAGACTGGAAGCGGCAGGAGTCCCACCCCACACACGTGCCATTTCAGGGGGGAAAAAGAAAACCCCTGGAAATGGCTTGCACGACGGTAACCTGGTGGTAATCAGTCATCAAAAAACAACAAGCTCCCTCGATATAAAATGCAAATTACATCATGTAAAACTAAATTCCTGTGAAGTGCAAAAGAATATGTTTTTCTCTTATGGTTTCTGCCAGCTGCCCACAGGCCTAGTAGTCTCTGCCAGTTCCCACTGTTTAGTAAGAACATAAACCTGCCTGGAAACGCTTCTAAAGAGGAGGATTGTGAGATTTCTTGAACTACATGGAATGCGGGACCCGTGGCAGCATGGCTTCACTAGTAGCAGGTCACGTCAGACGAATCTGACTGTCTTCTTTGACTGGGTGACCAAACAGTTGGATGTGGGAGGGGCGCTTGATGTGGCATACTTGGATTTCAGCAAAGCCTTTGACACGGTTTCGCACAGGCAACTGATAAATAAATTGAGTTCCCTCGGTGCGGGACCTAGAGTAACTGATTGGGTAAAAAATTGGTTGAATGGTAGGAGACAGAGGGTGGTGGTAAATGGAGCTTGCGCTGAAGAAAAGGAGGTCATCAGTGGAGTACCGCAGGGATCGGCCCCAGGGCAGGCTCTTTTTAACGTCTTTGTGAGCGATATTGCGGAAGGGCTGTCTGGTAAGGTTTGTCTCTTTGCGGATGATACTAAACTCTGCAACAGGGTGGACACCCTGGAGGGTGTGAATGACATGAGGAAGGACCTAGCGATGCTAGAGGAATGGACCGATATTTAGAGGAATAATGCTGCTTGTGAGGCGGCCCACAAGAAGTGTTATTCTTTTAAAATGGGATTCAACAACCTGCGATATTGAGATCCCACAAGTTGCTGAATCCAGTGGTGAATCAAGGTTTAGCAAAAGGTGAACTTTTACTGCACCTTAATGAATTCCACCCCTCTCTCCAGTTAGGCTCTTAAATTTGAGATTTATTTTCAGCCAAACGTAGGCACCTACGCACATACAATATGCATCAAATTTGAACCAGTGCCTGGCTACCGCATGACATGGGTGGTAATTCCATTTTTGATGTGTGTCCAAAACACCATGTAGTGCTTACTCAGTGGTAATCAGCAGTGTACACATCAGGGGCGTAGCCAGACTTCGGAAGGAGGGGGGCCCAGAGCCTGAGGTGAGGGGGCACATTTTAGCCCCCCCGACGCTGCGGACCCACCCGCCATTGTTGACCCCCCCTCACCGTCGCCGCCACCACCACCACCACCACCACCACCACCACCACCAACTTTGACTCCCCCCTGCCGACTACCCTCTCGACCCCCCGCCCACCACCAACCCTCCCCCGCCGCCATCGTCACCTACCTTTGCTGGCTTGGGAGGGGGAGGGTTGGCAGTGGTAGGGGGGGTCGAGAGGGTCATCAGCAGGGGGGGGGTCAAAGTTGTTGGTGGTGGTGGTGGTGACGGCGGCGGCGAGGGGGGTCGGCAATGGCAGGGGGGGTCAACAATGGCGGGTGGGTCCGCAGCACCGGGGGGGCTAAAATGATATAAAGTAGAATAAACTTTATTGTAGACTTGACACAGTACTGTATTTCAGCCACAGGCCTGCCTCAGGAGTCTTGAGCAGTGTAAACAAAATTTTGAATCACTGTCTCATCTTGGATGTTACCGAAAAAAATTTGTATCCAATGCTGGATGGTCTAATCAAAGACTTCCAAGATCGTACGAAAACGCTTGTAGTCTCGGCATCCTGAAGCCATTGGTCCCCTTACCTCTTGTGATACTTTACCACTTACACTGAATCTCGGGTCCTGCGATCCTCTCAACTTAACCTTCTGTCAATTCCTACACACTGTGTAATATTTCATGAACATAGCACATACCCAAGTTAGAATATATGCTGTAATCTGAATATCATCATTCAACCCTCTTGCACAAATGTGCAAGTTGAGGCAAAAAAAAAAGTTACCCCTAGAGTTTTTTGTCATTTTCTCAGCAATCGCTTTGAATTTGAATGTGAAATTTTACATGCTTATTTAGTCATCATACTTATGTATTACTATTAAACAACATTTAATTATCATAAGTTATATTGATGTTTTTGAAATTGTAACATTACTACCTACTGATTTTTGCACATTAAAAATGTTTGAGCTAAAACACAGTAAAATAACATCATTCAAATGATACAATTAATAATGTGTCAGAATTTTGCAGTCACTTTGATTGCTCAAAGTGTCTGTCCTCTCTCTTTAGGTTTAAACTTTAAGGGCCAAGCTTTAGTTTTGAATATAAGTAGAGCGAAACAAATAGGGAAAACACAGGACCTTCAGTCAATCGGTTCCTGTGGTCAGCTGTCCCAGATCATCTGCAACGCTTCCTTGAGTTAGGTGATTGCGACTTTGCATGGAACTTGTGATATGCCTCCAGCATGGCTCCCCAGACAAAAGGCTATGTCACTGTGACATCATTAACAGTAAGCTGGTACCCCCTTTTTTTCAAATAATGGTAGTTTTACAGTGCATTTTTGAACATGTGAAAATTGCTGGGTGGTCACACTAAAAAGTCTGTAACTTTGCCATGCTTAAAGATAAGCTCATTCCACTCAGCACATAACTGTAGATAGTAACAACAAATAAAGTTGTAAAAATTAATGTTGAAATTCCAAGTAATTGCTGAGAAAACAAAAAAACAATTCTAGAGGGCTACTTTTTTTTTTTTGCCTCACCTTGTATATTTTAATCAAAGGAAACAAGGAGTTAAATGCAAACCTCTAGTCTCTTTTCTGACACCTCCTATTTAACTGGATACATGTGTAGGTTCCATAGTGTTGCTCACCTAGGTCCTAATTTATTTAACTTTTTAAATAAATAATACCTACCTTCTAGTAATTCAAGGAGCACAGCAAAGAACATCCTTAACAATTCTTATAATACAAGGAAAAAAATAAACACTCCATAAACTATAGAAATCATTGCAGACTTTTATTTACTCATTACAACAACGTGTATCAGTGTTGGATGAATAAGAGAGAAAGGGTTGAGTTTAATAAGCGTAATCATTGTGAAATGCAGTTTAACATCACACTGGAAGTATGGAGTTCTAGTACCTGTATTATCCAAGGACTGGATTTTTGGTAAAGTGGGATAATTAAGTTGAGCAGCAGACAAACAAGTGAGGCATGAACAAATATCCAAGGAAACGGAAATCTTTTGAAAACAGTTGTGGTTATTTCAAATGTAGTGCGATGGAAAGTGCATGTGATAATTAAGTTGAGCCACCGGAAGAATAGGCAGGACCAGATAGAGTCCATCATTAGTAAGCTCACCTCCAATGTCTTTGGACTTTTGCTTACAGGGGATCACTAAAAGGTAGCTCAGCCTCCACAGAAACCAAACAGACCCCTAATTTGCACAGTGGAGGCCGGCTTTCAGCACCTTGGAGAGAGACCAAGCCACTACAGAGGAGAACTAAATAATTAATTCAGCTATTAGATGAAGCAGACCCAGATAGACCAATTAACACCAGACATGCAAATATTACCATACATATTCATAATCTTGAAAAACTGACTGGTTTGCACTCCCCCAGACCAGATTTTGCAACTTATTTAGCATGTCATTCTGCTTCCCCAGCAACGCCAAATTTTGTATGTGTATTTTGGATTATAGGTGTCCAGGTTTCTTCTGAAACAGAAGGCTGCTGTTTTGTCACAAGCACATGCCAGCAACCCACACTCATCAGGTGCGTCAGCTGTAGAAGAAAAGAAAAAAGAAAACGTTGATCCTGGAGAACTGGGTTCAATTCCCACTGCAGCTCCTTGTGACTCCGGGCAAGTCACTTAACCCTCCATTGCCCCAGGTACAAAATAAGTACCTGAATATATGTAAACCGCTTTGAATGTAGTTGCAAAAACCTCAGAAAGTCGGTATATCAAGTCCCATTTCCCTTTCCCTTATGACATCACAATATCAGAAGTGAGCCAAGTATCAGGTAAAGCCATTGTGACATCACTGATGAGTTTGGCTTTTTTTTGGTGGAATAAGTGGAGGAGTAGCCTAGTGGTTAGTGCAGCGGACTCTGATCCTGGGGAACTGGGTTCAATTCCCACTGCAGCTCCTTGTGACTCTAGGCAAGTCACTTAACCCTCCATTGCCCCTGGTACAAAATAAGTACCTGAATATATGTAAACCGCTTTGAATGTAGTTGCAAAATACCACAGAAAGGCAGTATATCAAGTTCCATTTCCCTTTTCCCCCTAGTTCTAATATTTTTGGAAAGCGTAAACAGATGCTTCACATCTACTCATTCAACTCCACTCATTATTTTATAGACCTCTATCAAATCTCCCCTCAGCCGTCTTTTCTCCAAGCTGAAGAGCCCTAGCCGCTTTAGCCTTTCCTCATAGGGAAGCCATCCCATCCCCTTTATCATTTTCGTTGCCCTTCTCTGCACCTTTTCTAATTCCACTATATCTTTTTTGAGATGCGGCGACCAGAATTGAACACAATATTCGAGGTGCAGTCGCACCATGGAGCGATACAAAGGCATTATAACGTCCTCATTTTTGTTTTCCATTCCTTTTCTAATAATACCTAACATTCTATTTGCTTTCTTAGCCGCAGCAGCACACTGAGCATACAGTGGATCTCCAGACCAGATGCTTCCCTTCTTTGGTGGGGGGGAGGGGATGAAGGGAATTCCACTAACATCTTTTGGCCTACAAATGGAGGAGCGTTGTCGGGTTATTAGCCCACTGCTAAGGCACACAAACACAACCGTAATTCTTTTCATTTTCTTTTGAATACTGCTGTCGAATTTGGCCTTTTGGGGATTGAACATGGAGATGGACTTGTCGGTAGTCCTTTAATTTAGATTTTATAGTTATTTATTGTGGTCATTTACTCATGTAACTATTTGTTTATCCCTGCATGTTTATATATTTGTGCTTTTATGTGTTTTGTTCATTTAGGCATACGTACATGTTTTTCCTTTTTTGGAGGTGAAACAAGGACTTTTATCAACCTATTTATTCATATTTTTTTACAGGGCAATAAGATGTTTTTATCTAATGATATGCTCAACTGAGCTGGCTATGACTATCCCCCAATGTTTTAGCGTCCAGTGATGTCATTGACGTGTGATGACGTCATTGGAATGCACGTTTTGGAATGCATAAGTCCCGTGGTGTTTTTAGCATTTGTGAGGTGGAAAATGTGCTTTTTCAGGACCAGTAATCGTTTGCCATTTCAAGCCATCCTGTGTGCTGGGAGAGTGAAAACAAAAGCCTGTCTCATTTGATTCTAGACCAGCCGCATGCTTTTAGTGAGGTATTATGCTTTTTTATTAGTTTTTTTTTATTATTGAAATCTATTCTTAACCATCTTATCTTCAGGAAGTCATTGAAACCCATTTTATTTATGAAAGCCTGCCCTTTGGACCCAAATTAACGTCCTACTATATGTGACTGTGAGGCTCATTTTCAAAGCACTTAGCCTCCCAAAGTTCCATAGAAACCTATGGAACTTAGAGGGGCATAATCGACCAGAAACGCCTATCTCCATGGGCGTTTATCTCCGAGAACGGGTCCGTGAAGGGGCGGAGTGAACCGTATTTTTTAAAAAAAATAGACGCCCATGTTTTATTCGCCAAGGTGTGAGCTGGGTGTTTTTGCTTTTCACCGATAATGGAAAATGAAATCGCCCAGCTCAAAAACGAATAAATGCAAGGCATTTGTTCGTGGGAGGGGCCAGGATTCATAGTGCACTGGTCCCCCTCACATGCCAGGACACCAACCGGGCACCCTAGGGGGCACTTTTACAAAAAAAAAAAAAAAAGGTAAAAGAGCTCCCAGGTGCATAGCACCCTTCCCTTGGGTGTTGAGCCCCCCAAATCCCCCTCAAAACCCACTGCCCACAAGTCTACACCATTACTATAGCCCTAAGAGGTGAAGGGGGGCACCTACATGTGGGTACAGTGGGTTTGGGGGGGTTGGACGACTAGTAGCATTAAGCAGCACAATTGTAACAGGTAGGGGGGGATGGGCCTGGGTCCACCTGCCTGACGTCCACTGCACCCCCTAACAACTGCTCCAGGGACCTGCATACTGCTGCTTGGGAGGAGGATATGACATTTGAGGGTGAAAGTAAAAAGTTGTGAAACATCATTTGTTGTGGTGGGAGGGGGTTAGTGACCACTGGGGGAGTCAGGGGAGGTCATCCCCGACTCCCTCTGGGGGTCATCTGGTCATTTAGGGCACTTTTTGGGGCCTTATTCGTCAAAAAACAGGGTCCAGGAAAAGTGCCCTAAATTCTAGCTACAAACGCATCCATTATCGGCGAAGGGCGCCCATCTCTGTTCGGGTGATAACCACGCCCCAGTTCCGCCTTCACCACGCCTCCGACACTCCCCCGTCAACTTTGTCCGCATCCGCGACGGAGTGCAGTTGAAAGCGTCCAAAGGTCGGCTTTCGATTATGCCGCTTTATTTGTTTTTGTGAGAAGAACGCCCATCTCCCGATTTAGGTCGGAACTTGGGCGTTATTCTCGTTCGATTATAAGCTGGTTAGCCTCCCAAAGTGCTTTGAAAATATGCCTCTGTATTACCCTTTTTATCACCATCCCTCCTTATTTCACTGTTCCTTTATAATACTGTTACTTTATGCTCCTACTTTATATTGCATTTGTGTAAGCCACATTGAGCCTGCAACTGTGTGGGAAAATGTGGGGTATAAATGTGTTAAATAAATAAAGCTAAGCTTACTGCAAGTGATGGTTCCATTGCTGACAGTGTAATCATAGTCATCCAGTTTGGGTGTACAGCCATTTGCTTTGAGCTTGGCATAACAGCAGTCGTGAGCATGGCAACATCTAGAAGGAAAATAGGGGAAAATGTTTCATGTTGAGGAAGACACAATAATTTTGCTCTAGAAATATGATATTTAGAATGGCTCTCTCTTTGGCAGAGCAGGTGGGGGGGGGGGGGAAGAGGGGTTGGTGGTTGGGAGGCGAGGATAGTGGAGGGCAGACTTATACGGTCTGTGCCAGAGCCGGTGATGGGAGGCGGGGAATCCTGCTGGGCAGACTTATACGGTCTGTGCCCTGAAAAAGACAGGTACAAATCAAGGTAAGGTATACACATATGAATTTATCTTGTTGGGCAGACTGGATGGACCATGCAGGTCTTTTTCTGCCATCATCTACTATGTTACCATCAGGCTCATTTTCAAAGCACTTAGCCTCCCAAAGTTCCATAGAAACCTATGGAATTTAGCCTCCCAAAGTGCTTTGAAAATATGCCTCTATGTTTCTTTTCACTCACCGGTCTGTTGCATCCAGAGGCTTCCCTCTTCCACCTGTACCACAGTAGCATCCATAGAAGGAATAGCTGGGGACGGCATGCTTCCCAGTTACATTCCTGATCATCTGAGCAAAGTCTAGAAGGTTTCCATGGACCATCATACAAACTGCAAAGGAAAAAAAAGGAAGAGCTGACATCGAGGAAGGCAGAGAGTACAACAGAGCAAGATCAGCCATTAACATTTTTTCAACATTATGTAATTGCTGCCATTTGACTAAAGGAAGAGGAATGAGCGCCTGACAGTCATCCCAGCATGTCCTGAAGGGAGAAGCAGTCCAGGTCATTTATAAATGTGTTAAAAAGCACCAGCCCATGTACATAAGGGACTTGCCACATCTGCTCTGGATTACCTATCCTTTTTCAAATTTGAACTCCTGAGAGTCCAACGTTCCATGAAGTGTTTATTGGAAGACAGCAGCAAGATATTGGATATTACCAGTAATATTTTAGATGTAGCTTTATATCAACATACATCCAACCAAAGACTCCTGAGGAAAGGGGGGGGGGGGGGGAAATGGGACTTGATATACTGCCTTTCTGAGGTTTTTGCAACTACATTCAAAGCAGTTTTACATGTATTCAGGTACTTATTATGTACCAGGGGCAATGGAGGGTTAAGTGACTTGCCCAGAGTCACAAGGAGCTGCAGTGGGAATCGAACTCAGTTCTCCAGGATCAAAGTCCACTGCACTAACCACTAGGCTACTCCTCCACTCATTCCACCAATAAGAGCCAACCTCATCAGTGATGTCACAATGGCTTGATTGCCCGATACTTGGCTCACTTCTGATATTGTGATGTCATAAGGGAAAGGGGGAAAGGGAAATGGGACTTGATATACCGCCTTTCTGAGGTTTTTGCAACTACATTCAAAGTGCTTTACATACATTCAGGTACTTATTTTGTACCAGGGGCAATGGAGGGTTAAGTGACTTGCCCAGAGTCACAAGGAGCTGCAGTGGGAATTGAACTCAGTTCCCCAGGATCATTGTCTACTGCACTAACCACTAGGCTACTCCTCCACTTAGGCCGAAACATGACTCGTGTCGAGTCTCTGGATGTTTCAATAAAGGTGTTATTTTGGACATTGTCTGCTGCCCTTTCCTTTGTCACCCTTGTTGCGACTGTTTCTTTTTTACCTGTCCTCTCTTCATATTCCATATGTACATCTCATATGTGCTGTTCATCTCAAAACTCTCTGCTTTATTTACCTTCACTAACTTAGATCTCTCTAGACATCTCCCGGGAGACAGCCTTTTCTTATGCAGTCACTAAATTTTGGAATAACCTTCTCCTGGCAATTAGATCAGAACCTTTTCACACGCGGTTCAATCCGCTCCTCAGGATATAGTTGTTTTCGACTACATTTTCTGATTAGATTTCTCTTTCCTTTTTTTTTTCTCTTTTACTAATTTTTATCTATTGTAAACTGCTTCCATGTATTATTATGAATGGTGGAATACCAAGCTTTAATGAAAATAAATAAAAAATTAAATAAGACTGCAACTATGACCGACTTAAATAGAACTGAGGCCTTACACTGAATGGTGACAGGAGGACCCTCCATGTTTATTTGTTTTTTTTTTTTTAATTATTTGCGTTTTATAAACTACTAAGATTTATTTTAGATTTTCTGGTATATCAAATAAACATGGACTTTGAAAGCTCCTAAATACTATTGCCTCATGTTCTCCATCCAGGATTATCAACATACTAATACCACTAATTATCATGGCTATAGCGCTACTAGATGTATGCAGTGCTGTATGCTAAACACGTAAGGGACAGTCCCCGTTCCACAGATGATCAACATATGAACATCCAAGCCCTGTGTCTTCCTTTCCCCCTTCCCCACTCCACATAGTTTCCTCCTGGTGCTTTGGGCTTCCAGATTATTATGGGTTGCAACCCCAGAAGTCTTCACTTGCAGCTATTCGGGGCTTTCACCTCTTTTTTTCATATCCCTTTCAAGCTTCGGGGTATGTTTATTAAGGTGCGTTAGCATTTCTAATGTGCCTTTAAAGTTAAGGCGTGTTAAACGCTAATGCGCCTATGCATTTCTATGGGCATGTTAGCGTTTAGTGCACATAAACCATTTACATGCGTTAAAAACGCTAATGTGCCTATAGGGTACCTTAGTAAACATAGTCGTTAGTCTGGCCTCTGCAGTAATGGTTGTTAGCAGAGTCCATGAATTATGGCACCCTCTGGAGTGATGTAAAATAGACTTGTATAACTATCTTCAGAAACTGCAGGGTAGGGGAAAATTGGATGCAACCCCGAGATCAGATATCTCTAACTGTGAGGGGGAGGGGGCAGCTGTGCAGCAGGGCCAAAGGAGGTTACTCAGTGTCACAAATAAAAATCTAAGAACATAAGCATCACCATACTGGGACACACTGAAGGTCTATCAATCCCAGTATCCTGCTTCCAGAAGTGGCCAATCCAAGTGACAAGTTCCTGGCAAGATCCCAAAGGAGTAAAACAGATTTTATGCTGCTTACCACTGAAATAAGTGGTGGGTTTTCCCAAGACCGTCTAAATAATGACTAATGGACTTCTTTTAGGAACATGTCTACACTTTTTTTAAAACTCTGCTAAGCTAACTGCTTTTACCATATTCTCTAGAAATTTTTCACCATCCTCTTGTGATTTAACAACTTTGAGCAACTTTGTGTCATCAGTAAATCGAGGGTCCTGTTTACTAAGGTGCACCAAATGCTAGAGACACCCATATATTCTTATGCTAATTTTTAGTGCGCACTTAAAATGCCAGCATGCCCATAGCCAGCTTAGTAAACAGGGCCCAAAATCACCTCACTCATCATCACACAGAAGCACAACTGACACAAACACACACATACACATGCAGGCATAGATAGAAATTAACACACACAGGCAGAGGACATGGAAAGAAATACATGAACCATGCTCCAATTGCTGTCCCCACTTGTTCAAGCTACAAATAAATAGACATTTCAGAAGTCCTCCCCCTTTCATTCCTGCCACAGAAATTCTAGAACTAAGTTCATTCACCCCTCCGTGGGCATCTCCAGTAAAGTGTTTCTTGGTTTTTTTTTTTACTTACAGCAGGCGAGCAGCACACCACCTGTCATAAAAGTCTTCATCTTTTCTCAGAATTCAGGAAAAACGCCACTGAGAGCTCTTTTCAGAGATGAAGAATTCTCTTCTGTGACTTGGACAGGTTTTCCCTCCTGCATTTAAACTCATCTGGGGCCAGATTATGGTTCAGATCAAAGTAATTAAAAGCAAACACTCTGCATTACAGAATACAAACAGCTGCTGAACATCTGGACCTCGGACAGAGCAAAGATAAGGGAAGGGACAATCTGTCCCCTTATGATCGTTCAGTTGGTTTCGGTGGAATTAGACAACACCTGTCTATGACTTTGATCTTTTCTATATTATAAGGATAAGTATTATCAGTGGAGCAGCCTGTATACATCACAATCATTTTCTTGGGCTCATCTAAGCTGGAAAGCAGCCAGTCCACCAAATGCAACACAAGAAATCATATTGTAAGAGAAAGTTATTCTTTAGATACTAACTGTAATCTTTAATATCATAGTAACATAGTAGATGACGGCAGAAAAAGACCTGCACGGTCCATCCAGTCTGCCCAAGAAGATAAATTCATATGTGCTACTTTTTTATTTGTACTGTCCTCTTCAGGGCACAGACCGTATAAGTCTGGCCAGCCCTATTCCCGCCTCCCAAACACCAACCCCACCTCCCAATCTCCAGCTCTGGCACAGACCATATAAGTCTGCCCAGCACTATCCTCGCCTCCCAACCACCAGCTCTGGCACAGACCGTATAAGTCTGCCCAGCACTATCCCTGCCACCCACCACCGGCTCTGGCACAGACCGTATAAGTCTGCCCAGCACTATCCCCGCCTCCCAACCACCAGCCCCAGCACAGACCGTATATGTCTGCCCAGCACTAGTCCCGCCTCCCAACCACCAGCCCCAGCACAGACCGTATAAGTCTGCCCAGCACTAGTCCCGCCTCCCAACCACCAGCCCCAGCACAGACCGTATATGTCTGCCCAGCACTATCCCCGCCTCCCAACCACCAGCTCTGCCACCCATTCTAGGCTAAGCTCCTGAGGATCCCTTCCTTCTGCACAGGATTCCTTTATGTTTATCCCACGCATGTTTGAATTCCGTTACCGTTTTCATCTCCACCACCTCCCGCGGGAGGGCATTCCAAGCATCCGCCACCCTCTCCGTGAAAAAATACTTCCTGACATTCTTCTTGAGTCTGCCCCCCTTCAATCTCATTTCATGCCCTCTCGTTCTACTGCCTTCCCATCTCCGGAAAAGGTTCGTTTGCGGATTAATACCTTTCAAATATTTGAACGTCTGTATCATATCTCCTTTCTCTTTTCATTCCATTTTCAAGATCCTTGTATAGTAAGACTCCAGGCACATTACAATATAATACATCCTTCCCTGACCCTATCTAGTATTTCTTTCTTATACTCCCCATATCTCTCTACCCCCTTGCTTTCTCCATACTTTCTTCCCACCGGTTGCTCCTATTAGTCTCTCCAAATCCTTTTAGCCTCAGCCCGTCTTCCATCAATATTCTCTGAACTTTGCTCCCTCTTCTCTCCCCTCTTTGCCAGTCTCTGAACTTCAGAATATCACTTTTGATCTGCCAGTATAGAGAGCAGGTGCACCGGCTTCACTTGCTCCAAATCTGTTTCCTTCTAGAGTTGCAATTATAAGGTAGCCAGCAACCTTTCCCCAGCCCCACCCCGTCCAAAAAAAACATCCCTTTCAATATAAATGCATAGGGAGAAATTGGAGAAAACAGTATGTTTAGGGGCGTAGCCAGACTACAGATTTTGGGTGGGCCTAGGCAAGAAGTGGGTGGGCACCAAGTGTTCTCCCCCCCCCCCCCAAAAAAAAAATCTCAGCAGGTGGGAAAACGCTTCTTTCCACCTTTTCAGTCTGTAGCAGGCATATCATGGAGAGTACTGTTTTCCTTACCATCAAGGGGAAGTCTTCAGCTGGCTGAGCTTGGGATCCCCACCAGCTACCACCAAATGTGTGCTACTGTTGGGTGGACCTGGGCCCTAGGTTGGTGGGCCCTGGCCCACCCAGGCCCACCTGTGGCTACGCCACTGGTATGTTGGCTAATTTTATAAACTTTTACCAATGAGACCAGAATTTACTTGTAGTTTGAGGAAATGAATGGTACTGGACCTCTAATTACTTTTCAGCAGACGTGAACTGAAGACAATTTTTGGCTACTTTATGCTTTGTTTGGGGATTTTTTTGGGTTTGTTTTAAACTTTTTTGTTAATAAGAATTTTTTTTAACATGCACTGGAATTTTTAACAAGGAAATGGACTTCATGAGAGTTATTTTATAAGGGAGCGCCTAGATATAGGTGATTGGAAAGTGCCTATTTGAAGCTTATTCTATAAGGAAAAGTAAGCACCTACTTTCCCTTATAGAATACTAGCATAAGCCACCTCATCCTTGGCTACTTTGCTGGTGCAGACATTTACCCTAGTCATAGACCTGGAGTAAATGCTTGTGCCTAGATTGTAAAAGAACATAAATGTGAAACCCCATCCACCCAAACTGCCTGTGTGAATGCCTACTTGCAAAGTACACAGCTTCGCATCTTGGCACATACCTATAGAATATGGTTGTAGCTGGAAAATGGTTATTTACATGCACATGGCAATCCAGTTTAGGATGGGCTGGATAGGGCTTCGACAGCAACTTCAGTGGCTTGAACCTAAGGACAGTGTCAGGCAGACTTTCACGGTCTGTGTCACAGATAGGCTGGAGTGGGCTTCAACAGCAACTCCAGTAGCTGGAACATAAGGACAGGGCTGGGCGGACTTCTATGGTCTATGTCCCAGAAATGGCAAAGAAAGACCACGATCAAGTATTTTATATCACACTCACTATTGATTTAATCATGAATTGATAAAGAGTGTGACAGTTGGGCAGACTGAATGTACCATTCAGGTCTTTGTCTATCCTAAGTTACTATCACGCTTATTTTTGAAAGAGGGCGCCCATCTTTCGACACAAATCGGGAGATGTGCATCCTTCTCGCAAGGCCGTCCAAATCGGCATAATTGAAAGCCGATTTTTTGACACCCTCGACTGCTCTCCGTCGTGGGGACGACCAAAGTTCATGGGGGCGTGTCGGCAGGGTAGCAAAGGCGGGACTGGGGCGTGATTAGGAGATGGTTGTCCTTGGCTGATAATAGAAAAAAAGAAGGGCGTCCCTGACGAGCACTTGGCCGACTTTACTTGGTCCATTTTTTTTCACGACCAAGCCTCAAAAAGATGCCCCAACTGACCAGATGACCACCAGAGGGAATCAGGGATGACCTCCCCTTACTCCCCCAGTGGTCACTAACCCCCTCCCACCATAAAAAACAAGTTTAAAAATACTTTTTTGCCAGCCTCAAATGCCATACTCAGGTCTATCACAGCAGTATACAGGTCCCTGGAGCAGTTGTAGTGGGTGCAGTGGGCAGGCGGACCTGGGGGGGGGGGGTTGGAGGGCTCAGCACATGGTGTCCTGGCATGTCAGGGGGACCAGTGCACTACAAATGCTGGCTTCTCCCATGACCAAAGGGCTTGGATTTGGACGTTTTTGAGATAGACGTCTTTGATTTCCATTATCGTCGAAAACCGAGGACGACCATCTTTAAGGTCGACCTAAATTTCAAGATTTGGGCGTCCCCGACCGTATTATCGAAAGGAAAGATGGATGTCCATCTTGTTTCGATAATACGCATTGCCCCGCCCCTTTGCTGAGACGTCCTTAGAGATGGACGTCCTCGTTCGATTATGCCCCTCCACATTACATGTATTCACATGTACATGACTAGCATACCGGCATTTACATACATTCTTCCTGCGTGAAACAAGGGCTGCTCCCTTAAAAATGATTTCCTTTGTACACTAATCTGCAGGTTAGCACAAGTTAAATCGATTTTGCGTGCACTGTTTTGTTAAGGTGCACAAATGAAAGGAATGTGTGCTAATGAATGAAGATCCCTAGAATCAACCTTTGACCAAAACCCCATCTAAAAGTCACCATTATGGGAAGGACTCAGGATGGAGCAGGTCTGAAATTGGTTTACTTCCCAGTATCATTAGAAAGGGTACATTTTTCATTTATGAAAAGGGGATGGGCGGAGGGTATTGAATATGGTATTAAATGGAAGTGGGGAAAATCCACTATTTCTGGGATAAGCAGTTTGGAATCTTTTGTACTTTTTTGGGATCTTGCCAGGTATTTGTGACCTGGATTGGCCACTGTTGGAAACAGGATGCTGGGCTTGATGAACCTTTGGTCTTTCCCAGTATAGCAATACTTATGTAATCATATCTCTCCCCACCCCAGTCATCTCTTTTCCAAGCTGAAGAGCCCTAACCTCTTTAGCCTTTCCTTATATGGGAGGAGTTCCATCCCCCTTTATCATTTTGGTCGCTCTTCTTTGAAATATTTCTAATTCCACTCTATCTTTTTTGAGCTACGGAGGCATTATAATATTCTTGGTCTTATTTTGCATTACTTTCTTAACAATTCCTAGCATCCTGTTTGCTTCTTTATCCACTGCCACACTGGGCAGATTTCAGCTTATTGTCTTGAGTTTTGACTCCTAAGATGGAACTTAGCATCAGATAACTATGATATTGATTATTCTTCCCGTGTATCACTTTGCATTTGTCCACATTAAATTTCATCTGCCATTTGAATGCCCAGTCTTCCAAGGTCTTACTGTAATTTTTCACAGTCCGCATGTGTTTTGACAACTTTAAATGGTTTTGTGTCATCTGCAAATATAATCACCTCACTCGCTGTTTCGATTTCTAGATCATTTATAAATATGTTAAATAGCACCAGTCCCAGTACAGATCCCCCTGCAGTATCCTACTCTTCACCCTCCTCCATTGAGAAAAAAATGGCCATTTAACCCTACCCTCTGTTTCCTGTCCAATAACGAATTCCTAAACCACAGAAAAACATTGCCTCCTATCCCATGACTTTTTAGTTTTCTTAGGAGGAAAATTACCCAGCTGAAGAAAAGGAGAAACTGCATCACCAATCATTATGGAAAGTTGGCTCCTATACTCAGTGCATTTTTTCTACCAAAAAAGGTGCCAGGACTCAAATGCCAGGCCACCCTTCAGGAATGGGGTGTTGAGACCATAGGAGCCGACTTTGTGGGTGCTGTATTGAGAAAATTCCTTGTATGTGTCCAGGGAGGGGTTATTTCCATTGGGCTTAGCACCTCCAATAATTTTGAAAAGTTGGCTCCTATGTTGCGGACCATGGGTCAATTTTAGCAGACAACAGAAAAGGTGCTGGTACTCGGTACTACTACTACTATTTAACATTTCTAAAGCGCTACTAGGGTTACGCAGCGCTGTACAATATAACATAGAAGGCCAGTCCCTGCTCAAACAGCTTACAATCTAAAGGACTATCAATGATATGCTTTGATGTCCCCATGCATACTTCCTACCCACCCCCCTCCTCCCACCCTGTCAGACTGTCATAGTAATGCTTGAGTGTTTTCACTTATATACACTGTCAGCTAGCACATTTGCTTATTTCCGATCTGACGAAGAAGGGCAACCTTCGAAAGCTAATCAAGAAATGTATTAAGTTATGTCCAATAAAAAAGGTATCATCTTATTTTCTTTTTCATGTTTTATTTTGTTTGATTTCTATAGATTCTACATGGAATGTTGCTATTCCACTAGCAACATTCCATGTAGAAGTCGGCCCTTGTAGATCAGCAATGTGGCCGCGCAGGCTTCTACATGGAATGTTGCTAGTGGAATAGCAACATTCCATGTAGAATGTCCAATAGTAGCAACATTCCTTGTAGAATCTCCAATAGTATCTATTTTACTGTCTTAGTAATGCTTGAATGTTTTCACTTATATACACTGTCAGCTAGCACATTTGCTTATTTCCGATCTGACGAAGAAGGGCAACCTTCGAAAGCTAATCAAGAAATGTATTATGTCCAATAAAAAAGGTATCATCTTATTTTCTTTTCCATGTTTTATTGTTTGATTTCTATAGATTCTACATGGAATGTTGCTATTCCACTAGCAACATTCCATGTAGAAGTCGGCCCTTGTAGATCAGCAATGTTGCCGCGCAGGCTTCTGCTTCTGTGAGTCTGACGTCCTGCACGTATGTGCAGGACGTCAGACTCACAGAAACAGAAGCCTGCGCAGCCTTGTACATGGAATGTTGCTAGTGGAATAGCAACATTCCATGTAGAATCTCTAATAGTAGCAACATTCCATGTAGAATCTCCAGTAGTAGCAACATTCCATGTAGAATCTCCAATGGTATCTATTTTACTGTCATAGTAATGCTTGAATGTTTTCACTTATATACACTGTCAGCTAGCACATTTGCTTATTTCCGATCTGACGAAGAAGGGCAACCTTCGAAAGCTAATCAAGAAATGTATTATGTCCAATAAAAAAGGTATCATCTTATTTTCTTTCCATGTTTTATTTTGTTTGATTTCTATTGATAACCTTAAGAGTGGACTAACACGGCTACCACACTCCTCTACAATCTAAAGGCCAAATGTACAGTCGGTCACGTAGGGGCAGTCTAGATTTCCCGAAGGGTAAGAACATTGAAGAGGTGGGCTTTGAGCAGGGATTTGAAGATGGGTAGGGAATGTGCTTGGCGTATGGGCTCAGGAAGTTTACCCCCAAGTGACCCCTCAAAAAAAAGTCCTGCCTATACTACCAATTCTGAAAGATATCACATAGCAAAGATTAGAGAAACGACACAGGTCCTATTAATAACTGACTCAACTATCGAGTTATTATTTGTAATTTTAAGCCTAGAGGGCTAATGTTGGACTTGTAGGAATTTGTAAATGTGCATAATTGTAAATAATAAGAATTTGAAAAAAAAAAATCCCCTGTCCTCCACAGCCACGCAGGCCCACTCGCGTGACGGACGTCGCACGTTTTCCGATCAACACGCCTGCGTGCGAACGTCATGACGCACGGGAACGTGCTACGTGCGGGTTGCCCAGGGAACGCAGCGTTGTTTACCACAGGAAGCTGTGTGTGTGGTGGAGGAAGCAGCGGGCCCGGGAGGCCCGATGGAGGCAGATGCGCCCGAGGTGAGAGAGGGAGGGGGGGGGGGGGGGGGGGTGGAGGGAGATGTGGTGATTCAGCTGGGGGGCGGGGGGACCTCCTGGTCTTGCGCTTGGAAGGACAGAAAGAGGGGCAGCTGAGCCCTGGAGTAAGAGGGGGAGGGGCGGGTGGGGGGTAAAACGTGATACGGCCGCCCTTCCCTCCCTCCCTCCTGGGGCAGCTTCGTTCTCCGCTGTCTCCCATCAATACGGTGAACTAAACCATTCACTGGCCGCTCTGGGTGTTTCATGGGACCTTCCTCCTGCTTGAGATTTGCAGATGGTTTTTGCACTCAGTATTTCATGTTGTTCAATGGCAGCAGCAAGATCCCAACAATCCCTTTAAGGAGCAATATGAAATTAAGCATGTAAGAAGTTGTTTTGAATCATGCACAAAGTAATTCATAAGTGTGTATGTATATAAAGTTAGCAACTGATTTATAATACAATATCCAGAAAGCTGGACTATATTATGAGCTTTGCTTTTTTTTTTGTATTTGGCAAGGAAAAAAAAAAAAAATCCCTCAAGGCAAATCAGGCCAGGGAACAAAAATGGTTCTGGAGATGTCTTTCAGGCATTTCTGTAACACAGATCTAGAGGGGAGTAGACCAACAATAGTTTTTTCAAGTGGAGTGGTCCAGTCCCTGGACAAAAGCAATAGTTTACTCAATTAAGAAAAAAAAAAAAAGAATGAATGAAGTCTCTGGACCCTTCCATTCTCTCCAACTATCATCCACTCTCTAATCTTTCTTTCATATTAAAACTTCCTGAAAAGATTATCTTTCAACAGCTTTTTAGCCGTATTGATAACTCAAATGTTGTGCACCCACAACATCTGGATTTAGATTGTGTCACAGCACTGAAACTATCTTACCTCTCACCTGACTGAGCTGCATTGTTGCCTTTGATAATGGGAACATGGCATTGGAGGTTTCACGAGACCTGTCTGCAACTTTTGTCATCGTGGATCATGGTTTACTTCTATCCTGACTGTCAGACATTGAGGTTTGTAGGCACAGTGTTTTCTTTGTTGGTTCATCTCATTCCTTCACAACTACTCTTTTTCTGTTTTCTTTTCAGGTGTCTCCTCTCCTCAGGGGTTCTGGCTCCCCTACTTTTTAATATCTTCTTCAGATGGCATTTTACCAGTTCTTTACACATGTCCCTTAAATCCTGATCTCACCAAGGTGTTTATCTGCTATCTCTTTCTGGTTGTTTCTGAACCGCCTTGTCCTCAGTCCCTCTAAATATGTAGCCTGTTAGTTAATGGGCTGCCCTTCTCAACCCTCTCTCAGCCCAATATCTTGCGGTTTTCCAGTGACTCTGGTAGACCACTTTAAATATTTAGGGATCATTTTTGATCATCAACTCTCTTTGAACAACAAACACTATGGTGAGGACATGTTCTTTGGCCCTGCAGCAATTTTGATCTGTCAATTCTTCTTCTCAAATTTCTCTTCTTTGTATCCTTCTACTTTCCAGACCACATTACTGTTTAGATGCCTGCAGACTGTTCAGAATAAACTATACAGATATTTTACAGTACTAAAAGATTTGATCCCTTCATTCCTCTCTTATTCCAGCATCACTGACTTCCAACTAGTTTCCGGATTCAATACAAAATCCTGTTGTGGCCTTTAAGGTTCTATTCACTCCATTAGTATCCTGTCTCCACTTATGTTGCATGTTCCTACCTGGTGCTTGCATAGTATCCATGATTCCTGGCTTGCTATTCCATCAGAGCTAGACGAGTCTACCCATAAATCTTCCATTTCTAGTATCGGCCCGTGATGCTGGAGTACCCTCCCTCTCTCTCTCTCTGCATTAAGAACATTCATAGCTAAGATTCAGATCAGCACTCAAACGTTTCACCTGTGCATTTAATGATTTGTTGAACACTGTGGGGTGTATTTTGAAAGCATTTAGATTTACAAAGTTACCTATACTGCAGCCTTCGCGCAGGGACCGAATGACCCGACTCCGTTTCTCTTCTTCCCATTCCTTCCTTCTCCTATTAATGATATTGATGTTCCTTTCCTTTTTCTCATGTTTTAGGGCTTTTTTTTACAAAGATGCGCTAAGGATTCCCGCGCTGCAAAGGAGAGGAAGCCCATTCAATTCCTATGGGCTTCCTTTCATTTGCTGCGCAGGAATTGCTTGTGTGCCTTTGTAAAAGAAGCCCTTAATTTGTAAACCACTTTGCTTGCATGTTCATAAAAGGCAGTATATCAAGTCCAATAAACATAAGCATTTATTTAGAGTGGAGGAGTGGCCTAATGGTTAGGGTGGTGAACTTTGGTCCTGGGGAACTGAGGAACTGAGTTCGATTCCCGGCACAGGCAGCTCCTTGTGACTCTGGGCAAGTCACTTAACCCTCCATTACCTGCCGCATTGAGCCTGCCATGAATGGGAAAGCGCAGGGTACAAATGTAACAAAAATAAATGTTACTCTTCCACTATTTCATGATAGATGTTTCTCAAACACTTTTTTTTTATTATATAATAAGTTTCCTTGATTCTCATCCCCATCACAAATACTTTCAGATTATTCTCACTTTATTATGATAGCTACAGTCATAAGGAAAGGTCTTTTCACCACAAAAGGTAAATTTGTTTCATTGAGCATCAGATCAGTCCAATAAATACTTTTTTACTTCTGTTAATTCCAGTTGAAATCTCAACTGATGCATTTCTGGAATAATGCTTTCGTAGCCATCGCCATTCCTTGTTTCAAATTCAGATTTCTCACTAGCATAACTGATTCTCCACCGTTCAATCTGTTTTGGTGGTGGTATTCCAGAAGTATGACTTTCTTTGACAGTTGTATTTCTATGATTTTGCTTTAAGAATACTCTTTTTCAGTTATTTTCTTTCTTTCTTTGTTAATTAAGGAGTAGTCTCATGGTTAGTGCAGCAGTCTGAGAACCAGGGGAACTGGGTTCAGTTCCTACTACAGCTCCTTATGACTCTGGGCAAGTCACTTAACTCTCCATTGCCCAGGTCTAAAATAAGTACCTTTGATTGTAACCACAGAAAGGTGGTATATCAAGTCCCATCCCCTTTCCCTTGCTGGAACCCTTAATTCTATTGATTTTGCAAAATTTAAATTTCTGTTTTTTTAATTCATTTATTCATGATGAGCACAGGATAAACACAAATTCAGTACAAACACATCACCAATAAAAACATCCAAAAATCACTCAATGCAAACCAAGAAACCCAGCAAAATTAAAAAAAATAGACACAATTTCGCAAACAGGCTAGTGGCTAACATAAATTTTGATTAACTGAGACTTTGAAGAATGTTTATATTAGACATCCTTGAGAACTGCAGACAAAATTAATGTATTTGTTTTTGTCTTGTTTCCCCTCATGTTGTTTTTAGTTATACTGTAAACCACTCTGGTCCATTTAATAAATTAAACTGAAAACACATAAAATGATATATTTTGAACAGAGTTGAATAATTCTTAGAAAATGTAGACACCAGCATACATTCTAAGATCCAGAGAGGAAAACGATTAAAGCTATTTATAGCTTTTTAAACACAGTGTTTAGAATTTTTACTCACTTCCTACCTCTCACAGCTTTCTTCCCTCTAGCTTGTCTCCCCTTCTTTTCTGCTGCAAACTGGATGGTTGTCCAGGCCTCAGTGGTCATTGTTGATCCCAGCCAACCCCCAGCTACTGTTGCTGGTTCTCGACTCGACTGTGATAGCTCCTACTCTTATGAGCGCTCTTCCCTGCCGTGGTGACCGCAGTTCCTCCCTGTTCCAGTGGCCAGTGTGCTTCTGGCACATAACTACCGCTGCTCTAGCTTTCCGTAGTGACTGCTGTACTTCTGGCCTGCATTGGTATTGGCCACTTTTCTGTGACATTTCTATCCTAGGCTACTAGGCAGAGGTGTTCCCTGCTTCCATTATTATTTAATTTTGTCATAGAGCCATTGACCTTGGCAATCTGCCCAAATCCTAGTATTGTAGGTATTAAGGGCCTGATAATTCAAAACAATGTAAATGGCAAGGAGAGGCTCCTTGCTGTTTAAATCACCTACCCCGGGGCTAACCAGGAATTATCAGTGGCACTGAACGAGATAGTCTCTCTGAAAATGCTTGGTTAGTGTTCGGGGGCAGAGTCGACACTTAACTGTAAGTGCCAGTTTTTAGCACTTAACTGGCTAAGATAACCACATAAATAGGACCAGATAAAATTTAGTCCTATCTTTATACGGTTCTACTTAACCAGTTAAGTGCTGAATATCGCACTTAATCAGCTAAGATTTGAACAGATATTCAATACCGAAGCACAATCATGGCCCGGCGTTGAATATTTGGGAATAAAGCCAGCGGTTAGCAAATGCTGAACGCTGCCGGCTGAGTATTGAGCCCTAAAACTTCAACTTTGGAATTTCAAGTATCCCTCTTATTGTTTTTGTTATGGTAGATTTTATATCTTCCTCCCCCCCACCCACCCGTACTGCATATAGTTGAAAAGTTTGCAAGATTATCTGGATATAAAATCAATAGTGATAATACAGAACACCTTCCTATAAAGAACTATAATCATGAGCACTCTTTTGTTTGAAAATATAGTTGCATTAAATACCTCAGGGTTTAATATGGAAGAACTGCAGATGAAACTTTTAGGTTCAGTGCACAAGTAACGATCTCCTTGATTTTGGACTTACCATCCTTATCTGCCATGGTGGGGTAAGTTGGAGTCGATAAAAATGGTAATAGCTCCCGATTTCAATTATCTTTTCAGTATACTGTAATTTTGGCTTCCAAATTTCGAGAACATTGAAATTTCTGTGGTGTAAAAAACAAAAACAAGAAACAAACCCATGGATAGTGTTTTCAGAGTTGAAGTTATCCAAAAATAAGGGCAACATGAGCTTCTCAGATTTTCACACATATCACTGGTCCTTTTTATTGAGATAGATGGCCATTGGTTTTACGAACTTCCTGATTATGACAAACTGAGCTGACTGAGACTGGAACAAGATACGATCTCATCGATTTCACTAAATCTTCTCCCAGGCATACCTGTCTCTAATAGGTATGGTTATATGGTGGTGTTGACCAATACTGCAGGCATTTAAGCAGTTAGTCTGTGTTGTCACTGACAAAAGTGAGTACTCTGCCAGAAGTGCAGTCTGAAACAATCCAGCCATTATTACTACAGACAAGAAGGTGGACTCATAGCTGCATATCTGCTGCATTTATCAAATATTAAATCAAAGCAAATTGAGGAGAGTGTTTGATCTTCCTCCTTATCAATACTTGTGCGGATTCAATGAGAAGATTTAGTAGACGAATGGAACCTTGAATTACTATCTAGTAAATTCCCTAAGTCAGCCTTGAGGTTCTGTCGAATCTTGAAGTCTGCCAGTGCAGATTCTTGCATAGGTATGCAGAGGTTTTGGGAGTATGAATTAAACAATATCAACTCTGATAATCCCTGGGCATACTGAATATCTTTATCTGCTTCCTTCACACAGTTTTTATATTTTCTGGCTCATGGACTGTGGACGCCAGTGAAGTTGGTCAAGTGAATGCTAACTTGTGTTGGCCATACCTGCCTCATCTATTGTCTCTATGTCCTGACATAAACATTTTCTAGGAGTGGTTTGATCAAAGTTGTCAGATCTATTTCATAAAATGGAAAGCCTGTTGATATGGAAATTTTTAGCTATAGCAAGATTTAACTAAGGTAGATTCTTTTCCTTTGGATATTTTGCTAGCGTTAATAAATAAGTGGAAGAACACAATATTAATCGATGTGCACATGTGGTGGAATATAGTAATCTTGTTCCAGAAATATGAACACGTTATGACTGAGAAATCTCACCGGCTGATAATCAAAGCGATTGAAGCAGGCAGGTGCCCAATTAACTTGCTGCATAAAGTTAGGACAGCTGTTTTGCTGTCCTGACTTAATGCAGTTACTTAGCTAGTTAGTGGACCTAGATTCACAGCTGGTTTCAGCAGAGGCAGTTAGAAGGAATATTCAGTGGCACTGTTGGGTTGTGTCGTTGAATATCCCCGGATTGCCCCATGCAAGCAATTTAAATGTCCAGGAGCCATACATTTTGTAACATGCTGAAGGGGGGATAAACCTAGGAAATATGCTGGCCTGGGAAATGCAGTCCACTTGCTATAGCACAAATTTCCTTAGCGTCAGCAGCAGATGAATCCAGAGACTTGTGGGTTGTGACCATTCACCAGCAGGTGGAGATAGAGAACTGAACTGTCTTAAAGGACGGAATGCCCCTTGGTCAGTCAGTATTCTCTATCTCCGTCAGGTGGATGGACGGTCTTTCACAAGCTCCTGGTCTCATGTGATGGTGGCTCCTGTTCTGAGTCTCTCAGTTCGGTGGAGCTTTTTGGTGCGTGGTTGAGCGGTGCCAGCTTTAGGGAGTGCACCTGGTGATCCTAGGTCCCTCCCCCACCCTTCTCTCCTCTCCAGCCCTTCCTTAATTCTCATTCCTCACATTGGGGCATAATTCTTTAAAGCAGGAGGAATACTGGTTTGGACCACCACTTTCTCCCTCCTTCCCTGTTTAATGTGTATCTGAGTTCCTTGGGTAATTATTTTCATGATGATGAAATTTGTATTTTATGCGGACGATATATTTTTATTGGATACTGCTTTGCCGCATATGGAGACTATATCGAATACTATCAAATATTATATATCTTTAATTGATCATTTATTTATTTATTTGTTTCATTTGTATCCCACATTTTCCCACCTATTTGCAGGCTCAATGTGGCTTACAATAATTGGGCCACAAATAATTTTTTTAAGTTGAATAGACAGAAAACAAAGAATCTTTGGTTTGGAGATATTACTAAATTGTCAAATACAAAAATGACATTGTTATTAGGAGAGGAATTAAATATTGAAGATCATTCAAGAGTATTGGGAGATATCCTGGATTCTGCCTTGTCTTTTCAAAAACAGATTTATTTATTTGCAGCATTTGTATCCCACATTTTCCCACCTATTTGCAGGCTCAATGTGGCTTACATTATGCCGCAATGGTGATTACCGTTAACGGAGTAATAATACAGATAGGTACTACAATGACAATAAATGAAAATATCACAAAAATTAGATGCAAAAATTAAGTAACGAATGAATAGGAGGGATAGAATGAATAATTCGTAACAGGTATAAGAATAGAACAAGATAAAACGTTCAATAACAATGATGTGAAATAAAGTAACCAGATTGATGAAAACGTTTTGGTTATTCTAATGCATTTTAGATATCAAGTCTTTTGTGAAGGAGTTTTGTGAAGATTACTGTCCTTAGTAAAAGATTTTTTTTTAGGCTCCGACAATTGCAGGCAATAAAATCTTCACAAATGAAGAAAGACTTAGCTTTTGTTCAAGCTATATTTATTCCGCAATTAGATTATTGTAATTCATTTTACTCCCATATTTGGAATAGACAATTGAAACGTCTTCAATTGATGCAAAATACAGCCGTAAGACTAATTAGTGGCATTGGATGCTTTGAAAGTGTGTCTCTTGTTCTTGTTAACTATAAGTAATTGTATAGATTTTAAGGTTCTTTGATTTTTAAGTCATATTCAGTCTGAATTCTGAGAGCTTAACTGAACTGCTGAATTTCTCTCTGTTGACAGAACGTTAGGGGCCCTGTTTACTAAGGCTTGCTAGCATTAGTAAACAGGGCCCTACGTTTTCTGCAAATCCTGAAATGAAGTTTTTCTTCTGTGAAAAATATTTGTTATAAGTCAGTCTTTGAGGCCTCTTTTCCTTTTTACTGGGGCTAGATTGTGGGATAAATTGCCTCTGAATTTGAAGTTTGTGCCTTATTTTTCTTTTAGGAAGAAGTTAAAAATGTATTTATTCGACCAATAATCTTGTAAAGTAGATATGTTACTTTGTTGAGTGTATTTCCTCTGTGATTTTGGAGTTCTCTTATCAATGTTAACCGCTTTAAATCCCTTTTGTGGAAAAACAGCGATATAGAAAACTCTTGGAGCATAGCATAGCTTTGCAAGGGTTTAGTGGAGAAGGGTATGAGTGTGCTTCCAGCAGCACTATGTTCAACAGGCAGGACTCCCGACGGCTGGCTCTCCCAGGGTAGGGTTACCATATGTCCGGATTTACCCGGACATGTCCTCTTTTTGAGGACATGTCCGGGCAACCGGACGGGTTTTGCCAATCTGCCCGTTTGTCCAGAAATCCAGACAAACAGGCAGATTGCTAGCCTTCCCTTCCCTTACTTACTACTGCCCTGGTGGTCTAGTGACCTCTTCCGCCTTCGGGGTAGGAAAGAGCCCCCTCTTTCCTGCCCGGAGTGCTGTCCTGCATGCATCCTTCCTGTTCGTGAAATCGGCGCCAATTCAAAATGGCCACCGAGAGTTGAAGTGACCTCGCGAGACTTCAACTCTCGGCGGCCAATTTGAATCGGCGCCGAGATCACCAATAGGAAGGATGCATGCAGGGCAGCGCTCTGGGCTGGAAAGAGGGGGCTCTTTCCTTCCCCAAAGAGGTCACTAGACCACTAGGGCAGTCGTAAGGGGAGGGGGAGTGATGGGGGAGGGGAAAATGTGACAGGGGGTGGAGCGAGGGTGTGAAAGGGGGCGGGGTGTGAAAGGGGGTGGGGCATGTGTCCTCCTTTTGGGGGGACAAAATATGGTAACCCTATCCCAGGGTGAGTATATCTTTAAATTTTCTTTTAGTTTTGGGTCAGTTGCGGTTTTAATTTTGTTTTCTTTGTAATGGCTTCCAAAGTTCTTAAACGCTGCTCCTGCTCTAGAAGCGAAGAGCAGCATCGGGGTAGTATCCGGGTGGCTGTGCAGGCTCTCTTCTAGCAGAGGGGACTGTGTTTGGAGAGGACTCATTAGTTTCCTGCGTGAGAAAGATATGGGCTTATTCTCCTCATGGGACTGAAACTGATCCGGCAGCCGTTTTACAGCAGTGCAATTTGGGAGAAGCGCTGCTGATTGCTCTTTTACTCAGCACTGCTTTGGAGCTCCTTACACAGATGTCAGTCACTCTGGGGGTGGGGTCTTCTGACCTCCCCCCCCCCCCCCCCCCCCCGAGTTCATTCTGTAGGGTCTATTGCTCCTCTGTCTTCCTCTCATTCTAAGGAAGACGTTTCAGGGCAGTCCCTTTCTGCACAGATGTAGGAGGGTTTGGAGGAGGGGGGAGCTATTTACAGAGGAATTTAGTGATCCCACTGCGGTGCAGGTGTTTCATAACTAAGGCTCTCCAAATTCTTAATTTTTCTGCTTCTGATCCTGCTACACCTGCATCTGCTAATCCTAAAATGGTGAGCACTAAAAGACCACCTAAGTCTTTTCCAGTGCATGAGGCTATGCAGGAAAACATCACTGCTCATTGGGTCACCCCGGATGCTACCCTTTGGGTGGTGAAGGCTATGTTGCGTCTTTACCCCGTTCCCACACCTGAGCTGGAAAAACTGTGTTTGCCTAAAGTGGCTTTGTTGGTGTCAGCAGTTACCAAAAAAAAAGACAGTTCTGCCTGTGGAGAGTTAAGATTTTACATGTTCCTAGGCTAGGAGCCAGCAAACAGCATCAAGCAGTGCACCATGGGGCTTATTTTCAAAGCACTTAGCCTTCCAAAGTTCCATAGAAACCTATGGAAGTTTGGAAGGCTAAGTGCTTTGAAAATACACCTCCATGTGTGCTAGGTCTTCTGAAAGGGCCCATTTTGTGTTCTCAGGGTCTTATATACCTTTCATTTAGAGAGCTTTGAGTCCCATCAGTTTATTTTTTTTTTGACAGAGGGAAGTTAATTTAAAAAACACCCTGAAAGTTTCCCTCATTTCATTTGTGGAAATTTCTTTTTTGTTACCAGAACTCTATTTATATTGTATAAAGCCCCCCCCCCCCCTCTTTCCTCTAAAGGGGAGCTAAACAACTTCAGAAGAGACTGAAAGCCCTTCTGGCAAAGGAAAAACACTCCAGAGTTTAGTTTTCTCTTTTATAATAATGCTTAAATTTATTAGAGTAAATGATTACAATAAATGTTTCTTTTTATCCCAGTATTACAGAAAATTGAATTCTTATTTATATCAGTCTAAATTTCAGTATAAGGAAAATAAAATCTCTCTCTCTGGTCTTTCTGTGTATTTCCCTGGAAGCTTAACAAATCTGACTGCCACAAGATGTGCTCGTCAGACTACTGAAGCTTAATTTTGTCCAATCAATTAATGCCTTATATTTTCTCTCTTACTTTCTGGTATTCGTCAACTCTAACCTTCACATAATTGTACTTCTTTGGTATTTTTTCCAATTATCCATCATTTGCTTTTTGTAACCTCAAATCTCCCTGAATATCACTCATATTTCCTTCACTGAAAGTGTGTCTCTGCATTGTGTTCAGAGTCTATGTAAAAACAAAAAGATACTTTTAAAGTTTATGGCCCATTATTTTAGGCCAAGCAAGCCTGTCTGTTAATTTGTCCCTGAAAAGGCCAAGAAGACACATGCTAGCTGTAGATAATAGGTAAGGGAATAAGTTATATATACAAAGCTGGCTGATGTGCAAAACCAGACAGCTCTCTACTAAACAATTGGTAGTGTGTTTTCCCAGTCCCTTAGCCCCCACAGGGAGGGGAAACACGTCAGCCTGCTAGGCTGAAAAATAAGAGAGAAAACTTAGACTCAGGCACAACCAGTAATTATCTTTATTGGTATCTCACAGAGCCAATATACAAAATAATTGTTCTCTCTCTGGAGCAGGTTGTCAGACAGCAACGCCAGACGCAATCACTATATAACAAAGACTGCTCAGCTAACACTGTCCCAGACATCACATATATAACTTATGTAAGTTTCATTTCTCCCAAATCATGTGATTTCTTCCAAACTAGAAATCAGAAACTAGCCTGTGCCATATATGGATTTTCCTGTATTATACCAATCTCTCCTGATGTGTGTTCACGTGAACACTCAGTGGCCATTGGCTAATTAGCTACCAGTAGTGCGTGCAAACTAAAACAATACCCTTGTGTCCTCTCACCCCAAGACTGAAACATTAGGCTCACTATATCCTCAGTCTTTCAGCAGCTCCCAAGGTTATATCCATATTATATGCAAGGCATACTCACCTGCAGCCAAATGTGCATCTGTGAAGTGTCTGTTCTCAGCTCCTGAGAAAGCACTGATTGTTACAAAAGATGCGGAGTTAGTAGGCTAACATGTGAGAACCAAACATAGCAATGTCAGGCGTAGGCCTTAGTAACAGGCCTAGCATAGGAAGGAATATACAGTAACACAGGTTTTCCTTTTTTCGGCATCTTTACAAATGAGTTTAGTATAGAGTCAAGCTTAGTGCTATTGGCTCCATGTTTCTGCGAGAAGTTTAACATCTGGAGTTTTTTCTGAGGCTAGTGCAGTGTTCCCAGGTCTCTCCTGGTCTCCATGGTAACCAAGGAACCTCGGTGCTGCCATGCTGGGATTTTCTCCAGGTGCAGTATCTCAGTGCTTTGAGAAGCAGAATAGTTTATTCTGGAAGGTGGCTGACTTTCAACCTGAAGGTCACAGATTCAAGGCTGCTTTGTGCATAATATTAGAAGCTGTGGAATTCAGCTTTGTTTCAAGTGGGGCATATTTCACTCTCCCATATTGCTTGCCTTCACAAGCAGTTCATTGCATGGCTGGGGCAGCTAACACTATGCTACAGTGCTAAAGGTTAGCTGTGTTGGTTTTCCACAGCAGCTCTTCTCTCTGGTATTGTACCATGACACAGGCCAAAACAATTGCATACCAGCTCCAACCACCACTGTATCAGCGGCACCACTAGCTGTATGTCATAGTGTCTGTATATGCTTCTGTTGCACTTTTGCACTTTTTCATTGTTTTAGACAGCTAGCGGTATTACAGAGCTACTTCAATGTAGAGGAATTGCTTAACAGTTAAAGCCATTAGCTGAGTAGTGAACACAGAGATCCAGAGGTTGCTGGTTCAAGTCCCACTGCAGCTTGCCAGCAATAGTGCATAGTGCTACAAACAGCCATATTCTGCTATACCATTTATCTTTGACTCTCAGCCACACTGGTTAGCTCCAATGCGCAGCCATGTCAGCCAGTTCTAGAGCACAATCACACCAGCCAATTCTGTTGTTTGGTGAGGTCTTAGTGAAATTGGTGAAAGATCTGGGTGACTCAAAGACTTAGCGTCTTCCTGAGGACAAGTCTAAACGGTCTTTCCGATCAGTCCAGGCTCGCCCTCATTTTAAAGATACCAGGTGCTGTCGTCCGGGACAACCTAATTTTAATCAGAGATCCAGGTATCAGCCCAAGCAGGGTTTCGGAACTCCAGGCTTTGTCCTGTCGAGATCCTCTAGATTTATCCTGAAGAGCTGACAGTGCACACAGTTCCGTCTTTTCTTCCTAAGGTGGTTTCTGCCTTTCATCTCAATCAATCTTTGTTTCTTGCCACTTGCTTGACATTCTATGTGTACTCCTGCATTATTTGGAAGCGACCAACGACTTCCGTTGGTCAAATCATTTGTTAGTGCTTTGTTCGGGACCTCAAAAAGATAATGCAGCTTCCAAAGCCACGATTGCATGCTGGGTGAAGGAGGCTATCGTTGTCTGTATTTACTAGCAGGTAAACCACTTCTGGCTGGATTCTGGGTTCATTCAACCTGATCTGTCGCAACTTCCTGGGTGGAAGCCCATCTGTTCTCACTGGAGGAAATATATAGGGCGGCAACATGGTCTTCCTTGCATACCTTCTCCAGACACTACGTTTGGATGTCTCCTCTCAGTCGGATGCATCTTTTGCAGTATTGGTACTATCCATGGGAGCTTCAGTTTCCCACCCTATTTAAGGACTGCTTTGCTACATCTTATAAGTCTCTGGGTTATATCTTACCTGATAACTTTCTTTCCTTTAGTCACAGCAGATGAATTCAGAGGCCAGAGGCGCACCCTGTTTTTTTCTGGCGGTTCCTATGTGTTAGTTCTCTCGGTTGGACCATGTTGCTGCATTTTTACATTTTAGATGGACTGTTGTAATCAGTTTAGGTGTTTGCAGTTCCCTGTGTGGAAGGAGAAATGTTATGATTCTGTTTCCTTCTGCCAAGGAGCATTCCGTCTTATAAGACAGAGAGCACTGAACTGAACTATCTCCATCTGCTGGTAGATGGTCATAACCCACAAGTCTCTGGATTCATCTGCTGCGACTAAAGGAAAGGAAATTATAAGGTAAGACATAATGTTTCAAAAGCAGAAAATATCAACTGCATTAAAAAAAAAAAAACCTTCACCTGAGATATACAGGATTTTTAAAAAGAGCATGTTTTATTTATCTCTTAGGCCCAAAGGGCTAGTTGCTCACAGATTTATAGTCTGTGAGATGGAGGTAGGAAAGAATTATACAATTCTTTTACTGGAGTAGGACGAGAGTCCTGCTGGCAAAGCTTTTTGCTTGCATTAGTGAGCAATTTGCTACTCATTTTCACATCAAGTGCTAATAAATTTTGAAAATCTAAATTGACCACTTTACTGATTTTTCTTCATATAACGCCAACTGCCTTTGCCTAGGGCAAGCCTTAAACAATACAAAATTGACAGCTGGGTGGTACATTTTTATTCTGAAAGTTGAATTATTGTTTAGGAAATGTGCTCATTTGACAGGACTGGACATATAAGTGCTTTATTTTGTTTTAAAAAATGGTTACAACACAAAGGGTAGCAGATGCATGGATTGCCCTATTAGACTGAAACAGTAACCAACCTGAGCACAGAAGATCCTTTCTGCAAAAAATTGAATAGCTAAGTGTGACCTTGCAGTAAGGGGATAATTTTATAATGACTTTTCTGTGTATAAAGTCTGTTTTACTTTGTTGTAAAAAGTACAGTGTTTGCCTACTTTTATGGGCGTTAATGGGTGGAACAAAGAATTAGTTGCGATGTATGCAGATATGTTACAAATAACTCATCTTCATACATAGTGGAGGACTGGCCTAATGGTTAGTGCAACGTACTTTGATCCTGGCTGCTTGGGTTCAATTCCAACTGCAGCTGCTTTTGACCTTGGACAAGTCACTTAACACTCCATGGCCCCAGGTACAAAAACTTAGATTGTGAACTCTCTAGGGACAGAGAAAGTACTTGCGTATAATGTGTACAGTGCTGAGTATGTGTAGTAGCGTTATAGAAATGGTGGTTATTATTAGTAGTAGTATAACCTCTATTTCTATAAATGGTGCATATGGTTTTACATATGAGTTAAGACCCTGTTCTATAGAGTATGTGCTTAAAATGTCAAGCACATAACTGCACAGGAGGCGTTCACATGGGAGGGTCATGGGCAGTATAACTTTCCTTTTTGTTCAGATCAGACCAGTCCAGAATGAATGGGTTACGTCCATCTACCAGAAGAAGGAGACGGAGAAAAAGTAGTCCCAATTAATTTGCATTCTAAAGGGTATCGTGCAGCATAGAATATTCAGTATTTTTCTCTGTCTCCAAGAGGATGGTAAATGGATTATGCAGCTCCTTCTTGGCTTTTCTTTGTGAGCTCCTGTCTCGGTTCATTCTGGGTATCAGTTGAACAGGGGATTACTGCTGGTTGACTTAAGCTCATTTTCTTGCCTAAAAAAAAAGTCTGAGCCTGGATGACACCAAGTGTCATCACCAGATATAGAATACAAGGTGCTACATTTAGGCATGCATGTTTGCGCCTGTCATAGACATGGCATAAGTGCCATATAAATGCCAACTTACACTAGTATTCTATAACAGTAAGTACATGTTTACTTGCTATTATAGAATCCACACTTAGGTACCTAACTTAGACAAACTTTGTTGAATTGACCCATAGAGTACAGACACAAATTTACACCTACTTTATAGCAGGTATAAATTTGTGTATCAACATTTGTGCACTATTGAGGTTGGATCTAGGAGACTAATTTGTAAAGGTGCGTAAGCTTCAAATAGGTGCTTTTATAGATTTCTTATATTGGCATCCTGTTATAAATTACCCCATAAATGTTTAAAATGCCCTTCTCAAACAACTCAACAGGGCTCTGGCACTCATAAGCAACCACTGGGGGAAGAAGGAAGGAGTCTTCTAGACAAAATGGAATTAGAGAGCCTGGAAGGGTATGGGGTGCTCCTACCCAGGTCCTCCTGACCAGCCCATGGCATCAATAGAAGGATGATTAGTGGCAGGACCTGTGAAAACCCTGCCCCCATCCTACATGGTCTTACTTCAAATAAGGAAATCTGTGTGAGGAACAGGACAGCCTTAGGACCTGTAAACTGCCTGCTCACAGATCCTTCACTAATCATCTTTCTGTTGCAGGTGAGGTAGCAGCTGGATCTCTGTCAGTATATTTTTTGGTATGGGTCACAAAGTTGCACCATAGACAACTTCCTACATTGCTTGTGCAAAGATTTGGGCTTGCCCATCCCTCTTGAACTTGCTCCCAGTGTACCTTTCTGTCTTTCCTTCATCCCCATGTTAAAGTCCCTTGTCCAGTATCCCTTTCTCTCTTCCTTCCCACTCTTCCCTTGTTAAAGTACCCTACCCGTTACACACTTCTCTCTCCCTGACCATCATTTTCCCACACATTTTGTGTCTTCTTATTCCCACCCCCTCCATTGGCAGCTCCAAGATCTGTCACTCCTGCATACAGGCTCACAGTTTGTTATTCCTCCTCTGTCATTTGAGCAGTAGCCAGCAATCAGTGCATTTCTGTCATTTCCTGGATGCTGTGTTCACTCGTAGCAAAGCATGGAAACACTTAGTGGTGGTTACCCACAAAACCATCTTTGTTGGCTGGCTGTATCAGTGTGCAAATCCTTGACGTTAGTTCTGTAGGCAGTTATCTACAACATGCAAATCCAGCTAAAATACAGGAGACCATGCAGCCAGATCTGTCCGGCAGGTTGTAATAATAGAATTAAGTAGTTCCTTGAAGTTTTGTGGCAGGTTGCCCTAGATGTCCTAGTAGAAATGTAAGTTGCTCACTTAGGCAGATCTTTCTGGCAGGCTGTGTGCCTCGCTTGCCAGTTGAGTTGTAGTGGAGTACCATCTGGAAGAGCCAGGGGGACTTAGGAGCCTGGATGTTTGGGTAATGGTCATGCTACTGTTGGTAGCCGTTTGGACTTTTGGGACTGAATTCTATATATGGCACCAAAAAGAATCTGTGCCAAAAAAAAGTGTTATTCTATAAGCCGTGTTTAAATTTAGGTGCAGTTTATAGAATAGCGTTTATGCCCTGGGATCAAGCCTAACTTTAGGCACAACCATTTGCACCAACTGAAATGTGATGCAAATGCACATGCTTATGTTAGGCACGTATCCCCCCCCATCATTCTATAACAATATGCATAAATGTTAGGAAGCCCCTGTTCCGCCCATGACCCTTTTTGAACTTGTGTCTAAATTTACAGGTGTATATCCCAATTAAATTTAATTAGTGCCAATAATTGCTTGTTAAGAAGACAATTTGCACTAATTACCTTGTTCAATTGCACACGCAGATTAGGTTCATGCACAGTTTTTAGCAACATTTATAGAATTAGGGGTTGATAGGTTTGGTATTTAGACATGGGAGAGATACTGGGTGTGAGCTAAATAAGGAATCTTGTGTACTCCTCTGCCAATGATGTAGAATGTTGAGGAGGAAGACAACAGTTGGCCATGGTGGATGGGTCAGTTGTATGTATGTATGTGTATATATTTTTTGTTGTTACTAATGGGTTAGTTTTAAGCATACCATGACAGGAATGAACCTCACTCCTAAGCCAGGTAGCATAATAGTAGCAGTACATTATCTCCTTTTTGTCTTCAGGAGTCCACATAATGGTTTTTTTTAATAATCTTAAGTTTTTCATCTTGCTGGAGTTGGTCCATGAACAAGTTCACCATGGTCTATGGCTGCATCAGGGATGTTTCTTCTGAAGGATTTTCACTATCACTACCACAGTCATTAGCCCTAGTGCATAAGCCAGAGGTGAACACATTTTTATCCTAGGTGATGTGCGGCCAGTATGTGTTTTTCCATTTCCTTCCTACCATATTTATATAGTGTGAAAAAACCAGTGTGTTTTAAGCCTGTAAAGTGTTTTGGATATTTCCCTGCTTTAGTTATGTCTAAAGTGTATTTCTCCTATTTGGCCAGTAGATGGTGCATGTTTATGCTTAAAGCTGTTATAGGGAACTGAGTGCTCTTTTTCTTTAACACAAGCAGGAAGCAAGTAGCAGTATACGTTTAAAACTTGTTCACTGGGCTCTGATTGGCCTGGAGTTTGAAATTACCCAGTAGTACTGACTGTTGCGTCAGTCTTAGCCAGGAAGAAGAAAAAGACAAACCTTTTTGCTAAGGCTCTGTGAACAATTATATGTCCTGATCATCCTAGGTACTGTTTAGACAGTACGCAAATGTTTTAGTTAGTTTTCTAATTGATCCATATTTCAGTTACCTGTTATTGTTTGCCAATTGCACATTTTTGTCCACTGTTCCAAATTCTAAGAATAAACACAATTGTTTGTTCGTTCTGCCTGTCTGGACTGATAACGAATCCTGGTGGTTTGTGTGTTGGGTCTGTCAGTGCTTTCTGGGAACTGTGGGACTACTGGAGTATGGTCCTAGTAACCTAGAAATCACTGGGGATAATTTGAGAGCGGGAGACTCGCCCAGAGGTGGCTGTGACCCAGTCAGTGGGAGGAGGGTGCTAGTGTAGGGTCCAACGGCAGGTTCAGGCGGACCAGAGCTGTGCTGGGGATAAACCCTCTAATTGACTGTGGGGTAACCCCAGGCAGGTGGCTAGGCATTTTGTGACATATAGCAGTATTGCCTTACTGAGATTTAGTACAGAGGTCACCACGAGAAGGTACTTGGCAAGTTTTGGGGAGAAAACATGTTCCCTCCCTCACCGAGGCGCACAACAACCCACCAGTTCATCTGCTCGAATGCTTTGTTGTGATCTTCTGCACTGGCTTACATTACATTACCACCAGGTGTAGCCCAAATGTGCCAGAAAGCACCTCAAGCCTCTGGAATGATCTGATGGGACTAATGGAAAGAAAATTATCAGGTAAGACATAATTTTACCTTATTTTACTGTAAACCCCAGTTATTAGTAACTAGGTCACACTGTATAAAATGGAACCTGTTCTAAAATAGCGTGAGTTACTGGTAAAATAACGTCTTAACAGTAGCCCACATTAATAATTTCCCCCTGAGCATCATAAGCATATCTACTGAGAAATGACTTTCAGGCACCACTAATCTATATCGGATCTAAACAGGCAAAGGTGAAAGGTCTAGTATTTCTGTTTCAATATACTTGATTCTCAGTTCTGCTGTATGTATTTATCCAGTTTCCTGGGATAACTTATTGTGAGCTATACCCAGATTGCATTTCTCAGTATTGTAATTCTCTTTTATATTTACTGTCTCTGATTCAAGAGGGAGTCATGGAAATGAATAGCTTGAATTGAAAAGGTTCTTTTGAGAAGCATGCTGAGGCATGTCAGTGCACGAAGTTTCTTGTTAACTTTGCTAAAGATTATTTATTTAATATAGGAATCAGAATGCATTGTTTTAGTTTCCATAACTTCAAGGGAAACAAACCCTTCCTCTTTTCTCTTTTGGATCTCTTTTTGGGTATTCAGAAGTTTTCAAATCAATTTTTTAGAAGTGAACCAATCTGATATGAATTGTACTATATTGTTTACAGGTGCTGGGAATTAATGTATTTTCTTCAGAAAAGCTTTATTTTTAAAACTGCTCTTTTAAATTGTTTCTTGCTATAGGGCCTCATATTAATAAAAATATTTCATAAATCACAATAAATCTGCAACATAATCTCCACCTCTTTAGCTAAAGCTTATCTTATGCTGATTGGTTATGCACGTTTAGTTCCATTTTATGGGGTAAATCTTCTTTTGACTTTATTGACAGGGTAAGCAGAAACTACTCAGACATGAGCACGTTTTTTGTGCTACCATACAATTTTTGACTGCTGTCTTTATTCACAGCTCAATAAAGATTTCCATTGCGTCTCACAAATCAATCCAGAGACTTGTGGGTTATGTCCCTCTACCAGCAGGTGGAGATAGAGAGAACTTCGGAGGTTTACTAGATGTGGTCCAGCTCATTTAATGTTCATTGTTATAATGCCAGAAATCTCACTCCTTTACATTACATTGCAAGCAGTCTTATATTCCACAATAGCCTTTACAGAACAATTTGTCTGGGATAAACTAAACTAGTCATAGAATATAACAGTCATCCCACATATTTCTTAAATAAAAAAAAATGTAAGTTGCTTACAAAAACTATGATATTCCCTTTGGAAGCGCACAGCGGAAGGTAAAGAGTTCCAAACAGAGGCGACCTGATAGGGCAGAGATGATTATAACTGTCTAAAAAAATTAATTGAGTTTAGAGATGGAAGATGTAAAATTTCTGGTGGCCATTCAAATCTGTTGATGTGCTAGCGGTAAGCAGTTGGTAAGCCGCACCCAGTTGCGGACTGAATTAACCCTGGATATTCAATGCCATGGAAAGGAGAAAGGGGATAGTATTTGATGTACTGCCTTTCTGTGATTACAATCAAAGCAGTTTACATTTTATATACAGTTCCTTAGCACCTGCAGCAGATGAGTCCAGAGACTTGTGGGTTGTGACCATCTACCAGCAGGTGGAGGTAGAACACTGAACTCTGTCTTGTAGGATTGGTTAGTCAGTAAACCCTGGATTCTGCGTAGCGCAATTATTGCATGCGCACATCCGGTAATATTCTGGATTTGTTCACAATTTAATTACTTAACAAGCCAGTCAGTGTTGATAATTGCCACTTAAGCAAGTATTGATACTAATTAGCACTAATTAGAATATACGCACTCAACTTGCTAGGCAAATTCTATAAAATGGTGCGTGCAAATTCTGATGTGTTCTGCCAAAAAGGGGCATGGACATAGAATGGGCAGACTGGGGGCATTCTGAAAATCTATGCATACGGTTATAGAACACATCTCTGCGCCTAACTTAGGTGCTGGTATTTACACCGTTTTACTTGACATAAATGGATGCACCTAGAGTTTGGTGCAGGTGTGGCTACTAGGCGTATTCTATAAACTGTGCCTAAATTTAGGCACAATTTACAGAATATGCCTAGGTGGAAATATTTTTGGCGCCAATTTTTCAGACGCCATATATAGAATCTAGTCCTATGTCTCTATCTCCAGCAGTCAGTGGACAGTCTGTTGCAAGCTCCTGGTTTTATTTGTGTTGTGGCTCCTGTTCTGGGTTTCCCGGTTCAGTTGAGCCTGGGGGTGCTTAGGCTAAGCTCTGCTGGCTTTAGGGGGTATACTTGGTGGTTCCTTCCCCCCACCCCTATCCAGCCACTTTCTTCTTCTTCCTTTCTCACAGAGTTAACAACCAACCAACCAAAAAAGGAGAAAACGCATTACAGTAGCTTTGCCTACTTATGCAGCTAACTCATTGTTGGATGGGGTTGACTCTGCTGCGACTAGTATACCCTGGGCCTGAGTGGTGAGTCAGAACTTGTTCCTAGAGATTTGGTGAGTGTTCCTTTACACATGGCTTCCAAGTCCACAATTGCTAGATGATCAGCTTATTTGCTAGCAGGGAATCAGGCTCCTCAAGCCTTGTGGGCTTATTCTACGTGGCGTACAGCGACATCCTGGGCAGAGACTACCTTATTGTCTCTGTCAGATATTTGCAAGGTGGCGACGTGGTCGATGTTGCATACCTTTTGCCAAGCACTACAGGGTGGATGTTGTGGCACACTTGGAAGCCAGTTTTGGGGCTTCGGTCCGCAGGGCGGTGGTGCCAGGATCCAACTCACTCTAGGGATTGCTTTTGAACATCCCACAGGTTCTGGAATAATGGGAAGCTATGGAATAGAATGAGAAATTAGGTCACCTGATTTTCTTTCCATTAGTCCTTCCCACTATTCCAGAGTCCTGCCTGAGGTTTCCGAGATTAATTGGTGCGAAGTAATAGGTCAAATAACAACTGTTACCTTGCATGGTTTTTGCTGCATATCTCTTGTTCTCTACAAGTTGTACAGGGATGAGAGAGGTTCACACGTGTTCTCTGGTTAGCGTTAGGTTAGCAAGTTCTTTAAGGTTGTGGTGCTTATTCTGAGTTTCTCCTTACTGCTTGTCTATGTAAGTATTGAGCAGCCGGACTGGATGCTGAGAGAGATATGTCTCAGCTCAGTTTTTTTTTTGTTACATTTGTACCCCGCGCTTTCCCACTCATGGCAGGCTCAACGCGGCTTACATGAGGCAATGGAGGGTTAAGTGACTTGCTCAGAGTCACAAGGAGCTGCCTGTGCCTGAAGTGGGAATCAAACTCAGTTCCTCAGGACCAAAGTCCACCACCCTAACCACTAGGCCACTCCTCCACTGTTGCTACTATTTGAGATTCTACATGGAATGTTGCTATTCCACTAGCAACATTCCATGTAGAAGTCGGCCCTTGCAGATCACCAATGTGGCCGCGCAGGCTTCTGCTTCTGTGAGTCTGACGTCCTGCACGTACGTGCGGGACATCAGACTCACAGAAACAGAAGCCTGCGTAGCCTTCTACATGGAATGTTGCTAGTGGAATAGCAACATTCCATGTAGAATCTCCAATAGTAGCAACGTTCCATGTAGAATCTCCAATAGTATCTATTTTGTTACATTTGTACCCTGCGCTTTCCCACTCACGGCAGGCTCAATGCGGCAGGCAATGGAGGGTTAAGTGACTTGCCCAGAGTCACAAGGAGCTGCCTGTGCCTGAAGTGGGAATCAAACTCAGTTCCTCAGTTCCCCAGGACCAAAGTCCACCACCCTAACCACTAGGCCACTCCTCCACTCCCTTATTTGTCCTGTTTGTCTGTCTTGATTGTAAGCTCTGTCAAACAGGGACTGTCTCTTACATTTTTAGTGTACAGTGCTGCATATGTCTAGTAGCGCTATAGAAATGGTAAGTAGTAGTAATAGTAGTAATTGTTGCATTACAATTAAATTCTCAAATTACTGTTGTTCATATTTTCAGGAATCGTAAGAATAATTCCTGTCCTTGCTATGGCTTTAAAAGAATGGTCCTCCGTTAATACCATCCGATATTTCCTCACCCCTGCCTTTTAAACTAATTCCCATCCTTGGACATAGTTTCCACCCTGTTCCACTGATATCTGCAGCTTCCTCTGATCAAAAGGTAATTCGCATTTCACATCTCGCCTCTGATAAGTGAGCAGGATTTGTCAACTGATCCTATATGGGATGTCGCAGGTAATCTCTTCATTTCTGAAACCTTACAGTAAAACAGTAGATTGGCTAAATAAATACTATCATAGGAAGTAATATAACTAATAGAGTGGCAGAAAAGCTATACTGTATTATGTTTTATCATAATATTTATAATAACAAATGGCCTGAAACAGTCAAGCTCAGTGGACTTTATTAGAGAGAGATTTTTAATTTTTTTTGATAGATGTATGATATATGAACTGTATTTGATTTTGTTATTTTTATAGTTTTGTCTTTTGATGTGGTTTATATCTTTTAGGCATGTTCCACTTATGCCATAACTCTTGTTAGCGAGAGCCCATCCATCTGTCTGTCTGAACACATAGGTTTGTTTGTACAAACCTATGTGGATGAATAAAGGTAGGAGGTCTTCTTCTTATCTCTCCCATCGTACTTTAAGTGTATACTCTGGTGGATCCTCATCCACTTCTATTCCACTGTCAGTTGGTGTACCTCAGGGATCTGGCCTAGGACCTCTTCTTTTCTCCACCTATACTTCTTCCCTTGGTACTCTGATCTCATCCCATGGTTTTCAGTATCATCTTTACGCTGATGACTCCCAGATCTACCTCTCCACATCAGAAATCTCAGCAGGAATCCAGGCCAAAGTATCAGCCTGCCTGTCTGATATTGCTGCCTGGATGTCTCACCGCCATCTGAAACTAAACATGACAAAGACTGAGCTTCTTATTTTTTTCCTCCTAAACCCAGCTTTCCTCTTCCCCCATTCTCTATTTCTGTGGATAACACTCTCATCCTTCCTGTCTCATCAGATCGTAACCTTGGGGTCATCTTCGACTCCTCTCTGTACATATTCAGCAGACTGCTAAAACCTGTTGTTTCTTTCTGTATAATATCACCAAAATTCGCCCTTTCCTTTCTGAGCACACTACCAGAACTCTTATCCACACTCTTATCCACACTCGCTTAGACTATTGCAACTTTCTTCTCACAGGTCTCCCACTTAGCCATCTCTCTCCTCTTCAATCTGTTCAAAATTCTGCTGCATGACTTATATTCCACCAGTGTCGCTATATTCATATTAGCCCTTTCCTCAAGTCACTTCACTGGCTTCCTATCCGTTTCCACATACAGTTCAAACTCCTGTTATTGACTTATAAATGCATTCACTCTGCAGCTCCCCAGTACCTCTCATCTCTCCCTACACCCCCCCCCCCCCCCGGATCTCCGTTCACTGGCTAAATCTCTCTTATCTGCAACCTTCTCCACCGCTAACTCCAGACTCCGTTCCTTTTATCTTGCTGCACCATGACTGGAATAGACTTCAAGCTCCATCTCTGAACGTCTTCAAATCTAGGCCAAAAGCCCACCTTTTAACTCCTAACCATTACTCACTTGTTCAGTACCCTTATTTTATCATCCCCACCTTAGTAATTCCCTTATCTCTTATTGGTCCTGTTTGTCTGTCCTAATTAGATTGTAAGCTCTGTCAAGTAGGGACTGTCTCTTCATGTTCAATTGTACAGCACTGCATACGTCTAGTAGTGCTATAGAAATGATAAGTAGTAGTAGTAGTCTTGGCTCTTGTGGACAATCCCAAATTTCTCAGTTTGTCTGCCTCTGAATCCTGTGGCGCCCCCGTCTTATGCAGTCCATCTGCCAACCATTATAGCTTGTTTGTCTGTGCCTCCATTAGCTGTAGTATAGGCTGTTGCTGCTGTCACTGGTGCTCCATTGCCTGGGAGAACCGGCACTCCATGACTTCCAGCTGCACCTGCATCTGCTCCTCCATTCACTTGAGGACCACTTTGGATGCCATAGTCCTGTGGAAGAGAAAGACAGGCCCAAGTGCAGCACCTAACACAAGGACTCTTTGCTCCCCTTTTTCACAAAAGAAACCCCTTGAGCACACTCCCCCAGCCAAGGTACCCTTTACCTGATATTGTTGGATAGGAGCACCTTCCCCAAGGGGAAATATATTCAGTGCCAGGTCTCTGTCTCCAGGCAGGGTCAGCAAGATCCTACCACTGCCATACATTGTGAAGTTGCTGCCTATCAAAGGGTGTAGGCCAAATATCCAGCAACCATCCACCACCTATCCAAGGGTGTAGGCCAAGTATCCTCCATAGTTCGTCCGCCTATGCAAATTGTATTCAGTTTCTGAGGGCTTTATCACTTTCAGTGCTCAGGGAATTATCCAAACAACTTCTGGACAGGTTAGTCCTTCCCTGTCTAGCTACAACTGCCCAAGCAGGGTTCCAATGTTCACCTTAACTGTGTTAGTGGGGAGTATGCCTAAGTTGTCTTGTAGGATCTGGTCATGTTACCTGTTTGTTTAGGGTTGGGGTTCCCACTGCCTTGTGATGGGATGTACACCACATCACAGTTACATATGCAAAATATAGACGTGACTTTACCAAATACAGAATAAATAAAAACATAAGAATAGCCAACAGTGGCTAATCCAGGTCACAAGTTCCTGGCAGAAACCCAATTAGTTTCCAAGTTTATCTCAATTTTGATATACCACCCATTGGAATGACCCCCTGAGCGGTTTACAAATCATAAAATAAAACAAGCATCAAGGAAAGGAACGCCAATATTATAGAAAAGGATAAAACAGAAGCAAGTACACACAAACAATCCATATTAAACATGGATTATCAACATTCTATGCAGAACCCTAAAGAGTAGCAACATTTCCATTCTACAAATCCTGGAGCAAGCAGTGGCTTCCCCCATGTCCATCTCAGTAACATAGACTTTTCATCTAGAAACTTGTCCAAACCTTTTTAAAAACCCAGATATGCTAACCGCTGTTACCACATCCTCCGGCAATGATTTTCAGAGCTTAACTATTCTTTGGGTGAAAAAATATTTCTTCCTATTTGTTTTAAAAGTATTTCCGTGTAATTTCATTGAGTGTCCCCTGGTCTTTGTACTTTTTGAAAGAGTCAAAAATCAGTTCACTTTTACCTGTTCTACACCACTCAGGATTTTGTAGACCTCAATCATATCCCCTCTCAGCTGTCTCTTTTGCAAGCTGAAGAGCCCTTACCTCCTTAGCCTTTCCCCATATGGGAGGAGTTCCATCCCCTAGAACTGAACTAGAAACTCCAAGAAGCTGAACTCTGCCTTCAGTATAAGACTGGAGAAATAGGAACAGAAATGGCTCCACCTGGAGTGTTGTGTTCAGTTTTGGAGGCTGTATCTTGCTAAGGATATAAAAAAGATTTGAAACGATTCAGAGAAAAGCAACAAAAATGGTATGGGGTTTGCGTTGCAAGACGTTTGAGAAGAGACTCGAGGACCTGAACATGTATACCCTGGAGGGAAGGAGAGACAGGAGATATGATACAGACATTCAAATATTTGAAAGGTATTAATTTCCCGGAAACAGGAAAAAACTAGAGGACATAAATTGAGGTTGCAGGGGGGCCGACTCAGGAACAATATCAGGAAATACTTCTTCATGGAGAAGGTAGTAGATACCTGGAATGCCCTCCTGTGGGAGGTGGTGGAGATGAAAATGATAAAAGAATTTAAAAATGTATCGGATAAACTTAAAGAAGTCCTGTATAGAAGGAATGAAGCCAAACAAGCTTAGTGGTAATTAGATGGCAACACCAGTCTTTGGGAAGCAAAGGCGGTGCTGGGCAGATTCTACAGTCTGTGCCCTGATTATGGTTGAACAGATTCAACTTCAGTAACTGACGAACAAGGCCAGTGCTGGGCAGACTTCTACAGTCTCTGCCCTGAATACAGCAAGGACAAATCAAGAAGAAGTATACATATGTAGTATTACATTATACCTTATACTATGAGTTTATTTTGTTGGGCAGACGAGATGGACCATAATCTGCTGTCATCTACTGTGTTACTATGTAAATGCATTTCCTCCTGTACTGTGTAAAATACAAAGTTGAGAGATGCTGTACATTCAGATACCTCAACCAAAATTGCACAGTGCTTTTCTGCCTTTGTCGTCCCACATTTTCCCTGTTTTGCAAGAACTGCAGCATGCACCTTCACGTTCTCCTGTGGTTGAAAACAGTTTCTTCCATGGGGGAGGGGGGAGCTCTTTATGTATGTGTTTAGGGTTTTAGAGCTTGAGATTTTTCATTAAATACTCGGGGACCATCAAAGCTGCCAAGTTACCCAATTCCAAGAGGGAAATTTTAGACCAGTCATGGTGCTTTTTTACCAGCAGTATGGATTTCAATGGGTAGAAGCAGGGACTATAAATTCCACTGTTTTGGAGTGTAAGTTTAAAATCAAGACTGATCAAAAAGTCTCCCTAATGGGACTGGGTAAATTGGAATCTCTGGACCATACATCAGTTTTAGGAAGCAATAGAAAACATGCCAGTACTAGGTATCACTGAGTGTCAAAAAAACCAAAAAACCCTGTGAACTCTTAAATTACTCTCTCAAGCCATTACATTACCTAACACCCCAGTCCAGCCTCTATTGAATAACTGCAAAAAGCTGCATATCAGCACATAGATATTTTAATCTGTTTATTTCATTTTTTTTGCTTTTCTGTTAGGCATCTTGAGAAACAATGGCAGCAGCACCTCCTGACCACATCACTACTTCAGGGAGCATAGAGTCCTTTGCTTGGCAGCCAGACACAGTCAGCATGCATGTCACAAGGCCGAAATCTGCGAAAGGACGCACCCGATCAAATCTGAGCTACTCCCACAACGTGGAGGCCTATTCATACCAAGTGCCATCCCCTCCTCAGCCAGCGGTTTCTTATGATGTGGCAAGCAGTCTACGAACCTCTGCTTCAGCCACAAGACAGCCACTTACGGGAGTCTGCAAGAGTCAGGCTGAAATTCCAGAGCTCCTAAATCAGGTGCCTTCTAGGCCCTCCTCATCCCTGAATAAATATAGGGTGTTGCCTTCCATAGAAAAAAAGGGTTCAAGAGGCAGTATTGGTGAGAAAATAACTGAGCAGTTCAGCACCTTGAAACTGACCAAGAAAGCAGATGACCAGCACTTCAAACCTGTGTGTAAAGGCAACAGACCAGCCAGTGCAAAGTCAGAAGGCAAAGGGACCAAGGGTGCTCATTCCAAAAGTCAGGGTCTGATTTCTGAGAAGCCACTTCTTACAGCAGATGGTATGCATTTAAATTTAGAGGAGCCATCAGAAGAACCGAGACTGCTGCTCGCTGTCAGGTCTCCCTCGGGTGAGAGATTTGAACACTACTTCAGGCCTAGAGACAGCCTTCAAACGGTCCTTATGGTTGCAGAGAACAAGACCACCTGCCAGTATAAGGACTGCATCATTGAAACCGTGGAGGTACCACGGAGGAGCTTCTTTGACCTGACTATGTCTCTGCAGGAGTGTGGGATTTCCAACAAGTCTGTGCTGTGTATCCTGCAAGCAGAGAGAGACTGAGTGTTTGGATTGGGCCATGACACACTGCAGATTTCTGGTGTCTCTACAGGAGAACTCTACTGGATGCCATGGAAGTTTTCTTTTTGTAATATGAGATCGTAAGAACACAACTGACTTCTAAACACAGCAGACCCTACCGTTCTTAGCCCTGCTGCCTTCCAGTGAGATGTTCTGATGAGAGACTAGTCTATGGAAAGAAAGAGTGTGCTTAAAGATTAAATACCAAGGAAGTACATCTGTATACACACATGCCCACAAACAAAGAGACATGCACACAGGCTTTGTTTCTCTGTCATATGATCCAAAGTCATACCATCTGACCTACACACACAAAATCCTACTAGCAGTTCATATGAAAAACAGTCTTAAGATTTTATGGTTCAGGAAAGCCATTTGGAAACACTGAAAATGGGAATCTGTTCATTATCAGAAATTATTTTTGCACAGATTAACAGAGGCAGGCCCTAAGAACAATGCTGGGTATTGCTCTGTCTCTTCAGTATTGCCTGTTACTGTCTTCACACCCTTCCTTCCCCCACTTTAAACTTCTAAAAAAGCATAATTCCACTTACAGATCTCCATTCAGTTTCCTTGTGGTGTATTTAACACAGAGTAACAAACAGGTAACAGGTTAAGTGCTGATGTACGATATCCTTACTGGTGGAAAGATGTGAAAACCTTTAAGGATTTATCAAGTTTATGTTTTGCAAATCAGAGGTCTTGTGATAAATGTTTGAGTGGCACACCATTTGCAAAAAACTTTTGAGTTTAGAAGTGATCTCAGGCCAATAAAGTGTAGCATAGCTGTAACTTTTTAACCCTCGATGGTATTTGAGTGATTTGCTAATAAGAAATCCTCTTGCATTCTGTTGATCAGGGGGCCTCATGGCTGCTTCTCCTAAGGCTTCTAGTTTCTCTCCGAACCTGCAGAGTTAATACAGAGATCAGGTGTCAGGTGAAGACATGTAGTCTTGCAGGCCATATTCTGTGGGTATGTCTCCAGACAAGTAAAGTATCCTATACAGAATTAGGCCCAGGAGGCAGATGGAAAGGTTTTGAGGGCTGATGTCCAAAAGGTAGCCAGAGAGGAGGAGGCGGCAGCAAGAGATATGAGGTGAGTACGACCACAATAAATACCCTGATTAATGTGTTCCATTGCACAAGATGAGAAGACAAAGCTTCACTAATGAAAACTAAAGTACCTTCTAATATTCTGGAGGAAGCAAAGTGTACGTTCCTGTTTATGTTCTTATCTGTCATCCTCTTTTTGCTCATACTGCTGGCCCTCCTCCCTCGTCCTGTAACTATGTCCAGTGACATACTATGAGGCCCAAATGTTTGACAGTAGGTGTTAAATTTGTTTCATTGGGTTATCTCTCTGTAAAGAGCTGACATTTCTACCATTAACAGTGCAGAGACTGAACGATAGCCCTGCTGCTGTATAGCACCTGTAGAAATCAAAAGGACATGTACTGTACCAAGATACAAGAGGTGGTATTTGGAAATCGTGTTTTTTTTTTTAACATTAATTGCCCAACTTCAGGACACCAACAGCTTGGCAGAAATACTGAAGGGCAGAGTTCTAGCCAAGTTGCAGACATGCTCCCCAGATCTATCCATGTGTACATTTAGGTTACTACCAAACCCTGTCATAACCATTGCATCTGTGCACTCATAGTGTTGTCTGTGTTATGAATTGAGCCTATGGCGTTCATGTTTGAAGCACGTGGACATTTCAAAATGGCCAAAAAAAAAAGTCCATCTGCTAAAAACATCCAAATGCTGATTTTTAAAAAGCAAAAATAGGATGTTTTTCACCACAGTTCATCTAAATAGCAAGGGGGCACATTATGGGCGGGCCCAAATTTAAGATGTCTTTCAGTGATAATGGACAGGAAGCAACGGCCAAGCCTAATAAGGATATGTGGATTTAGACCTGTTTCAATCATGTCCAAGTATCAAAAACGTGCTCTGAATGACCAGCTAACCCCCTGGAGAGATTAAGGCATGACCCCCTCCTTAATCCCCCAGTTGATGCTAGCCTCCTCCAGAAGTACCTGAAAAAGAAAATTGTAAATCGCTTAGGTCTAGGTGGTATATAAATACTTAAAATAAAAATAAATAAAGTGAAACTGAAAGGGGATACCAGGCTCTGAGTCTCATTACAAAGTTCCATAGGTTACTAAAGCACTTAGACTTACAAAGTTCCATAGGTTTCCATGTAAAAATGCTTTGAAAATACATCTCTGTGAAAGTCTCTATACTTTGAAAATAAGCACCTCCCAGGCGTATCCTAGTGGTCAATGCAGTGGACTGTAAACAGTGGGAGCCAGGTCCAAATCCCATGTACATAGGAACTGAGTTCAATTCCCACTTCAGGCACAGGCAGCTACTTGTGACTCTGGGCAAGTCACTTAACCCTCCATTGCCCCATGTAAGCCGCATTGAGCCTGCCATGAGTGGGAAAGCGCAGGGTACAAATGTAACAAAAATAAAATAGATACTATTGGAGATTCTACATGGAATGTTGCTACTATTGGAGATTCCTCATGGAATATTGCTATTCCACTAGCAACATTCCATGTAGAAGCCTGCGCGGCCACATTGGTGATCTGCAAGGGCCGACTTCTACATGGAATGTTGCTACTATTGGACATTCTACATGGAATGTTGCTATTCTACTAGCAACATTCCATGTAGAAGGCTGCGCAGGCTTCTGTTTCTGTGAGTCTGATGTCCTGCACGTATGTGCAGGATGTCAGACTCACAGAAGCAGAAGCCTGCGTGGCCACATTGGTGATCTGCAAGGGCCGACTTCTACATGGAATAGCAAAATTCCATGTAGAATCTCAAATAGTAGCAACAGTGGAGGAGTGGCCTAGTGGTTAAGGTGGTGGACTTTGGTCCTGAGGAACTGAGTTCGATTCCCACTTCAGGCACAGGCAGCTCCTTGTGACTCTGGGCAAGTCACTTAACCCTCCATTGCCCCATGTAAGCCGCATTGAGCCTGCCATGAGTGGGAAAGCGCAGGGTACAAATGTAACAAAAAAAAAAAAAGACACTTTAGATTGTAAGCTCCTTTAAGTAGTAGTAGTAGGAGGCTGGAAGGCTATTGTGGTGGTGTACAGTAGGTTTTGTTCAGTGCCTGGAGGGCTCACAATGCATAATAAAGGGGCTAAGATTGTTAAGATAGGATTTGTACCTGGGTGCCATTTGTTATAGTCCACTGTACTAACCACTAGGATGCTTCTTTAGCAGCATTTACAAAAATGGCACAGAGATGTCCCTGCAGAGCAGACAGACTTCCATGGCCCAGGTTTTTTGGCATTCTTAATTTGGGTGTTTTATTTTGGAAAATGCCTGTTCATTTTGGACATTCTCACATATTTTTGCACAGGAAACCCTGATGGTTTTTTTTCTGTTCAAAAATGGCTGAGAGGTGGTCAGTTTTTTTGGACATTATGAGCAGGATGTCTTTTTGAAAATGCCTCTCTGATACTTTTTAATTAAGTGCATTCAATACATAGATGCAACATGGTAAAAACCAAGGGTGGCCGAGCTTATGACATTGGAGCTTGTTTGTATTCCTCATGTTCTTTTCCTTTTTATGGCGATATTTTCAACATAACGAAAGAGAAAATCACCCTGTGAAAGGCTAAAACCTACTTGGCGAAATGGACTTTTAGAAAAAAAAACAACCCAGTGTGCATGACAAAATCTATGCCTAGAATACCACCGTGTGTAACTTTTACCTGCAGCAAGATGAAACATTCCCAGGGACAGGGTTGGAAAGGGGCTTGCAATTACATACATATTTTTTTTTCTTAGAAAAGCCACTCACGTAAATAAGCAGATGTAAATCTGTGCAGGTGGTTCTCATGAGAAAATAAGGTGAGGACTTTCCCCAACAGAAATTACCCTCAAACAGGAGAAACTTTGCATTACCAAAGCTTTTTTTCTCTTAGGTACCAACCAAAAGAAGCCTTAGGAAATCAGTCAGGTTTGGAATATCTTATCATACAATTAGGTGGAATTATTTTTGCTAAATGTCAGATTCTACCCAATCGCCATATGCAAGCCAGTTGCAGCATAACATCCCTACAGATATAGTATTTGAACCTTAATATACACAGTATAAAAACTACTTTGCAACATAGGAAGACATCCTAACGTTAGGCCCCCTCTTACAACAGAATGCACCTGTGGGCCACGAGTATTGTTTCCTGTGCTCCATTGGCTTCAGGACTGTAAATATGCTTGCTGTGTTGGGTGCATTACTATAGTCCATAGTGCCTGATCTTACTGTACAAATCAGGGAAGGGCAAATATAGAATCTGAATCTGCCACTTGTCAATATTTCAATTTAAACTGTCAAGCTAGGACTGAAACTTGACTTCCAAAACAGTTAAGTCAACTGCAAGGTTAACCACAGCACTCGCTTAATGATCTGTACCATTAAGAAAAGGTTTGCATAGGATTGTCTCAAAGTCAAAAGGTCATGGTATTTTTTTTTCCTTGCTCGGACATCATCCGGCTTAGTGACATTCATTTCTTTGGAATAGTAGGAAAGCAGGTATGATTTCAGTGTCCCACGTGCTGGACAAGTACTCCCAATGAGTAAGCACCTTGGACAGTTGATTCTGGTGTAGGCATATAGTTCAGCAAAGAACAGGGTTCCTTTATTGTTATCCTATACAAGAAATAGGGTACAGTGTAACGGAATTCTGAGTAAAGAGTGTGTTATTACAGCATGACTCCGTGAGAGGGATAGTGGTGGCTGTTGCTTCTTCTGTACAAGCTGACCATAACAACACTTTCAAATCCCTCTTACATAGCCTAGTCATAAGACAAGATGCATTAGGCATAAAATGGGAAAAAATCCCCAACCGCTGTAGATTAGTTCCCCTACTAGTAGCATATTAAAGATAGGACACTATGCAGTCAGTTGAGGACAATGTCCCTCTCATAAGTGATGTTGCTTTCGTGCATCTGCTGTGATTTTTCATATTTACCCTGGCTACAAGTTAAAGCTGCTTTCTTTAAACACTTAATAAACCACACCAATGGAGGAGGACTACAGAACACTCCCAGCCATTTTTACAGAGACAGCTGATGTCAGCTTAAAAAAAAAAAGACGGGGGCTCAAGAGCAGGATGATTAAATATATTTTCTGTGCCAGAGCTGGTGGTTGGGAGGCGGGGCTAGTGCTGGGCAGACTTATACGGTCTGTGCCAGAGCCGGTGGTGGGAGGCAGGGATAGTGCTGGGCAGACTTATATGGTCTGCCGGTGGTGGGAGGCGGGGATAGTGCTGGGCAGACTTATACGGTCTGTGCCAGAACCGGTGGTTGGGAGGCGGGGATAGTACTGGGCAGACTTATACGGTCTGTGCCAGAACCGGTGGTTGGGAGGTGAGGATAGTGCTGGGCAGACTTATACAGTCTGTGCCACAGCCGGTGGTTGGAAGGCAGGGATAGTGCTGGGCAGACTTATATGGTCTGCCAGAGCCGGTGGTGGGAGGCGGGGATAGTGCTGGGCAGACTTATACGGTCTGTGCCAGAGCCGGTGGTTGGGAGGCGGGGATAGTGCTAGGCAGACTTATACGGTCTGTGCCAGAACCGGTGGTTGGGAGGTGAGGATAGTGCTGGGCAGACTTATACGGTCTGTGCCAGAGCCAGTGGTTGGGAGGCGGGGATAGTGCTAGGCAGACTTATACGGTCTGTGCCAGAACCGGTGGTTGGGAGGCGGGGATAGTGCTGGGCAGACTTATACGGTCTGTGCCAGAACCGGTGGTTGGGAGGTGAGGATAGTGCTGGGCAGACTTATACAGTCTGTGCCACAGCCGGTGGTTGGAAGGCGGGGATAGTGCTGGGCAGACTTATACAGTCTGTGCCAGAGCCGGTGGTGGGAGGTGGGGCTGGTGGTTGGGAGGCAGGGATAGTGCTGGGCAGACTTATACGGTGCCCTGAAGAGCACAGGTACAAATCAAAGTAGGGTATACACAAAAAGCAGCACATATGAGTTATCTTGTTGGGCAGACTGGATGGACCTTGCAGGTCTTTTTCTGCCGTCATCTACTATGTTATATATATTTTCTGTGTACAGGAAGGGAAAAAAATAATTCACAAATCAAGCACAAAATAAATTTTAAATATTTAAGTCAAGGAGCTAATAAATAAAATAGAATCAGACCAGATATACCAAGATCTCAGCTTTATTGTGTGGGTAAATGGTGCTAAGATAATAGAAAAATGTGACATTTTAAAACTGCTCCCACTACTCATTACTTACTGTGGGCCCGGAACAGCTGCGGAAGCTCTTCAGTTACTTCTTTTTCTTAGTTTCACAGACTAGATGGTAACTGAGTACTGTGATAAACAGAATCCCATCTGTCTTTGCACTGTTTGAACTTACTGTGTTTGTGAAATTGCACATATGTTAAAAAAAATCACATCAGTTCTATAAAAAAAAAAAATAATAAAATGACATAGAAATAAAAATGACCCTTATGCTATTCTGATTTTTCATTTCTCAAGTTCTTCTGTTAATTTACAGCAAACACTCTACTATAAAAAGCATTACTACTTTCATTATTCCTACTCTTTTGGACTGTTCCGGTCTATACAGTAGAGAATGACACGGGGACAAACTTTGTCCCCGTTTCGCTTTCTACTTTGAAGCCTGTTAATCAACTGGACTGTTATGTTTGATGGATGTAGATGACAATATTTTTTCTATTTGTAATTTAAACACAACAGTTACACAGCAGATTATTTCTTTTTATACTTTAACAAAAAGATTTAAATATAAAATCATAAGTGTTCAAGGATTCTGCAGATGGGGCGGGAACAGGGACAAATTTGATCCCAATGTCATTCTATACTATACCGTTGCATTTTGGGCATTCTACTAAAAAAAAGGATTAAGTTATAGAAATGGGATTTTTAAAAAAATTATGCTTAAACATTATAATCAAGAGAAAAAAACCCTCAATACAAGCATGTTGAAACAAAGACCATATATTTCATAAAACAAAAAAAAAGGAAGAAAACTAAAAAGGAAAGGACATTTCACCAAATAGAGCTCTCAGATAGCAAGAAAGAAAAAGAAGAGACGCTGGGGAAACACCTCTACATATTAAACCACACCACAAGATGCCTTAAGGCCCACACATGCCAGGTGTGTATTCCTAAAGAAAAGCTGAAGCTGTGCAGCAACAATGTTAACCACAGAGCAAATCCTAACATACAGAAAACCTTGACGATAACATTTAAAACCCAAAATGGCCAATCTACTTTACTCAGTAAGGTGGTTAGCATTTTTTTTTTTTGTTACATTTGTACCCCGCGCTTTCCCACTCATGGCAGGCTCAATGCGGCTTACATGGGGCAATGGAGGGTTACGTGACTTGCCCAGAGTCACAAGGAGCTGCCTGTGCCTGAAGTGGGAATCGAACTCAGTTCCTCAGGACCAAAGTCCACCACCCTAACCACTAGGCCACTCCTCCACTGTTGCTACTATTTGAGATTCTACATGGAATGTTGCTATTCCACTAGCAACATTCCATGCAGAAGTCGGCCCTTGCAGATCACCAATGTGGCCGTGCAGGCTTCTGCATGGAATGTTGCTAGTGGAATAGCAACATTCCATGTAGAATCTCCAATAGTAGCAACATTCCATGTAGAATCTCCAATAGTATCTATTTTATTTTTGTTACATTTGTACCCTGCGCTTTCCCACTCATGGCAGGCTCAATGCGGCTTACATGGGGCAATGGAGGGTTAAGTGACTTGCCCAGAGTCACAAGGAGCTGCCTGTGCGTGAAATGGGAATCGAACTCTGTTCCTCAGGACCAAAGTCCACCACCCTAACCACTAGGCCACTCCTCTACTGTTGCTACTATTTGAGATTCTACATGGAATGTTGCTATTCCACTAGCAACATTCCATGTAGAAGTCGGCCCTTGCAGATCACCAATGTGGCCGCGCAGGCTTCTGCTTCTGTGAGTCTGACGTCCTGCGTCAGACTCACAGAAACAGAAGCCTGTGTAGCCTTCTACATGGAATGTTGCTAGTGGAATAGCAACATTCCATGTAGAATCTCCAATAGTATCTATTTTATTTTTGTTACATTTGTACCCTGCGCTTTCCCACTCATGGCTGGCTCAATGCGGCTTACATGGGGCAATGGAGGGTTAAGTGACTTGCCCAGAATCACAAGGAGCTGCCTGTGCCTGAAGTGGGAATTGAACTCAGTTCCTCAGGACCAAAGTCCACCACCCTAACCACTAGGCCACTCCTCCACTCCAGATAGATAATGTGGGCCTGCCCATGGGTGGGAAATTGTGGGATATAAATGCTGTAAATAAATAAATAGTTATTATTTTAAACAAAGCAAAAGAATGCTCAAGATTACAGAAAAGCAAGCTCTACTTTCCCTTCAAGAGGGAAAAATGTAATGATTTCTCCTTAATGAAAGCAGCAGCTGCAGCCCATGAATGGTTCCAGTATATTTTCTTTTATTACAATTTAGATACATAGGAAAAAGCACACAGGTTTAGCAAGGGAGGCCAGTCTATCCACTGACCTACCACAGCCACTCTCATAATGTTCAAAATTAGGTGACTGCAATTAATGTTCACTCAACACCCATTCCTTTTAAAGCCACTTTAAATATGTTCCAACAGCAGAATAAAAATACACACCCCATCATACAAAAAGTTAAATTTATAGGCATTTATACAAATTCACAAAAGGGTGCTCAAGTTTCCTAAAACTTTAGGTACAGTTAAAATAAGCTTTATTTCTTTTTATTTTTTTAAATTTTACTTGGTAAAAGGATCCATGCTCCTGTTTAGAACAGAATAATGATGGCCAAAGGAAAAACAGTGGCACAATGAACTTTGAAAAGTTTAATTTGATTTGGTTCTATTTAAAGCACAGAAAGTGACAGTCAGCTGATATGGCCAGCTACCCCCCACCCCCCCAGACAAAAGAAAGCCACTACAAAAATATCAAATATGCCTCAAATCAATTGTTCATACTTATCCATATACCATGATCTCACTGGAAGGAAAAAAAAAAAAAAAAAAAAAAAAGATTCCCTCGGAAACACTAACAGGAAACCCATGGTGGAAATAAAAGCAGCAGCAATTGAATTGGTTCTTCTGAAAAATCTGTACCAGTAAACGAACAGTGCCACAGCCCAGTCTCCAGACCCGCACGGGCTATAGTTTGGACTGTGTTACATTAAGGGGGCAATTCCATAACCTGTGCCTTCAGAAAAAGAGCATTTACATATTTAAATGCAAGCTAAGCGCTATTCTGCAAATATCCATGTCACTGAAATTGCAAGGGGATGTTTCCCAGTTATGTGAGTACCTGCTGCACTTCAGTGCTCACAATCACATTGGCTCTATGGCTGATATAAAACCATCATGCCTAAATGTTAGATGCGTTGATACCTGGAGTGAGATCACCTACATTTCTTTATAGAATAGGCTCCTCCTACAAGATGCCTTCCGGACACCCAATTGCCCGCTTCTAAATCTCTAACTGCAGAAGGGCAGAATAGGCCACAAAATTAGTATTGCACACTTCACCCTAAAGTACATGCAGGGGTCAGAAGAAGTTGGTTTGATTGCTAAAAGGTTTGTGACAAACGTTAGGCAGGGAGAGAATGGCATATTTTTTGGTGGCTGATTATAGATCTCCCTGCTGCTACCTGGGAGAGAAGTTTCTGTCACTCCAATTCTCAATATAATTTCTCTACTCAGCGCAAATATTTACCAGGACATTTCTTGGGTCAATCTCTTTCTATCACGTCAACTCCACGTGTTCTCTTCTCCTTTAAAAAAAAAAAAAAAAAAAGGGGGGGGGGGGGCGTGGTAAGAGCAGCCTCTTGCACCACTGCATTCTGGGATTTGTATTTTTTGGTGCTTCAAATCCCACATGTTAAGACTACAAATTCAAAGAAATGTCACTGAGGCTCTGCAAATATCAATCTTTGATCTGTAGGTGTATTTTAGAACAATGATTCTCAACCAAGTCCTTGGAATCTGCCCAGTCACACCGCTTTCCATGATCTTCGCAATAAAGTTATATGTGAGATATATATCACAAGGCAGTACATGTAAGTATATTCATGCACATGTAGGATCTTGAAAACTAGACTGGCTGGGAAGGTCCCCAGGATCTCATTCTTAAAGTTATTCTGCTCATAGCCTCTCCCAATGCCCTCTGGGTTTTTTTTTTTTCTTTTTAGGGTTTTGCCTAGGATACTGGTTGGCATGAAATGTCAGCCTGGTATACAAAAGGTGTTGTCTAAATCACGATGAGCCAAATGGTATCTTGTGAAAATCTAAACAGCACAGAACCTGCAATGTCAACACACATGGACCCTAAAAAAAAACCCCATTTACAGGAAATCGCACTAGGTCATTTCAACTGCCCTATGAAAGCTAAACAAGCCAAGTACCACCTTCCCTGCCACCATTCAAAGGAAGCATGGGCAGAAACAAGTAATGAGAGAAGCAAACACAACAAACTGATCCCCCCCCCCCCCACCAAACTTTCAAGTTTGGAGGAGCTGCAACCAATGACGTTTAATTATTTTCCAAACCAAAGTTCTCTTTGTCCCTTGGCTTTTTGAGAATAAAGACAGTTCAATTAGGGGGAGGGGGGGAGAGGAAATATTTCCCTAATTAAAAGTAACAAAAAAGTGTCTCTCTCGGACATTGGTTGAAATATCCTTTTTTTTTTTTTTGGCAAGCAGTTTCTTAGAATTGAAACCAGTTTCTTATATTAAGGCTGAACTGAGAAATCTCATATGCTTCTCTGCATACTTGACCTTCCAATTGCAAAATTTTGTAGTCCAAATGCAGCTTCTGAAATGAGGTAACATCAGCATCTTCCTGTCATGTGACTGGCAGGCAGTTGCACCGTGGCGAGACTCGGTCAATTTGTAGCAAGAGATTACTATTGAATTCCTCTCTCCTTTTTTTTTTTTTTTTTTTTAAAGCCACAGAAGAGTGAAGAAGAATGAAAAGAGACTCGTTTCAGTTGGCTATTTTCTCAATTTCATCCAAATCATCAGTGTCGAGTTTTTCTATTTTTTTATCTGTGTGGGAAAAAAAGAGAAACAGAAAGAAAATGGAGCCCATACTATGGAGCTATGTCAAGTCTTCCTATCACAATGCTAAAACCAAAGACTGAACATGGGTATTACTCACTGCAGAAAAGAAAAACCTCTACTGTTAAGTGCTTCATGAAAGCAAGAACAAGAAACTGTCATACAGTTTATAAACATAGTAGATGACGGCAGAAAAAGACCTGCACGGTCCATCCAGTCTGCCCAAGAAGATAAATTCATATGTGCTACTTTTTTATTTGTACTGTCCTCTTCAGTGCACAGACATAATAAGTCTGGCCAAACCTATCCCCGCCTCCCAACCACCAGCTCTGGCACAGACCCTATAAGTCTGCCCAGCACTATCCCCGCCTCCCAACCACCGGCTGTGGCACAGACCGTATAAGTCTGCCCAGCACTATCCCCGCCTCCCAACCACCGGCTGTGGCACAGACCGTATAAGTCTGCCCAGCACTATCCCCACCTCCCAACCACCAGCTCTGCCACCCATTCTAGGCTAAGCTCCTGTGACCCAAACCAATCATTGCTACCGAGCTGTCCTGTTTGTGCTTCTCACCTACCCCATGTACTGTCATCACTGTTGTATGAATGATGGTGAGGATGGATCCTTTCCTATCTATGTAATTCATTTAAGTGTATAGCTTGTGCACTGTTTTGTCCTAAGTTCTGACTAATATACACAGTGCTAAGTGTTTTTAAATTAGTCCAATAAAAAGTGTTCTTTGTGTCCATAATACTGAAAAACACAAATCTGACAAAAGGAAGATTTAAAAATTGATGTTTTTAACAGTATCAAATTGTGTAGCAAGAACCTGATAGCTTGGTCGCCGAGTGTGTTGTTACCTAAACAAGGGCAGAGATTGAAGGTTGGTGATTCAGAGGCAGCTTTGAGTTTCTACATTTAGGTGTGGGGGGGGGGGGGATCTTTTAATAAAGATTAATCTGCCACAGAAATCGTTTTATTCCTATGGGCCCTGCTTCAGATAACATGGGCTAATCTTTAGTAAAAACAAAAAAAACCCTTAATGCAGTGGGGGGGACAGCAATTAGTTTGGGCCACAGGCATTTAGTACTTTTACATTTCAAGAGCAAATCAAGTCTCCTCCTACAGGTATAATATTTGCTCCATGTGTTTGTAACTGTCAGCAATGCTCAAAAAACCATAAAAATTGGGTTGTGGTCCATTCTTCATATTGTCTCATAACTTAATGATTTTTCTTTTTAACAATTGCAACTTGGACACTACTGTTGTACGTGGACTGAAATCAAGAGTTGTTCAGTTGTTCCTTGCTTTGAACTGTTTGTGTTGCTTTGTTCATAACCTATAATAAATATATATATTTTAAAAAACTGTTGTCAAATTTGGTGATTTGAATATGTTGTTGATGACTGGTGCAGGGATGCGGGATTTAGATTCATTAGGAACTGGGCAACGTTCTGGGAAGGGGGGGAGCATATTCTGAAAGTACAGACGCCAACTTAACTGGGACAGAACCAGGCTGCTGGCACTAACATTTAAAAAGGAGATAGAGCAGCTTTAAAACTAAAATGGGTTCCAGAGATGATCTGGGGAATTACAAACCAGTAAGCCTGATTTCAGTGCTGGGCAAAATAGTGGATCAGGTCACTGCCTTCCTCCTGGCTTCCTGTTGATGGTGTGCATCAAATACAAAATTTTCCTTCAGGTACATAAAGGCCAGGCTTCCCTCAGCCCCCCTGTACATTAAACCTCTTAATTCCATATGTCCCCTTCTGTAATCTCTGCTCCAGCAACCAACTACTTCTCCATCTGCCATCTCCCTCAACATTTCACCTTACAGTATCCTGGGAAACAGCTTTTATCTTTATTGGACCCAAACTCTGGAACTCACTTCCCCTTCACATTAAGTACCAGCTCTCAGTTACCCTTTTCAAAAGATGTCTCAAAACTTTTCTTTCAATGAAACCTTCGGCTCCCCTGTTAACATCTAGCCTTTAGGGTTCTTTTAGCCAACTCTCAGACCTTTTTTTTTTTTTTAAAGTATCACATACCATGTAAAATGAGTTTATCTTATTGGGCAGACTGGATGGACCATACAGGTCTTTATCTGCCATCATTTACTACGTTATTATGTTACTCTTTGAGGTTCTACATGGAATGTTGCTACTAATTGGGATTCTGGAATCTTGTAACTCTTTAGGATTCCAGAATCTTCAGAACGTTTAACACAAGAACAGTGCTGGGCAGACTTCAATGGTCTGAGCCCTGAAAATGGCAAGGACAAATCAAACTCGATTATACCTATAAAGTATTGCATACCATGTAAAATGAGTTTATCTTGTTGGGCAGACTGGATGGACCGTACAGGTCTTTATCTGTCGTCATTTACTATGATACTATGTTTATATGTATGTTACCTTCTTTACTCTTATCTTCTCTTCTCCTCACTTTTTTCTCTATCTTGGTTTTAACTTTGTAAACCACTCTGAAGATCTGCCAGGCCTAGTGCGGTATATCAAGTGAAATAAATGAAATGACATACCTCCTAGTGCCCCCAACCCACCCACTGCACTGTGGCCGCTGTAGGGAAGACAACAGACGGGGAGCAATTTTTGTACCCCTGTCTCCCATGCCCATCTGTCTCATTGGTTTTCCATTAGCAAATATGTCGCCTGTCCTCAGAGTAGACGTTTCCCATGACTGCCTATGGAACGTCTATGATCTTAATGCACTAAAGAGTAATGAATTTCACACTGCACCCATCAGCCCCCTTTCAAGCAGGAATAAAGCAAGAAACACATACTGAAGTGTTCCTGGATTCGTGTCAAGATGTTCAAACTGTGTTTGCTGTCCACCATGTTAACCGCCAATCCTCGCTTCCCAAAACGGCCAGTGCGCCCAATTCTGTGCAGATATGTCTCGTTGTCTGGGTTACCATCTTTATCCACAGGAAGGTCGAAGTTAATAACTACAGAAACCTGCTCAACATCGATGCCTGAGAAACAAGGGAGATCGGGAAAATGGTTTTAAGATGGTTCCCGAATGTACTCGCTTAGGAAATAAAGCCCATTAATTTTATATAATTATAATACATTGATGTATAATTTTCTTACATATTGCTAGACATGTCTAAACTTCAACATACAAGGAACAACAGTTACAGTTTAAGCAGGAGATGTAACAAAAATTCTTGTCTTGTAATATTCTGAATACTGTTAACAAATATGTTGAGAGTGATGCAATATTCTGACTCTTTTCTAATCTTGAATCTTTACTGTCTGCAGAACAAAACAGCTGATACGGAGTTGACAGTATCCTGACCTAAACTAATGCCATCTGCAAGTATTCTGACTTTTCAAATCGAGTCATGTGAATGTGTGAATGACTGTTGTATTACCTCGTGCACAGACATTGGTGGTTACCAGCACTTTTTCTTTGCCTGCTCGGAAACGTTCGATCACCGCAGCTCGCTGCTCTACCATCATATCACCATTCAATAGTGCCACCTGGTGGCCTTCTTTTGATAGCTCTGCTGCCAACCAATTGGCCGTCTTCTTGGTCTGAAGTGAACAGGAAAAGGATTTAAACTGATAGCTTTCAAACCTGTCCTGGGTAGCAACCGGTAAGTCATGTTTTCAGCATATCCACATTGAATATGCATGATATAAACTGGTATAATCTGCTTCCACTGGTATTTATTGCAGATATGCTGAAAACCTGATTGGTTGGTGCCCCCTCAGAACAGGATGGAGAAACACCTATTTAAACTCAAGCAGTGGAGCGAGGAGGTTCTGTACTTGGTATGGGGTGTACTCCAGTACCTAGCATTCCTCAGGAAAAAGAGAAAAATCGTTCACTTACAGCATCATAAAAACATAAGCATTGCCATACTGAGACAAACCAAAGGCCCATCAAGCCCAGTATCCTGTTTCCATCAATGGCCAATTCAGGTCACAAGTACCTGGCAAGATCCCTAAGAGGGAAACAGATTTTATGCTGTATATCCTAGAAATAAGCAGTGGATTTTCCTAAGCCCATCTTAGCTTATAGACATTATCTACAACTTCCGCCACACACAGTCTTTTCTCATTGTACCCCACACGCTACGCTTTCTTTCTCAGACCATAAAATGGGAAAAACCCAACAGTACTTCTGGTCCAATGAACTCATTCGTACCTGAGGAAGGATAAGAATTCTGTCTCCATGGAAAGAATGGAGGAGACAATTCCATACTCTTCCCACAGAAGGACCTGTTTACTGAAGTGCAAGGAAGATTTTGCACTTACTGCATGTTAGTGACAAAACTTTAATGTGAAGTGCAAAGCAGCATGTTCCGGAATTGTCAGGGTCATGGCCAGCATCTGCCCTGCAGTTATCCTACAGGGCAAACACTTACCACATGGTAAATGCATTGGCAGACAGCGTGGAATATGCATCTGCGCTATTTGCTGATGCATTTAGCGCAACCCCATGAGTAAAAAAAAAAAAAAATCAAAGGAGGTGAACTTAGAAAATGCTTTTATTAAAAGAGTTCTGATTCGAAAGCAGCCTCTTGATATGAGATTTGTTTTAAAGGTATTTCTGAACATATTGTTATCCAGTTTTACTATGACTTTAAGATGTAACACCTTTGACCCCAGTGCTCTGCATATAAGCTTGGAGCACATCATGTTTGGTTAATTTTCTAAGTGACTTCCTAGGAAGGAGTGCTGCAGCTGTTAAGTCCTGATTTTGATACTCTCGTGTTTAGACAGTTACGCTGCTTTTAAATACTTTTGAGGATGTTTTTGCTGCTGCTTTCTTACAATAATTTATATAGCTGCCTGTTCTTGAATCATTAAGAGGCTCATTTCCAAAGCACTCTATGTAACCTTGCAAGTCTAAGCGCTTTGAAAATGTGACTCTTGGCTATTGTAAACCTCATAACTAGGGGAAAATGCTGAAACAACAGAGTTATATCATTAATATTCACATTAAGACTCCAGTGGTATGTTACAAACACACCTTTTATTGCATCTGTGTGTCTTTACAAATCGAATGACACAAAAAAAAAATAAGATACACCACCATTCATTCACCAGTCAGGGACTTAGAGAAAATCCTATGCACGGTTTGCTAGATTTAATGTCAGTATACTAAAACTACTTGAATGGATTGTTTCACATCTCACCCCACAATAATTCAGAATGTTTGTTCTTATTATGTTTATATTATTTATTTTATTTAATTGCATAATGTTAACTGATCTATATTATTGATTTACAAAATTTACATGTTTATGCTCTTAATTGGTTGATTCTTTTGGTCTATTTGCAACTTGTTTCATTTATGGATATAATACGGTTTTTGAATGTTTATTTTAATTGTTCTTATTTTGTTTTTAACTTACACCTTACGTAAGTTATGTCTGACCAACAGTTGCTGCCCCTGACACAGCTTGTAAGAACTTGGGTCATTTTTAAGGCACTCTGGGGTTACTATGGAAATTTGTGTATGAGTGTGTTGAAAATACACCTCCAAGTTTAGTATTTAAGTTTTTGGAGGGTACTTGCCCTGGACATGAATCTCAGTTGATGGCTGTGCTAAAATCTAGGACAATCTCTAGAAGATGTAATTTTCTTCAACAAAAAATATGCAGTTTAAAGCTGCTTTTTCGCAATCATTTTTTCCTTAGCTGTTCGTTATTGGAATAATCTTCCTTTTGAATTACGCTCACTGGGGAGTTATCTTCTATTTCGCAAAGCCTTAAAAACATATTTGTTTGTTAGGTCTGGGGGATTTTAATATTTGCTTTTTATTATGTTACTTTCTTGAAATTGTATAACTTCTGACATTTGTTAGTTTTTTAAACATTTTTTAATTGAATGTAACTCGCCTTGAATCTTAGAGAGTTGGCCAGAGATAAGTCCCTCATAACATAACAACATAACAGGATGCTAGGAATTGTTAGGAAAGATATTCAAAATAAGACCAAGAATATTACAATGCCTCTGTATCACTCCATGCTGTGATCTCTCCTTTGAGTACCGCGTTCACTTCAGGTTGTCATATCTCAAAAAAAAAAAAAAAAAAAAAAAAAGGTTTAAAGAGCGACCAAAGTGATAAAGGGGATGAACTCCTCACATATGAAGAAAGGCTAAAGAGGTTAGGGCCTTTCAGCTTGGAAACAAGACAGCTGCGGGGAGATATGATTGAGGTCTACAAAATCCTGAGTGATGTAGAATGGGTAAAAGTGAATCCATTTTTCACTCTTTCAAAAAGTACAAAGACCAGGGGACACTCAATGAAATTACATGGAAATACTTTTAAAACAAATAATTTCACTCAACGAATATTTACGCTCTGGAACTCATTGCTGGTGAACAACATCTGTCAGCGTATCTGGGTTTAAAAAAAAAGTTTGGACAAATTCCTGGAGGAAAAGTCCATAGTATGTTATTGAGATGGACATGGGGGAAACCGCTGCTTGCTCCAGGATTGGTAGCATGGAAATGTTGCTACTAACTGGGTTCTGCCAGGTACTTGTGACCTGGATTTGCCACTGTTGGAAGCAGGATACTGGGCTAGATGGACCATTGCTCTGACAAAGTATGGCTATTCATATGTTTTTATTTTAATAAAAGTTATCTTTTAAGTTCACCTCCTGTGATCTACTTTCATCACTACTATTGACTGTGGATCCCATTTGCCTCTCCTGCATTGATCCCATGTGTTAAATAACCTTGATCAACCCCTCTATCAATCACCCCACAAACCACTATCACTATATTAACTCATTTGGCAGCTTGACCCTGAGCAGTAGGGTCTACCGCTAGGGACCAGAGCTGCAAATCTGACACTGGTAGGCAATGGGGCAGGACGTCATTCAGGGACTGCTCCTGCTCCACCACTATGGGGGGGGGGGGGGGGGGGGGGGGGGTACTGTATGCCCTAACTCGCCCCCATACTGTGCATGGGAGTTTTACTAGAGGATGAAGCTAGCTTGAGAGCTAAATGTCATACTTTCTGCTTAGCACACTTCAATAAACATGTCCTTAAACCTCATTCATGTTTACTTACATGACAGAAAATCATGGCTTGAGCGATAGTGATTGCCCCATAGATATTGCAGAGTGCCTGGAACTTCTCGTCCCGGTTATTGCACAGGACATAGTACTGCTTAATTGTGTCCAAAGTCTCTTCCTCTCTCTTCAGTTTGATGATATTTGGGTCAGGAACCATCTTCTGGGCAAATTTCCACACAGAATCCTCAAAGGTGGCAGAAAAGAGCAACATCTGGCAGTCTCTGGGCAACATCCTACAGACAAAAGACACAGCTGAAACAAGAATTGGGGCTCGTATCCTCCAAGCAAAATCCAGTGCATAGGAATTTGTTCCTAAGAGCAGACCAGTTCCTCACCTCTGAATGCGGATACTCTGATCCTGATGGCCCTGGGTTGCTATCATTACGTCCGCCTCATCTAGCACGAACACTTTGATTTTCTTGGGGTCTATGAACTTCAGCTTGGAACACCAGTCCAGGACAGTGCCAGGTGTGCCGATCACGATATGCTCTGAAATCTTCTGCCCTCGCTCCACTGGGCGCAACCACAGAAAGAAAAGCATCATCAATCAACCAGGTTCCCAACTGCTTATATCAACTTCCAAGGCATCCCTTATATGGCCATTTTCAAATTATAATAAAGTGATCATTTATAGGATAAAACAGGAGGCGAATTACAGAAGACTCTTAAGATAAGAATATAACATTATCAGAGTCTTGGATACTCACATTTATTTCCTCGGACTGCATATTCTAATTTCAGTTCAGGATAAAACTTTCCCATCTGTTCGATAACTTTTCCAGTCTGAAGAGCTAACTCATATGTTGGAGAGAGACACAAACACTGCAGAGAAAGGAGATATGGCCTTCCTGTAAGACCTGTCGTCATATTTTCTGCATACTGTGTAACATATTCGAGTTACGCATCTACGTTATACTTCTCAAGGTTCTTTTAAGCAGTAACCTTACAGTTTTATTCAACTATGGGGAGAAGCCAGGTTTGCATCAAAGTACTTTCCAACAGAATCAAAGGCTGTTAAAATCACATCATCAATAGCAGACCAGTGCTTCTCGACTCTCATATAGCCAGTTGTGTTTTTAGAATTACCACAATGAATATACATGAAACAGATTTATGTACAATGGATCTTTTATGTATGCAGTATCTCATGTGTATTTGTTGCGGTAATCCTGAAAACCTGACTGGCAGGATATGCCAACAATATAAAATAGGATCAAATTACCATAAAAAAATTTAGAACATAGCTAAACATAAATGATGATAAATGTACAGGAACTAAAGGATTTATTGAAAAATAGGGAGGAAAAGACCTCATCAAGACCCAGACCACTAAAGTAGGAGTGCACACTTTTTTTTTTTTTGCCTCTCAATGTGGTTGGTCAAAAAGTCGTCATTGGTCAACAAAAACCTCTCTTACAAAACAAATTGGGAAGGTCCAATAATTGTCCAAAACTATTTGCTCTTCACAGTACCTCCCCCTCAACTATGAAAACATTCTAGTGTTTAAAGAAAAAAAATACTTTAGGTGCAAAGTTGAATCGCATCAGAATCTGTAATGATGTCTATTCCGCCGGTTCAGCTTTCATTTAAAGCCCGGTCAGCAGGTCCCCTTTGCTGATGTGAACCAAAAAGTCTGAAAAGTCTGCTGACCGGGCTTTAAATGAAAGCTGAACTGGCGGAATAGACTTCCCGAGCCTGTACGTCTAGCCCCGTCCTTAGCCGTCTTCAAATCCAGGCTAAAAGCCTACCTCTTTAACACTGCTTTTGACTCCTGACCACTTCTCACTCGCTTTTCACTCCCAACCACTACCCACTTGCCCTGTGCCTTTTATTCCCACCTCTTTAATTCCATTACCTCTTAGTTGTTCTGTCTGTGTGCCTGTATTTAGATTGTGAGCTCTTTGAGCAGGGACTGTCTTTTTTGTGTATGGTGTACAGCGCTGCGTATGCCTTGTAGCGCTTTAGAAGTGATAAGTAGTAGTAGTAAGTAGTAGAAGTTTACTATCTTATATTGTATTTGGTTTTTAGCACCTGTTTTTTTCTTTATTGTGAAAATAATAAAAAAAATAAGTTTGCAAAACAATTTAAAAAAAAAAACAAAAAACAAGCACCACAACAGTGGTTCTCAACCACCAGTCAGATTATTGATATCCATAAGAGAGATCTGTATGTAGTGATAGCAGTGCATGCAAATCTTTCTCATGCATGTTCATTGTGGATACACTGAAAACCTGACTGGCTGGCTAGGCGTGTCCCGAGGACTAGGTTGAAAACGATGCTTTACAGATACTAGACGTTCAGTTATAGAATTACACCCCAAAGTGTTCTACTGTCCTTACTCCTCTTACTTTCAGTCACTATAAAACGCTGCAGCACGTGTGGAACCCCCCTTGCAGGCACAAGTGCCTCCTGCTGCATTGTCATGACTGCAGGCTAAGCTATACTTGTGATGTAGGAACAGAGAGAGTTAGTTGGGCACTCTTTCAGCCTACCCAAGCCGAATTTTCTACAACTGTGACTAATGAGGTTTTAAGTGGCAGAGATTCTGTTGACATCAAACCACCAGAAAACGTATTGACAATTTGTCCATTAGTAATGCCTTGTAGAATGAAAGATTTGAATATTATGTTACACTATTGTAACTAACTCATCATTCATACCTCTACAACTTCCATTTCAACAAAGAAAAGCTGAAGTGAATGAAAGAAAATCAAAACTAATCCTCAACTGGGTTCTTTTAGATTTACAACCAAGAAGATGGCGGCATAGTAAGATGCACGGGAAGCAGCTCTGAGCCCGATTCGGCGAAAAAATACTTCTATAGCAGAATGCCACATACAAAACGAAAAGGGGTGACGCGGGTAGTTCCCCCACCTACCTCGACTCCCACGGGGCCTTTGTCGGGTATCGGGCGCTTTTTTGTGCCAGTCTCCCAAACAACAGGAGATACGGAGCCTTTAGCAGGGTTCTCTGGGGAAGCGGAGGCCCTGCAAGGCGAGGAAATATCTCTTTCTCCACCTGCAATTGAGAAACCTCCATGCCCGGCGTCTACGACGGAGCCCGAGGAGCAGAGACGCCCTACCGGAAGTGTTGCGGGCGAAACTGTTTGTGAGGGGCGGGAAACGTCGGGGAAGTCGCCGAAAGCAGAAGAAAGATCAGCAGGAACATCGAAAGAGGTAAATCTGGCAATGATATGGACAATGCTGAATAAAATGGACGTGACACTACAACGAACATCAGGAGAAGTGAGTGCTTTTGAAAAGAAATTCCAAGAATTGAATTTTAAAGTTGACCAGTTAAAAACAGATTTTGCTGAGAAAGTAATTGAACTTCAAAATAAAGCAGATTCTTTTCAAGAATTTAAATTTGGTCTGGTTAAAGACAACGCAGATATTCGAAGAAAGTTGGAACAAATTGAGAACTTTAACAGAAGATTAAATTTGCGACTGTTGTATTTTCCCAAACTCCCCGGGATTAATCCGTATGACTTGTTTAAAAGATACTTAAATGAAGTCTTAAAATTGCCCCTGGAAGCGATGCCGCCTGTAAATAAGATTTACTATATTCCTAATCCCAGAGGAGAGAAAGGGAAAAAACAAGACGAATTACAAGCTAATTTAGATCTTGAAAATATTTCAGCAATTCTAGAATCTACAGTGGATGAAAAAGCAGAGCGGTCAACTTTGATAGTTTCTTTCATTTTTGAACAGGACTTGAATAATATTATGAGGCTCTATTTTAAAAATTTACAAACTCCTTTTGGTGGGGTAAAAGTACAAATCTTCCCTGATGTTACAAAATCGACCCAGCAAAGAAGGAAAGCCTTTTTAGCATTGAAAGTAAGAACTTTAGAGATAGGCGGGTTATTTTTTCTCGCTTACCCGTGTAAATGTCTAGTTAGGCTAGGTCAGGTTAAATATACCTTTTATTCACCAGAAAGTCTTAAATCATTTCTAGATTCTAAGCAATTGTAATAATTTAAGTAAATGGGAGTATTATGCCTCCAAGTTTCTTCTGTATATAGAAATGAAAAAACTCTTCCCTAACTCTGATCGCCTCATGACTTTAAATGGGGTCTAAGGAAGCATGAATATTCTGTTTGATGAGATTCTGAAAAGTATGTTAATATTTTCTCTTGCCTTATTGTTTATATGAAGAGTTATAATACTTTGATTAACTAATTATTGCTGTATTTCAAAACAAGTGTATTCTTGTTAAAAGTGAAAATTAATAAACAAATTGAAATATAGATTTACAACCAAATAGTTCAAATGCCATCAATTGTAAACTTAAAGATCTGGGAGCCAATATTCAGACCGCGAGAGGGAGCCTGGCTAACGTCCGTGGTCGGCAGTCAGCCCTGATATTCAAGGCCGGACTATTTCCTGTGAGCGGCACTGACTATCGGTTTATTTGTAGCCGGTTTAAAGTTAACCAGCTACGTCGATATTTAAAGATAGCCGGTTACCTTTAAACTGGCTAAAGATATAACAGCTATTTAAGCGGCCCGATGTGACCATTTACAATACTCGGATATCTCCTAGACGTTAAGCGATATTCAGCAGGATAACCAGCTATCCTCTGCTGAGTATCGTGGCATAGCCGGTTAAATGGTTTTGAATGTCAGGGGATTGCTGTTAATAACATGTCCAGCATTGTAATATTACTCACATAGCTCCCAAATCAGAATTCAATGCAGTTTACAAATTCCATTATTTTAGAAATGTGTAAATAAGCACATCAGAGGACAAAAGGTACGCACTACATGACTGGGCTCGGATATGAAAGGACAATTTCACTGTGTCTTAACTAGACTATAAGCGCCATGAAAGACGGCTCTCGTGTAGCAGCACTATAGAAATAAACAGTGGTATATGGAGCACAAGAAGCAATCATTAATTTTATTTCACATTAGCTTATGTGAAATGATTAGTAGTAGGAGCTGCATGTAACCACATTAACGTATTTAACTACAGTAAATCACATTTCACTTCTCTGCATCCCACCTGCTAGACCTAGTAGGGACCTGAAGTTCGGAAAAGAAAAGGCTTTACCAATTAAAGAATAAACTGTAGGAATCCCATTCCTTCTAAATATGGTGCAGTTGTTAGGCTGCCCTGCACATACACCATTTCCAAAAATCCTCGGAGTTCTCACCTGTGGATATCTGCATGCAGGATCAACGCGACTGAGCATGGCCAGCACGAAGGCCGCAGTTTTACCTGTTCCAGACTGGGACTGTGCAATTAGGTTCTGAGGGCTAGAAGACAAAGGGAAGGGGGGGAAAAATGCACATCTTAGCCCAAAGAACTACTGCAAAAACCTGTAAGAATCCTTCTGCAAGTGTGGCCTGGTAGATTTCTAGAGTTGGCTGTACAGTATCTCAACTAGCCAGCAGGGGGCCTGAGCTGAATTAGGTAAAATTATCACACTGCAACAGATTTCCAGACAGTGCAAGGCACTTGTCTCACTAAAGTGAAGGGAAATATCACACACTACTCTTTCAAATGACAGAAGAGCTTCTAGAAACCATTTTACTTCTGTAGTTGAACCTAGGCTGTGCTCCACAAAGAAGGACACAGTATAAAAACCAAGTGCAGCTTGCAATGCTCACGTTCACCCTGCAATGAAGACAAAACTTGCTCCTTTGTCTTTAGCTTGAAAACCTCATTTGATTTTGTTTCTGCAGCAACGCAGGAAGTCATATGACACACGCAAAGTTAAGTAGGGAGAGCAAAATTGCTCATTTGTGATTGAGTTCTCCTTGGGCAGCAGGGAAACAGAGCCACAGGTCTGCTGACATCAATGTTGCAACACCCACTTCAGATCGCTTTGGGGGGGGGGGGGGGGGGGGGGGGGGGGAGGGGAGGGAGGAGTTAACTTGGGCTACCACCATTAAGAAAGGTTCTTTTTTTTTTTTTTACCACAAATCATGCTATTTTAGTACAGGTCTCATTTTATACAATGAGACCTAGTTATTAATAACCCATCTTAGCGGTAGCCCAAATTGATAACTTCTCCCTTCACTTTCCTAAAGATCAGGAGGCCCGCAGACCTTCACGAGCGTACATGGGAGTTCCCACACTGCCAACAGTCACAGTTTCACTTCAATCATAATATAACTTACATGCAAAAAAACAAGGGGGAAAGTGGGTGAAATTGTGTGGCTCCGTGTTCATAGAGCCATTTTTCTAGATCTAACGCTGATACACCTTTCTTCCAAATGTCTCAAAGATCCTGAAGTTCTTGCCAAAGATGTGGGCGTTTTTGTCTTCTTGAGCCAAGTCTAACTGGTGACGAAGTTGCTCAGGTACATGCCCCAGGAATGGCTGAAGTTTATATTTCAAGTTTAGTTTTAGACATAGCTGAGAAGCATTTGTCAAATTTTTAGCTGTAGATCCTAGAAGATCAGGTGGACAGGCAACAAGGGCTTCTTGAAGAATGTTAGCCTGAAATATTGTATTAAAATCTTGCTTATTTTGAGGGGACTCTGGGGGAGTGATGAACAGTGCCCTGGAGAGCTTCAGGAATTAGCTCAGGCCCGGAACTGTCCTCAGTATGCTTGTCAGTGCGTAAGCCTTCAGGTCTACCTAAGACCGCTATGCTGCCCCGAACTTCAGGTTCATAGTTATCCACCTCCCCTGGTTCCACAGAAAATGGAGAGAGGGGGGGTGCTCATCGTTAATACTTGTTGAAATAACTGAAGGATAACTAAATCAGGGAATTCTTATCCTTCATAGAAAAGAAGTGATGGATGCTTTGGGTTTGCATCATAGCACCAAAGTGGCCAGGCAGGTGCCGCTGCCAAAACTGAAGAGCTGTTAAGGAATTCAGTAGTTATCTTCTACAAATTTCTTTATGCGTTGGAGGAAGAATGCATTTCTAAGGTGCACTGTCTGTGAGAGTGGGCGGTGCTTGCTTTCCACAGAGAATTATTGCTTGCTAAAGCATTCAGGGGAGGTGCATTTCATTGGTTCCTCTTCTCTACCCGTTAACTGAAATTACTTGTGACCTTTTGCTGGTGTTGTCCTGTGTATTAAGTCACGCTTAAACTTGTGCAACTTAAAAAAATTTTTGTTTTACTGTGAGTGAGAGACGACTCGTTTCTGATTTTTTTTTTTTTTTGGATTGATGGGACCATGGCCCTCAGAGCCAGTTAATGGCTAAAATCATAAGGAATGGAAGAAGTGAAGGAACAATTACGAAGCTTATTGTCCTAACTGGCTGTTCTGCTACATTCCCATTTGAGAAGAACCTGCAGGGTCTGCAGCAAAGGTTGCAGTAGGGTCAGGAAGTTTACCCTGGTCCCTTTGGGCTGCCACATGCTTTTGGCCATTCTTTTGAAGGGCTTTTGTTTTTTATTTTGATTTGTCTGTCTTCTGTGGAGTGTGTTTTAAGCATCTGTCAGGTCCTAGCAGATGATAAAGGTTAAGCAGAACAGCGACTGCTGACAGCATAGGAACACCCATACATGTACAGGAGGGCCTGAGTATTCCATAGCAGGTGATGCAATAATGTCACTCAGACCTGTGGCTCCATCTCCCCGCCTGGCCATAGAGAAAGAGGATGTGAAGCACTATCATTACTATTCTGTGCAGACTTCTGTTAGGCTTCACTTAAGCTTTTGTGTATGATTTTCAAGAGTAGGGAATCATGGAATCAAAATTCAATAATCCAACCTGCCTGGACTAAATTACTGGATTACATTTTCACACTGGTATTCAGATAAGGCTGGGAGATGAGAAAACTAAACATCTCCATCCTTTGGCCTAAGAAGAAATCTTGCTCACCAGGATCAGAAGAAAACAAAACAACAATTTATATTGGGGGAGGGGGGAGAGATTATAAAATCTCAGTATCTTTGGAGGTATTCATATGATCGCCTGCGTTTGTGCACCTTTGCAATATAATGGTATATAAGTTTAGTACTTGAATGTTAGAATTATCTACATTTTGTTACAAACTTATTCTATCTTTGGCATTTTGATTAATAAAGACCTCTGCAAATAAATCTGTTTCTGTGTTCATGACAGAAAGCACAGGTCTCTGAGTGTAGGAGCACATAATGCAATGGCTAGCGTGACAAGAAAATGATGCCAATGTGGCACAAGACGACTAAGGTGCACCATCTGCTCATATTTCCCTTTTCCTTCATCCCTCCCCCTCCAGAAAGGGCCCGACTAGGACTAATGGATACTCACGGCTCTGCCAGCATCATGGGCAACGCAGTCTCTTGAATCTTCGATGGTCTGTTGAAGCCCATTGAGTAGACCCCCTGAAGAAGTTGTGGTTTCCTGCAAAGAGATTATTGGATAAGCATCACACAGACTTCCAGCTCTGAAAACATAAGCATCCTTTCCCTTCTCTCTAATTTAATATCTTACGCTGGAAAGACGAAAGTTCCATTATCAAAACGGCATTTGTCTAGCTATCCAAAACCCATAGGTGAGGGTGGGCTGCACTCTAAGAACTTCCCCTCCCCATGCATTCCAGCAGAAACAAAATGAAACCCATCCACATACCCCCCCCCCCACAAAGTTACTGTAATAGAAGCACAGCCCAAGAAAGCCGCAGTTCAAAGTCACAACTAATTCAGGTTTCAGAAAGGTTCTACAAAACCACACCTTGGCTACATGTTTCACAGCTGATGAGAGAGAAGGAACATTTCATGGGAAAAAAAAATCTCCTAACATTTAACTATGAAACAACAAAATCACACCACAGCCCAACAAGAGAAAATTTCTTCTCCAACAAATGATGCTTTCAAACCACATGGCGCTCAGCATTTTATTTTTTAGCACCTAAACTTTAGATTGACTTGTCCTTTAATTTATGTGCCAAACCATCCTTGATTAAATTTAAGTAGGGCCTGAAAACTTGTCAGGTCATGAGATGGGTTGTCGTTTTCCTGATTTTATTATTCTGTTTCTACTTTACTTTCTGTTTTTGTTCTTTGTTATTTTCTTTGGTCTGGTGTAGTTGTATTCTATTGTATGTTGTTTATGGATTTCTTTTCCTTTCTATGTTTATTTGGGGGGGGGGGGGGGTTAAATAATTAAATGTTGGCTACCGTTAAGACGTGTTATTGTACTTTAACCTCAGTTACTAATAACAGGTCTTATTGTATAAGATACGACCTGGGGCAAAATAACCCATCTTTAACCCACATTGATAACTTCCACCCTTAATCTCTAAACTGCTCTGACTGGTCTGTCAGAAAGAGTGGTATAGCAAATTTTGAACATAGTAGGGCTCACTGCATACATGTCTGAATCTCTCTATTTCAAGTTTTCAATTGGGATGCCTTCCAAAAAAGACCAACAAAACAAAAAAAGATATTTTACTTCATGATCTTTCAAGGCCACACAGGTGTTTTCAACTGTGACTGCATAAAGCCTTTATATGAAGTTGATGCAAAGAGGCAGCTATCTCCACCGAACAGCTCAGCAAGTGGTATTAAATGGTACTTGGAATAGCAGCCATTGACGAGAATGGTATGGGATTTGCGTTACAAGACGTATGAGCAGCCAAGAGGGTTGACCTGAACATGTATATAACCTGGACGAAAGGAGAAACGGGGGTGATATGATACAGACATTCAAATATTTGAAAGGCATTAATCCACAAACGAACCTTTTCCGGAGAGGGGAAGGCGGTAGAACGAGAGGACATGAAATGAGATTGAAAGGGGGCAGACTCAAGAAAAATGTCAGGAAGTATTTCTTCACGGAGAGAGTAGTGGATACTTGGAATGCCCTCCCGCGGGAGGTGGTGGAAATGAAAACGGTAACGGAATTCAAACATGCGTAGGATAAACATAAAGGAATCCTGTTCAGAAGGAATGGATCCTCAGGAGCTTAGCCGAGATTGGGTGGCAGAGCCGGTGGTGGGAGGTTACTTACGTCAGACGGGGGGCAGGCCCAGGTCAGGGAAGGAGAGACGTCCTGAAGACTCGCAGGGATCAGATGATCTTCTTGCCCGTGCAGCGCCTTCACACAGAGGTGAGAGGCGCTGCGTGGGCCTGGTAAGGCGGAGGGTGGGGGGTCTGGTGGAGGGGGGGGGGGGAGCGGTGGCGATGACCTCAGGGCCTGGACTGGATTCCAAGAGAGATGTGTCTCAGTTAAGTTTTCAGTTCTCTAATCTCCACCTGCTGGTCGATGGACACAAGTATCCCACAGGTTCTGGAATAGCGGGAAGCTACGTAATAGAAAGTAAGCTTTAAAAAATAAATAAATAAATAAATAAATAAAAGCTAACCTTTCTGTATTGCTGGTTTATAAGCAATGAGCTCAGGGGGGCGGAGGATGGCGGGAGACGGAGCTGTGGGAGAAGGAGAAAGAGAGAGAGGAAGGGAGGGGGGCCGGGGCTGCTAAACTTTTGATTTGTTTTGTTTATTTAATACAGGGGGAAGTGGAGAGCAGCGGGAACCTCGGGGGGCGGGGGGGGGGGGGGGGGGGCAAGGCCGTCCATACAGGATGCTCCTGACGAGCGCCTTTGCCCCCTCCCGATCCTTTTTTGATTTTGTTTTCATTTTCTATTTTATGCAGAGGGAAACGGGGACCCACGTGTTTGTGGGTTTTTTTTGTTTGTTTTGACGTTTGTGGCATGCGCAGAGCAGCCAGCATAATGCTTGGCTGCTCTGCACATGCTTTAGGGGCCAATTACCGACGGGGATTACGAATCTGTAATGCATTGTACTTTACAATACCGCACCAAACATGTGCGACTTGTTTTTTTGGTGCATTCTTCGTTTTTTCAAATTCGGTAAGCACTTTTACGGTTTACATTTTTTTTTACCTATGGTTGATGCATCTGGGCCTCAATACTATTCAAAGTTGTGAAAACACATGCGGATTGTGAAAAAATTGCAAGAAAACCTTAGGAAACTGGAAAAACGGGCATCCAAATGACAGATGAAAGTTAATGTGGACAAATGCAATGTGATGCACGTTGGGAAAAATAATCCGAATCATAGTTACCTGATGCTAGGATCCACCTTAGCAGTCAGCACTCAAGAAAAAGATCTAGGTGTCATTGTAGACAATATGCTGAAATGTTCTGCCCAGTGTGTGGCAGCGGCCAAAAAAGCAAACAGGATGCTAGGAATTATTAGGAAAAAGATGCAAAATAAGACCAAGATTATAATAATGTCTCTGTGTCGCTCCATAGTACAACCTCACCTCGAGTATTTCGTTCAATTCTGGTCTCCATATCTCAAAAAAGTTATAGCAGAATTAGAAAAGGTTCAAAGAAGAGCAACCAAAATGATAAAAGGGGACAGAACTTCTCCCATATAAGGAAAGGCTAAAGATGTCAGGGCTCTTCAGCATGGGAAAGAGATGGCTGAGGGGGATATGATTAAGGTCTATAGCATCCTGAGTGATGTAGAATGGGTAGACGTGAATCAGAAGTACAAAGACCAGGGGGCACTTGATGAAATTACATGGAAATACTTTTAAAACAAAATAGGAGGAAATATTTTTTTACTCTCCAAATACCTAAGCTCTGGAACTCATTGCCAGAGGATGTGGTAATAGTGGTTAGCATATCTGGGTTTAAAAAGGTTCCTGAAGGACAAGTCCATAGTCTGTTGTTGAGGTGGACATGGGGGAAGCCACTGCTTGCCCCAGGATTGGTAGCATGGAATGTTGCTACTAATTTGGGTTTCTGCCAGTACTTGTAACCTGCATTGGCCACTACTGAAAGCAGGATACTTGGCTAGATAGACCATTGGTCTGTCCCAGTATGACTATTCTTATGTTCTTTACTCAGAATAGACACAACAACCTTAAACAACTTGCTAACCCAACACTAACCAGATGAGCAAACACGTATACCTCCCATCTCTGGAAAACCTGAAGAGAACAAGAGATATGCAAGGAAGTATCATGAAACGTGACAGTAGTTATTTGATCCACTATTTTGCACCGACTAACAATCTCAGAAACCTTGGGCGGGTCTCTGGAACAGTGGGAGGGACTAATGGAAAGAACATCATCAAGACCGACCTAATTTATCCTTTCCATTACGTAGCTTCCTGCTATTCTAGAACCTGTGGGATGTTCAAAAGGAATCCCTAGAGTGGGTGGGATCCTGGCGCTACTCTGTCCCGGAGCGCCACCAAGGAATCTGCTGTAGCCTGAACCTTGACCACCTTGGTAGCCTTTCGACATGGAGACTGCAAAAAGAGAAACGACTAGGTGAGAACACTCCAACTTGTAACCTTCTGTAAGAATATCCAGAACCCACTGATTTGATGTGATTTTGGCCCACTCCTCCTGAACTCCTGAAGACTTCTCTTCCTCCAGTGGGAGGATGAGAAAAGTAAACCAGCCTTGCATAACTGCAAAGCTCTGTCCGTAGGAAAGGAAGATTGGCATGCCTAAAGCAGAACTTCTGATCATATTGCTGATGACCAGGCCAGTACCATCTACTGTCTCAAAATCAAGAGCCCCCTGAAGATGGATGACCAGAGATTTTGGCTTATCTTCCCATGCTGTGCCTTAGTTTCCCGCAGTTCTTTCATTGAGTTACTGAAATCTCCAAATAGCCACTTGCCTCGAAAGGGCAGTTTAACTAGATGTGACTGACGCTGCGTCCGCAGCCCAATGCCACAGCCAGAGATGTTGACATGCCGTGACAGTTAAAGACATACCGTGAGCGGCAACCCATAATGTCATAAATAGCAACCGTCAAGTAGGCCAACCCTGCTTTCATCTGGGCATTATGATGCCTGTCTTGTGTTGCCGACTGCTGATGCCACTTCAAACGTGCTCTTGCCATGAACTAGCTGCACACTGTTGCTTTAAAGTCCAAAGAGACCACTTTAAAGGCTTGTTTCAGTGAGCCTTTTAGCTTCTTATCCTGTTGATCTTTTAGGGCAATACCCCCTTCCAAAGGCAAAGTGGTCTTCTTAGTCATCGCCGTAACCATGGAGACCATACTGGTAAGCTGCAATTTATTTTTCTTCTCCAGAACTAACAGGTAGAGGCGAGCCATGGCTCTTCCCATTCTCAGCCCCATATCCAGTGAGACCCATTCTGCTGTAATCAGGTCCTGAATGTCTGGATGCATTGAGAAGGTCTTAGAAGGACCTCTAAACCTCCAGGTGATTGTCGAAGATTGAACTCCAGACAATAAAGCAGAAGACTCCTCAGTGGAAAGCGCTGCCAGTGCCTCAAAAATAAGGAGTATTGAGTGCCCCTTTATGAAACTTGCACACACTGCAACGCCCCAACACAGGTTGGTGGGTCCCACAGCAGCTTAACTGCCTCCACGGGAGTCACTGTTCATCAGAGCAGCACAACGTATCCCAAGTGGTGAGTCAGGATCCCTCCTCTACACCAAGTAGAACTTGTAGCCCTCCAAGCGATTCTGAGTCAAACTTTAGTCGGACTTACCATTGCTGGTACCAAGCTCACAGTCTACACAAGTCTTACCAGAGATAAGAAAAGCTCAGGAGTGATACTCTATCCCATACTCTCCAGCAAACCTCTTTTTTTTTTTTTAAAGGCTGTTGTGCTGAAAAAGGAGAGCTCCACAGGAATCAGGGGCAGGTGAAGGGAGGGAAGAAGTAAATTTGCAGGGCACCAGAGACTGGGATCCAAAAACCTCCAGATATGGATCTGCAGACTCAGGTCAACAAAGCTCAGCTGGGGAGCAATTGACCAACTGGACCAGGAGCAAATCATTCAGAACCAGAGGCTGAAAAGTGTGTCCATCCACCTGCTGGATAAAGAAAAATACCGAGGAGCTGGACTGGATTCCAAGAGAGATGTGTCTCAGTTAAGTTTTCAGTTCTCTAATCTCTACCTGCTGGTCGATGGACACAAGTATCCCACAGGTTCTGGAATAGCGGGAAGCTACGTAATAGAAAGTAAGCTTTAAAAAATAAATAAATAAAAGCTAACCTTTCTGTATTGCTGGTTTATAAGCAATGAGCTCCAAGGCCCAGCCCTTACTGTCGGAACCAGTTGCCTAGGAGACCCTGCAAATACTTAGAAAATTAGGTCTGTTTCTACAAGTGCCCATATCAGTATAACATCTTCTGCAGACTGTATGTTCTCAAACTGAAAATATCATATGGACTATTTTTACCTTGTGTGGTCTATTTTGTGGAGAAAAAAATATCACATTTGCAGGCATTTCATAATTTTAAAATGATATTTTGATTTGGCTGTTTACACCATTGTTCCAGAGAGAGAGAGATGAACACATATGGGAACCATGCCAAGAAATAAGAGGATCTCCCAGTCAATGCAGAAAAGATGCTCACAGTGAAAAAAAAAAGTCATTTTGGCTACTAACCTGTGAAACCTTGAAAGGTATAACACATAAACACACACTTACGCACATGAGTTAAAACAAACGGCAAAATATCTTCCCATCCAAATCCTTTATAGCATGAGAAAAACACGAGGCGACAAAATATGCCCAGGTAAGCAACCTTTGATGTGACTTAAAATTCTGCAGAATGGAGACCTGTGTCAGGATGGAGCCTTCACAATAGTTGTGTGTGTGTGTCTGCTCTAGGTCATTCAGGTCACATTTGCATCCTCTCTCATTTTAAATGATTTAATACACATGGCACAATTAAAAAGGTGCCAAGTTTAAAAATAACACCATACTATTTTGGCACTATGGGTGGGACCAGTCAGTGGCGTAGGAAGGGGGGGGGGGGGGGGGGGGCGGTGGGGCGGTCCGCCCCGGGTGCACGCCGCTGGGGGGTGTCGGCGCCTTGCTGGTTCCTTGCTCTCTCTGCCCCGGAACAAGTTACTTCCTGTTCCGGGGCAGAGAGAGCAAGGAACCAGCGAGGCGCCGACACCCCCCAGCGGCGTGCACTCGGCTGATTGGTCCTCCCGCCCGCCCTCACCGCCTTCCAGGTATGTTCTCGCGGGGGGGGGGGGGGGGTTTGCGCTATGTAGGGAGGAGGGTGCGTCGTACTGCACACCCTGGGGGGGGGGGGGGGGTGCGCAGCGGCGACCCGCCCCGGGTGTCAGCTGCCCTCACGACGCCACTGGGACCAGTTTACCCATTAGACTAAGCAGATCGGCAACTTCTGGTAGGAGATGGTAGATGGCAAGATAAAGCAAGACAAGAGGCCCTGCCAGCCACATAAACTCATTTCATCAGCATGTACTTTTACCTGTTACTTTCAAATAACCCATATACCCAGTTAAATGGCTACTGGAAACTGCCCTCATTGCCTGAAATTCAGAGTCATTTATGTGGATGCATGTCTTAGCTGCCACTGTTGGATTTTGAGCAATGCCGCTAAATATCCTTACAGACTACCTCAGTACTACCCAGATAGTGCCGGGGTGGTGTGTGGGTGGAGCAGAAGTTATTCGGATAATGGTGATACTCAACCTGCTATCCAGATAGTTAGGACAGCAATTTTTTTGTTCTGTCCTAACTATCTGAATAGTTACTGTCCTTACTTGTCTGAATAGTGGGCTCAATATCTCCACTTATCTGTACACCTCCAGCACTGCTTGGATATTCAGAGTCAGCTGCAATCTGGCTACCGGAAATGAATATCTGGATTTATTTAGCCATTGCAGCCAGCATTTTAAAAAAACACTTATAGTTTTAAAATGTGAAAATATGATGCCCAATTAAGCATTTTCACAGGATTGTTCTGAGCTCAGCACAATTGAGTTTAATTATTAAAGTCTCAGGAAGGGGGGACCCAGGGGCCTGAAAATTAATTGAGTTGAGGGGACCACAAGGCCAAAGGCACCTCTAGAGCTTCCACCTCTTCAATGCTGCGTTCGGCACCTAACCCTTACCTAACCCTTACCGTTCAGTGAATCCAGACTGCCCCAATTTGACTGCCCCTATCGGACCGACCGTTCACTTGTCTATTAGATTGTAAGCTCTTTGAGCAGGGACTGTCTCTCTTTGTTAAATTGTACAGCGCTGCGTAACCCTAGTAGCGCTCTAGAAATGTTAAGTAGTAGTAGTATTACATATAGCAGTGATTTAACCAGAGCTGCGATTGTGATGTCATAATGCCTCATTCCACCAATGCCTAAGAGCCAACCGCATCAGTGATGTCACAATGGCTTGATTGTCCTATATTTGTCTCACTCTTGTCTATTAGATTGTAAGCTCTTTGAGCAGGGACTGTCTCTCTTTGTTAAATTGTACAGCGCTGCGTAACCCTAGTAGCGCTCTAGAAATGTTAAGTAGTAGTAGTAGTAGAGTTGAGAGGACCACAAGGCCAAAGGCACTTCTAGAGCTCCTAATATCCTTGGCATTAGCACTGGGTACAGATCATGATAGTTTATGCTGAAAAATAGTAAAAAAAAAAGCCTAGAAAAGTTGTAATCAGGAAAAATCATAACCTTAAAAAGAAACTACCACCAGATGCCCTTTAAAAGGCCTTGAATATCTTTCCTTCCTCACACATTAATTCCATCAATTCCTTCAATGCCCAAGGAGGGGGGAGAGAAATAGACACTGAAAAAAAAATGAGCTTTTCCCTGTTCCTGGTGAAAGCAGTAGGTGACCAATGAGGATCTCAGCACAGCCTGCTTTGCTCATCCTTTAATGATCAGCTAATGAGCTTTCATTTACTGCTAATCAGTGCCCCAAGAAATCAAACATTACGCACAATACAGAAAAGATCATATAACAAGGATTATATAACCACTGCAAGCTACAGTCAGTGCAACATATTAAGTCTCCTACACAAAGCTTTAGCCTCGCATCCCTTAAATTAGCTTTTAGGCTGAGCTTCCTCCCCTAGATTTCAATATATAAATCTTTTAGATGCACACGTGCCAGTTGTTTTTTTGATTCTGTCTAGCTACAAGAAAGCACAGTTGCTTACCTGTAATGGGGGTTCTCCGTAGACAGCAGAACATGGCCGTCCTCCAGACGGATCTGAAGGACGGTGTTCTCTTCTAGCTCAGGGATTTTTTTTTTTAATGGCCCCTGACCATGCACAGGTACTCCCACCTAACCTCGATTCTGCCCTCTTCACCTCAGTCCATATCTTAGCTAGGTTATCAAATATAGGAGAGAGGGAAGGCAGAAAAAAAAAGTGTTGCTGAATCCCTATGCTGTCAAACAGAGAACCCCCGTTACAGGTTAGCAACTATAACTTTCTCAGTTAACAAGCAGGGAATATGTAGGCACACTTGTTGGCAACTCCAGAGCTGATGGTGGCTTCAAAGTAGTCAAAGTAGGATGACCCAAGTAAGTTACTGACTGTCCAAATGCAGTATTATGCTGTGAAGAACCATTCAAGGTGTAATATTTTCTAAAAGTATGAACGGAAGACCAAGTAGCTGCTTTACAAATGTCTGCGGTAGAGGTGGGCCAAAAGAAAGTGAGGGAGGCCACTTGAGGCATTGGGTTGTAACCAATCCTGGAGAAGGTAGACCTGCTCTAGAGCAGGGCTGCTCAAACTGAGTTGCGACCCCCAAACTGGATCACAACCCAAATCGGAAGTACATAGGCATGTAATTTTGATGCACCTTGGCACAGGAAAGATTAATATTCTGAAGAGAGAATCTAATCCACTTAGATCTGTAGAATTTGAGACTTTTAAGACCACGTTGTCATCTCATAATTCTCAAAAGACTAGAATGTGGGTGATTATTTGGCCCTCAAATATCTAAGTTGTCAAAAAGCAGAATTGGAGTCTGGGGACAGCACAACTCACTGTTGTGCTGTATCAGGAGCAATGGCTAAGCTCTCTAGAACATTGGCTAATCCTCATTTAATGAAAGTAGAAGAGTGAACAAAATCTGTCTGGACCAACAAGGTACTACAAGAATGATGTGAGCCTTGTCTTAAACTATCATTTGAAGGACATGAGATACAAGTGGAAAGGGTGGGGAAAGTTTAGAGGGGGATCCTGTCCTTAGAGCAAAGGCACTATGGATTAGTCGATGAGATGCTGGCCTGATGCAAAAGAAGAGTAGGCACTTATCTTGTGAGGCAAAGAAAACCACCACTGGGGCTCCCCATCTGTGGGAGAAAAACTGAGCTACGGATTGACTGAGGGACCCATTTGTGAGAGTCCCAAGTTGCGACAGAGGATCTGCAAGTTGATTGTTGTTGCTTGGAGTGTGGCATGCACAGGCCATTCACAGTATGGTGGTAATGGAGCATCTGCAACTGATGAGCCAACATCTTTGGAGTTACCTTTTGAAGGGAACAATTGTTGTATTTTCATTCCCGACAGCCTAAGGTTCAGCAGTGCGTTCAGGAGTTAATGAGGGCATAAGCAGAAGAGAGGGATCTGATCCGTCATGAGCCTGTTTAATCTAAGAGCCTTCATCGCCACTGGAACATCTCTTACCAGAATGTGGAGACAGTGTGTGCCTAGTACTTAACTTGCCAACTTCTCTTCAGGTTTACAAATCAAATTATATGATGTAGAAGCGTGCTCCCAAGCTGATTGAGTACCTGGGAGTCTGCAATATCAGCCTCAGTGGTGCACGATTTTGATTTCTTTTTAACAGCAATCTTGTCAGACAGAGGAACTGTGAGAGCAGCAGTAGAGTAGGTGTGAAGGAGCAGCAGTGGAGTAGGTGTGAAGGAGTGGTCCTGTTTGGGCCATGATTCCAGATGTCTGTGGTGTCACCGGTGTGGTAATTAGGCGTCTTTTTTTCTGTCGAAGGTCTCTACCACCAACAGGATAACAGGCAGTAGGTCAGGCAGGTTTCATTCCTGTGGATGCCTCAATAGGTCCCAAAGGAAAAGAGAATGAGTGCAGCCAAGAGGGTTCATCTGTACTTCTCTCGTTTCTCTTTTGTTGTCAATCCTTATTTTCTGAATGAAGACATGAGATCTATGCATCCATTAGATTCAGTAGAGAAAACAATATTGATGTGCCTAAATTTCAACAGTGTTTAGACCTATTAGAAATATTGATGTATGATCCTAAGTTAAAACTGAATACAAGAGAAAACTAACCCCGAAGATGATTACCATCAATAAGGTTGATTTTTTTATTCTCTCCAATAATTAAGATTTTAGGAGTGCAAATTGATTATTCTCTCTCACCGGAACCATAAGTTAATGCTGTATTTAAAAAAATGTTTCTTCGTAATGAAGAAGCTTCGAACTATTCGGAAATGTTTTGAACTAGTATGAGCGGCTAGTATTCATTGTTACTGTCTTCTCTTGGTTATTGTAATCTCGGTTGCTCAAAGGGTCATTGAAGAAGATTCAAACCATACAAAGTATGGCAATAAGATTAATTTTTGGTTTATCTAAATTTGATAGAGTGTCTTCTTCCTATATTAAGCTTCATGGATCACCCATTGTGCCAAGAGTTTCTTTCAAATTGGCTTGTACTGATGAAGAGATTAGCGTTGCAGCTCAATTATGGAAAGACATTGTTGGAATGTTCTCTTTTTCACAATCATGTCTTCCGTTCAGGAATAACATAAAAACATTATTTAAAAAAATATGTATTATAGTCAGTTTTCTAATTGTGATTGATTATTATAATTCCCAGAGGTTTGTTCTGGTTCTTTTTTGATGTCTGTGACACGCTTAGAACTGAAAGGTGGCAGCGGGATACAAGCCTGAATCAAACATATAAATGGCAAGTGACTGACTCACCTGCAAATGCGCAATAGAGACTTCCCTCACTGTCCCGCCCTCGCGTCAAGACGTGATGACGTCCGAGGGTGGAACAGACAGGGAAGCCGAGTCGGACTGTCGGACGCTGCCGCTGGAGCCTGGAAACGATCATCGCGCGCACCAACCTCCCCCCCATCCCCGCCGCCGCTCCCGCCCCCTCCGTCTGGGGCCCCCTGCACTGACCTGACAGCGCTTCCACACGGAGGTGAGAGGCGCTGTCAGGTCAGTGTAGGGGGCCCGGCACGGAGGGGGGAGGGAGCGGCAGCGAGGAGGGTAGCTGGAAATCTCGCCCGTTTTAACGGGCTTAACGGCTAGTGTAAAGCAATAAAAAGAACTGAGGTGAAGGGGAAGGAGTCAAGGTTAGGCATGCGTAATCTTGAAAGCTCAGGAGCCTTTTAAAAAAGGTTCCCCGAGTTAGAGGAGGGCACTGCACATGAATCCATCCAGAGGACGTCACCAACAAGTGTGCCTGCATACTCCCTGCTTGCCAACGGAGAACTATTTGTTTTGCTTTGACTGTGGTTGCTTGTTTGCTACTCCCCAGAAGTGGCCACTCTAAGTGGCCAACTAGTTTGTCTAATGGTTAAGCCGACCCTGCTGCAAACTGTGGCACCCCCAAATCTGAGACATAAAAGCAACTTCACAACAGTAAGGAAAATCCAGGGCTGCTCTGAAGGAGTCTGACTTGAGCACAGAAGATCAAAAGGAACAGCATTTTACCCACCAACCAATTTATTTTTGAGTGGAGGAGTGGCCTAGTGGTTAGGGTGGTGGACTTTGGTCCTGGGAACTGAGGAACTGAGTTCAATTCCCACTTCAGGCACAGGCAGCTCCTTGCCCCATGTAAGCCGCATTGAGCCTGCCATGAGTGGGAAAGCGCGGGGTATAAATGTAACAAAAAATAAATAAATAAATTATAATTGATATACTACCAATCAACAATCTACTGGCTTCTGTCTCGATTATATCAACTCAAGATGGGAATCAATCTATATAACAAATTTAAAAAATGCTTGAAAATCAATTTGTTAACAAGGAATAAACTTGCAGTAAACTGCTGCAGTCTTCCAAATGCAGGGTCCTCTGTCCCCCTGCACATACCCACTCCACTCAGATTCCGTTCCTCCATGTCCCTCAACTATGCCCATGACCACTAGAACTATCCTAAGACTAGATATTTACTAGAGCACATTACAAGACAAGAGCTAAAGTGGTTGCTTTTGTTAAAAAAAAGAAAAAAAACAACAACAAACCACCCAACAGATTCAGTACCCATGCTGTGTGGCTCATGCAGCCATTTAAGACAAAGTCTGAGATGGAAACCAACGTCTCTACTCCTTTTAACACTCCACACCCACTCTCTCGCTGGCCACTTCCAGCTCCTCTATTCAGATACTCACAGTCTGAGCTCCTCAAATGATTTCACTGAATAGAGAGGGGAGTTCGGGTCCCGCTGAAGAACTTCCACTTGGTTTGTGTTGTTAACTAGGTTACTGCGGATCAGCTTGTTCAACAGAGATTGAGCGGCTTTATCCTCTGCAGGGACAAACAAGAAATAAAAGCTGAAAGCTTTAATTCACCATAAAAACGGCTATTAAGAGTCAGCAACCCCTGGGAGTGAAAGGAAAAAGCAAGCCCCTAGTCGATCTCACCTTTCTCATCGTCCTCTGATTTCTCTACATTGTTGTCAGTCTTCACAGCGCCTATTTAAAAAAAAAAAAAAAAGGGCAGTTTAAAGAGCACTTGTCAGGCTGCAGCATGAAAAGAAAGAAATTGTTCTCAGCATAAAACTATAATGCCGGGCTAAGAAGGCGCTGGGCTCAGGACGGGCAGAGCGGTGATGTACTGGGAAACAAACTAAATGATCGTGCATCTCCTCTCCAGTACTATTTGGGAGTATCAAGTACCTCAATCACAAATGTTCAAAGCTCTCATCAAAATTAAAGACGCTGTTGAATCCCAAGAACTCATCTTGGCTCAGGCTTAACAATACACACAAAGATATCTTATAAAAGCAAATCCAAAGAGCTCACCGTTCACATCAGGTTTTGATTTTTCATCTTTAGGTTTTTCAACTTTCAGTTTTACATCTTTCGGCTTCTCATCTTTAATTTCCAAATGACTCAGCTGTATGTATAATAAAGTAGTTAGTGAAGATGTAAAAACATGAACCATTCATTTAGCGCCTTAAACCACTGCAAACATACAGAAAACAATGAAAATCCATACACTGAACAAGCATTAAGTACTACTACTTTGAGGCAGTTTTAGTCCTAACACAAAATTCACAACCCCAATATACCTACTCTGCTGTAAACACAAAATAATCATTTGAATCTACAACAGCCATACTGGGTCAGACCAATGGTCCTCCCTAGACCTAGTGGCCAGTCCAAGTCACAAAAATCTGGCAGAATCCTAAAGAGAAACAAGATTTCATGCAACAGATCCCAGGGATAAGTAGTGGTTTTCCCTGTGTAACTTAAGAGCAAACTATGGATTTTTCCTCCAGGAGCTTGTCCAAATCTTTTTTAAACCCAGATATGCTAACTGCTGTTACCACATCCTCTAGTAACAACTTCCAGAGCTTAATTATTCATTGAATGAAAAAGTATTTACAGAAGAACATAAGTATTGCCATACTGGGACAGATCAAAGGTCCGTCAAGCCCAGCATCCTGTTTCCGACAGTGGCCAATCCAGGTCACAAGTACCTGGCAAGATCGAAAATTTCCTCCTGTTCTTTTTAAAGTACTATGTAACTTCATTGAGTGTTCCCTAGTCTTTGTACTTTTTGGAAGAGGAAGAAAAACAATTTAGATCATATTTACCTGTTCCATTTCACTCAGTCTGGGTAATTCGGGTCCAAATCTAGGGGAGGACATGTGTGGTGACTTTCTTGTCCTGGTAGTGTTTTTTTTCTTTTTGTTTTGTCTTTTAACTTTCAACCTTGATTCAATCATGGGGAAAAGGAAGGGGCGGGTCAGTGAGGTTCCTCCATCTCCAACTCAGCAGAGCACCATTCTGGAGCTGGCAGAGTCCTGCTGTTCAGGCACAATATCTACTATTGAAGTATGAGTGGAAACTCAGCCTATGCAGGACCTGGATCTCTCTCTCAGCCTGGTAAGCGTGGCTTCCTTGGCTTATGGGACCCCAAATTCAGTGGTGAACAGTGCTTTAAACAAATGTAATGGCTGAGGGAGGCATTAATAGAACAACCCAAAGAAGTGCCTATGGCAGGAAGTGGAGCTATGGGTATGGGAGCTGTCATTGTTCGTCGGAGTTGAAGGCAACGAGAGTTTGGCATCTGCTATTGTCGAGATAAAAATCAGCTTTAGAGATCACAGTATGTAGAGCTCCTTTATGAAAGCCCGAGAATGATTTTGCACAGTGTGTGGACAGCTATTGCTTCATTAGAGAAAACTGTGGCCTCTGGCACTCTGTCTAGAAAGTTTCAATAAGCTGTCCTAGGTTTCAAGACTCTTCTCCGCACTGTTTGACTTCTTCCTGTATTCCTTGGGGGCTGTGGGCACCACTGGTTAAGAACACCTGGCTTAAAGGTTTCAGGTCAAGATGGAGGATCATTTGGCCCTAGTTGAGAAGTTTTGACAGTTCCCCCACAAAACCTTGCGGCTAGTCATCTCAGTGAAGTCAGGCCATGTCTAACCCATCCTTTCTCAGAACGGCTGCCACTGTATTTTATAGCAAAGTACTAGCCGTTTCCAGACAGTCTTTAGTACTGAGAATACAATACTAAATTATAATACTAATGGTTCTGTACATGTATGCTTCCGCACCACCCATGCATCAGCTGATATAAACTTGCCTCTTACTCTACCATCAGAGAACTCTGGAACACCTCAAACAGAAAATCAACAGGCATTCAATCCTCAATGGACTTCATCCCTTTCACATTCACTTTATCTGCTTCAATTTTTGTCTCTATTTCCATCGCAGCTCCCCAGCTCCAGCTGTCCTCCACCTGAGCCGCTCATTTAAAACATCTGGCAGCTGAAGCCCTACCCCTCAGAGCTTTACTAGTCACCAGGTAAACACACTCCTCCTTCCTGCTGTCAATCTCCTGGCTGTGGTATTTGAAAACTTCCACTCAGTACAAAATTACAATAGTGTATGGGGAAAAGCCTCAAAGAGCTCCCAGATCAAATATCAATCTGTCGGAGCTAGAACAGACCAACTGGTCTTCTCTTCATCATTTACTGCGGTCCCAGAAAAAATTTTTCAGGGGCTGCTTAAAAGGGGTTTTTGCCTATGATGAAGAGAAGACCATTTGGTCTGTTCTAGCTCCGACATATTGATATTTGATCTGGGAGCACTTTGAGGCTTTTCCCCATACACTATTGTAATTTTGTAATTTTGTACTGAGTGGAAGTTTTTGCATTTAGAATTTGTTCATATCTCCACACCACCAAACATATTTGTTTAGTTGTGGTATTTGAAAGCCATGGTTTCCACTAGCGTTTCCCCTTTCTGTCTTTCAAACTGGGATGGGGAGCTCTCCATTCCTTCACACATCAAAGGAATAAATTGACAAATGAAATTTGGATAGCCAAGTCAGTGAACAGATTTAGGTGCAGTTCTCAACTAATACTTAAGGATAACAGAATAAGTTTTTTTTTTTTTTTTTGGGGGGGGGTGGGGAGGAGAAGAAGGAAAAGTAGTTTTATTTTGCCACAAACTCCTGTGTTTCAAAATATCTCTCTATATAAAAAGCAACACCAACGTTCTATGAAGCCTCCAGCTGGAAGTGTGAAGGGGGCGAGATATCCGGTTTCCCTATGAGTGTCTGCCCCGCCTCTCTGTAACACAGTCAGTGAAGGAAAACAGCAGAGCACGAAATCAAATCGCTGGCTCTGTAACAGTGAAGGACTCAGAGGGGGGAGGGGAGAGAGGCCAGAGGGCAGGGACACACACACTCCCACATGCACACAAAAGAAAACATTGCTAGCCCCCGTTTCATTTGCATCAGAAACGGGGCTTTTTTACTAGTTTTTTTATATTGTGCTTTCTAAGCCATTTTGATATTTTGAAAAGCAACAAATATATTTAACATAAGAATATAATAGCCAATGGTCCATCTAGCCCAGTATCCTGCTTCCATCACTGGCCAATCCAGATCACAAGTACCTGGCAGACTTCTAAAGAGTAGCAAGATTTCATGCTACCAATTCCCAGGACAAGCAGTGGCTCCCCCCATGACTATTAATAGCAGACTACAGACCTTTCCTTCAGGAAATTGTCCAAGCCAATCCAGATATGCTAACCGCTGTAACTGCCATGTAACTTCATTGAGTGTCACCTGTCTTTGTACTTTTTGAAAGAGTAAAAAAATTGATTTACTATTACCCATTCTACACCACTCAGGATTTTGTAGACCTTCATCATATCCCTGATCAGTCGCCTCTTTTGCAAGTTGAACAGCCATAATCTCTATCCTTTCTTCATACGGAGTTCCAGCCCGTTTATCATTTTGGTTACCTTTCTTTGATTATGTTTTATTTTTTTTTTTTTGAGATACAGCAAGCAGAATTGCACGCAATACTCAAGATGCGGTCACGCCATGGAGTGATACAGAGACATTCTTCATCTTGTTTTCCATCCCTTCTCTAATCATTTGTAGCATCCCGTTTGTTTTTTTGGCCACAGCCACACACTGGGACAGAAGATTTCAGCGTATTGTCTACGATGACACTTAGATCTTTTTCTTGGGTGCTGACTCCTAAAGTGGACTCTAGCATCAACTAACTATGATTTGGATTATTCTTTCCAACGTGCATCACTTTGCATTTGTCCACACTAAGTTTCATCTGCCATTTAGATGCCCAGTCTTCCAGTTTCCTACGGTCGTCCTGTAATCTTTCACAGTATGCATGTATTTTGAGAACTTTGAATAGTTTTTGTGATCATAGCCCAATATGGTATATCCTATTCATGGGACTCATTGAACCATGTCTCCATAATAGTAATAATATTTAAGTCCTCATCCAGCACTAGGGCTTGCAGATCTGCAATTTTGCGACTTAGACTGCGAGCATTTATCCTCATTTTTTTTAGCTATTTTGAGTTGTCTTTCTTATCTTCTGTTTAGCCTTGTGTCTAACCAACTGTACTTTGTAACACGAGTTACTGTAATAGTTATATGGCTATGTTCTCTCTCTATTGGCTTCATGCTTTTGCTGGGAGTGACGTCCCACGCTCAGGCACTTCTACGTAGCACTTTTGTCGTTTAATTTAAATGCCTTAGAATCTTTCTTCCTGCCACTGAAATAAGTAGACCATCTTTACAGCAGTCTTTTGTTTTTCCACAGATTAAAACCATGAGCATCTTCTGCCGGTTCTGCACAAGAATCATGAAGCCTGGGTATGTACTTATTATAAAAACTCAACATTACAAACAAAAATAGAACAGGTTAAAAAGCACCAAAGACAATTTCAACACTTAACTTTTGTTAGGTGATGAAGCTCAGGGATAATCGACCAATGAAATCTGTCTGGTGCACTTTCCATACAGAATATAAAAATACAGAAATGTATAAGCAGATTAATAACACGCGTTTAGGTAGCCTGGAAAGTGGGTTACATTATAACCTTTGTTCAGCCTAAAATGTATGCCATTGAGTTACAACTTTTTTTTTTTTTTTTAATAGAAGCAACTCTTAAGTCAGTCACATTTTACAGTTCACCTATAAAAGTACAGCACCCTACGCATCGCCAACTGCTATCTCCAAAACCCCGCTCCACAGTTCCATTCGCAGACTAGGAAAAGTACTCCTTGAACAAACAAACCTGTCTTCCATTCAGTAACACATTAGATCAGGCACAAATCACTTTAGCAGTCAGCTAAATCTCAGAGAGACACACTCGAGTGCTATTTGTTAGCGCCACACAATTCTATTTTGCCTTATTAAAAACCACCATAGAAGATCACTCTGCATCCCCTAAACAGCCACAAAGTTACTGTGCCCTGGGCCAAACCACTACTAAGTTAGACAAATGAACAGAATAAAGATGCCAACCTGTTATGCAAGACAGAGTTTTCCAGTTGCCATCTTCAGGCCAATTCATACTCTTCAATATTAGAACAAAATGTTCTAATCTGAAACCTACACGGCAACAAAGGCAGCTAGAAATATCTGCAGGGGGGTGGATAGTGTCATCTAACCACAATTACATTTGCTGGAAATCGTAGAAGTCAATGATGTAGTTACATTTCTATAGCAACTTACGACAATACTACCACAGGCCAACTTCTGAATTTCTTAAAACAATGGTGGTCAAATTGGTTCGTATTTAACATTCTGCCTCCCAATTCAAAGGAAGGACAGACTCAAGACCACTGGTTTAAGCACCATCGTCTTAAAGGATTGCTAAAAAGATTATTTGCAACTACCCAGATCAGCTCTGTTTTCTTGGTATCTGCACTTCCTGGACTAATTTACACTGAATGAAACAAAGGGAGACCTAATAAGAATTGGTTTTCATCATTTTTCTACCGTGTTTCCCCGAAAATAAGACACTGGCTTATATTTATTTTTCCTCCCCAAAACGCGCTAGGTCTTATTTTCGGGGGGGATGTCTTATTTTCTGGGAAACATCGGTCCCCCCCTCCGTCGCTCCCGGAACTAACCTGAAGCTCCTTTCACCTTCGCAAGTTCGGATTCCAAGCAGCAGCGCAGCAGGGCAGACCTCTCCTTCCTTCCGTGTCCCGCCCTCGCCTGACATAACGTGACGTCAGGCGAGGGCGGGACATGGAAGGAAGGAGAGGTCTGCCCTGCTGCGCTGCTTCTTCGAATCCGAACTTGTGAAGGTGAAAGGAGCTTCAGGTTAGTTCCGGGAGCGATGGAGGGGGGGGGGGGGGCCGGCGACCCTGCTTAAAAAAAAAGTTTGGTAGGTCTTACTTTTGGGGGGATGTCTTATATTTTAAATTTGCAGGAAAATCCCGGTAGGTCCTATTTTCGGGGAAACAGGGTAGCTGCACCTCAAAGTCACATCCAAGGCCCTTTTCATTTTACATTAAGGACACTTACTTTATGGAGCAAAAATGTATGACAGTGCATCAGATCTTATGATTAAAGAACACTGGCTCCCTGTATCATACTGAATTACGTTTAAAACCCTAGCTCTCGTCCATCAAATACTTCACTCGGAGGTACCATTATTTCTTTTTAGATTTCTCTTACCTTATACCCCATTAAGATATCTTCATTCCTTACATCATCTTCTTCCGACTCCTACACACTTACAAACTCATTTTCAGCGAGCTCGGACTGCCTATTTCAGTGTCATGGCCCCCACCTTATGGAACTCTCTACCCATTGGAGCTTCAGAAAGAGAATTCATTGAAAACCTTTAAGGCCTCCCCCTCCCACCCCAAGTCTAGTTGCTAGTTGGGACAGGAGCTATGAGTGGGTCCAGGAGAGGGGCCCATGTCCTCTGCAATTTCAAAATGGCTGCCACAACCCCCAGCTGCTAGAGATCGCAGCAGCCATTTTGGCAAGGGCATGGGCAAGAGAGACTGGCGATTTGCTCCTGCCCCGACTAGCCACTAGACCACCAGGAGATGCAAGGCAGGCATGGGGACCCAGCATAAAAAGTTCAAGTTCCAGCCAAAACTGCACCAGCATTTATGATTGAAACAAAAACAAGGCTGAACAGAATTCTGGGCAGGTTTTGACACCAAAACTGAAATTCGATCAGCCTGTAACTGGTTCATGCATTGACAGGAAAGGGGACTTTTTTTTTTAATAATAGCCCACTGGATCTGCATTCCTTCCCCCTAAATCCCCAAATTATTCTTCGTAGTCTAGTGGATACCCCCCTTTGCCCCACCAGACCCAACCTCTTCTTAGTGGTCTAGTACAACCCCTTTCTGTCTAACTCTACCTCTGCGCCCCGGAATCACAAGAAGCCCCATAGTCTGTTGGATCCCCCATTCCCTCCACCACAACGTAGAAAAATAATCCCTGATAGTGCCCCTCCTATGGCAAAAAGTTGAAAGGAAGGTGTGATGCCCAATCACTTCTGCGTCTGGCACCACCTTCATTCAAAGTGGTGGCACCTGATCCCAAGGTTCAGTCTAACGAATAAGGCAAATGCACAGTTAGTAGACAGGCACTACCATTTTGAATGAAAGCAGTGCCAGAGGTGGGAGTAAGAGGGCATCACCGTGGCCTTTTGAATTTTTGAGGTAGGGGGAGGTGCTACATAGACTGCCAAGGGTTTATTTTTCCATGTCAGAAACACAGCGGTTGGGTTGTGGGGAGGTCCACAAGCCTACCAGGTACACAGGAAGTAGTGGTGCACCAAGGGATTTCCAAAAAGAAGAAATGCCAGAGGTCAAAAACTGTATCAAGTCTAATTAAAAATTTATGGGGCCAAAGGCCCTATGTAACGTCCACCAGGGAGCATCAACAGCAGCACAAATAACCAAATGGACATTTGTTTATGTCATGCTCCATCTCTGTCCCTATTAAATCTAGGAAAGGAAAAGATAATTAAAAAAACCCCCACAATATTTGCCCTCACAGAATTCTTATGCGCCAATTACTGTGATGCTCCAGAACTCCATTACAACACTCTGATGCTCCAGAAAATAGAACTGGGGTGGAACCAGAAGAAATGAATATGTCAAGAAAAAAAAAAAAAAGAGACAGCCCCAAAGCACTAATAAAGAATCATACCAGAAAATTGTTGCTGCTAGGGGATTCCATTATCAGGGGCATTAATTTTGGAACCCAGTTCAGGGGGCTCAACATCTCCACTTACGTTCCTACCCGTAACCTCCGCTCTCTAGACAAATCTCTCCTTTCAGTACCCTTCTCCACCACCACCAACTCCAGGCTCCGCCCTTTCTGCCTCGCCTCACCTCAAGCATGGAACAAACTCCCTGAGCCCATACGCCAAGCCCCCTCCCTGCCCATCTTCAAATCACTGCTCAAAGCCCACCCCCTTCAATGTCGTCTTCGGCACCTAACCACCACACCTATACTCAGAAATCTAGTCTACACCAACTTGACATTTTGTCCTTTAGATTGTAAGCTCATCTGAGCAGGGACCATCCTTCTTTGTTAAATTGTACAGCGCTGCGTAACCCTAGTAGCGCTCTAGAAATGTTAAATAGTAGTAGTGAAATGCCTTCCAGGATCCTCAGCTACCAGGAGTACCTGGCAAATACTATCTATAATCCGAGAAGAAACCAATGAGTCTAACACTGATGATGTTATCCAATAATACCCCACTTGGCCAATAATACCCCACTTGTAGCACAGACAGCTTTTCAGGAGCTGGGGGAAGGGTTCAATTCTTTGCTACAAACAGTAGCTTTTTCTAAAGTACTAGCTACTTTTGCAAAGGGAGAGAAAAGTTTACAAAATACAGAGAATTTCAATAGGTGGCTCAAAGCCTGGTGTCATCAAGAAGGTTTTAGCTCAGTGTGCTGCTGCGGCTAAGAAAGCAAATAGAATGTTGGGTATTATTAGGAAAGGTATGGAAAACAGGTGTGAGGATGTTATAATGCCGTTGTATCGCTCCATGGTGCGACCGCACCTTGAGTATTGAGTTCAATTCTGGTCGCCGTATCTCAAGAAAGATATAGTAGAATTGGAAAAGGTGCAGCGAAGGGCGACTAAAATGATAGCGGGGATGGGACGACTTCCCTATGAAGAAAGACTAAGGAGGCTAGGGCTATTCAGCTTGGAGAAGAGACAGCTGAGGGGAGACATGATAGAGGTATATAAAATAATGAGTGGAGTGGAACAGGTGGATGTGAAGCGTCTGTTCACGCTTTCCAAAAATACTAGAACTAGGGGGCATGCAATGAAACTACAGTGTAGTAAATTTAAAACAAATCAGAGAAAATTTTTCTTCACCCAACGTGTAATTAAACTCTGGAATTCGTTGCCGGAGAATGTGGTGAAGGCGGTTAGCTTAGCAGAGTTTAAAAAGGGGTTGGACGGATTCCTAAAGGACAAGTCCATAAACTGCTACTAAACGGACTTGGAAAAATCCAAAATTCCAGGAATAACATGTATAGAATGTTTGTACGTTTGGGAAGCTTGCCAGGTGCCCTTGGCCTGGATTGGCCGCTGTCGTGGACAGGATGCTGGGCTCGATGGACCCTTGGTCTTTTCCCAGTATGGCATTACTTATGTACTTATGTAGGATGGGGCAAATACATAGAAAAACAAGAGACTATATTGTAACAAAGGGCTATATCTCACTGTGGCAGGAAAAAGAATCCTTGGTGAGAAATTCAGACAATATGTTTTTAGGCGTTTAAAACTTGAAGGCGGGGGTGACCTATGGAAGCAGGTCACTTCCAGTGGTCACCCCCAGCACAAGACAAGATGCAACTGTAGTAAAGGCGGTAAATAAATCCTAATAAATAAGTAAATATATGTGAACGTTAGCGAATCACTTCTTAACAAACAGTAGGCAGAGAGACTAAACAAAAACAGAAGATGAGACTGCCACTGAAATGTAGCTGGAAATCAATAACCACAAATGCTCGCAGTCTAAGCAATAAAGTTCATAATCTGAAATCCCTGATGATAGAGGCAGACAGACATTACTGCTATCATGTTGCTCTGTTATTTGAATTTCAGTGCTGTTAAATGTGTATATTTTTTTATCCTATTTCATGGTAGTCTTATTATTAGGTTTCAATTTGCTGTTTTTAAGTTTTCTTCTTTCACTGTATTTTACTATTGTTATGCTGTTAACAAAATTATAAGTTTGATGTTAAACTGTACCTACTGTACACCACTTTGGGTGAATCTCTTCATAAACCAATAAATAAATAAATATCACAGAGACACGGTTCAATGATTCCCATGAATGGGATGCAAACATACCAGGCTACAATCTATTTAGGAAGAAGAGAGACGGTCGAAAAGGTGGAGTAGCAGCTCTGTATGTAACAATATCACAGCGACTGTAATTCAGGGGGCCTGGGGAAAGGAAGAAGCGATATAGATCACTTTGAAAAGACTGAGTTAATGTAACATCAGGGCATGCCAGGGAGGTAAACTTCCTTGATGAAATCAAGGACAGCTTTATGGAGCAGCTGGTAAAGGAGCCAACGAGAGAAGGAAAAATTCTAGACTTTGTCATTTGTGGAGCGCATGATCTGGTCCGGGGGCCGCTTGACAACAGTGATCATAACATGATCGGCTTTGAAATTTGCTTTCAAAGAGGTAAACATAGGAAGTCAAATATGTTAGTGTTTAACTTTAAAAAAGGAAGCTATGATAAAATGAGAACGGTAAAAAAAAAAAAAAAAAACTTAGAGGAGCGACTGAGAGGGTAAGAAACCTATGTGGATGCTGTTCAAAAACACCATCCTAGAGGCCCAAGCCAAACATATTCCACGTAGAAGACAAAACGACAGCCGGAATGGTTAAAAAAGTGAGGCAAAGGAAACTATTGGAGCTAAAAATGAATCCTTCAGAAAATGGAAGAAGGAACCGACTGTAGAAAATAAGAAGCGGCATAAGGAATGTCAAGTCAGATGCAAAGTGCTGATAAGAAAGGCAAAGAGGGATTTTGAAAGAAAGATAGCATTAGAGGCGAAAACTGATAGCAAAATTTTTTTTAGATACATTAAAAGCAGAAAGCTGGCAAAAGAATCAGTTGACCAGCTAGATGACCGGGGTGTAAAAGGGGCGATCAGGAAAGACAAAGAAATAGCAGAAAAATTAAATGAGTACTTTGCTTCGGTCTTCACCGAGGAAGATTTGGATGGGATACCGGTGCCGGAGAGGGTATTCGAAGCTGACGAATCAGAGAAACTTAATGAAATATCTGTAAACCTGGAAGACGTAATGGAGCAGTTCAGCAAACCGAAGAGTACCAAATCTCCTGGACCGGATGGTATTCATCCCAGGGTACTGATAGAATTAAAAAATGAGCTGGCGGAGCTACTGTTAGAGATATGTAATTTATCTTTAAAATCGAGCGTCGAACCAGAAGATTGGAGGATGGCCAATGTAACGCAGATATTTAAAAAAGGTTCCAGAGGAGATCCGGGAAATTATAGACCAGTGAGTCTTGACGTCGGTACCAGGCAAAATGGTAGAGAAAGAACAAAATTACAGAGCACGTTCAAAAGCATGGACTAATGGAACAAAGTTAACATGGATTTAGAAAAGGGAAGTCTTGCCTCACCAATCTACTACATTTCTTTGAAGGTGTGAACAAACATGTGGATAAAGGTGAGCCAGTTGATATTGTGTATCTGGATTTTCAGAAGGCGTTTGACAAAGTACCTCATGAAAGACTCCAGAGGAAATTGGAGAGTCATGGGATAGAAGGTAGGGTTCTATTGTGGATCAAAAATTGGTTAACAGATAGAAAACAGAGAGTAGGGTTAAATGGTCATTATTCTCAATGGAGAAGTGTAGTTAGTGGGGTTCCCCAGGGGTCTGTGCTGGGACCGCTGCTTTTAACATATTTATAAATAACCTAGAGATGGGAGTAGCTAGTGAGGTAATTAATTTGCTGATGACATAAAGTTATTCAAAGTCGTTAAATCGCGGGAGCATTGTGAAAAATTACAAAAGGACCTTACAAGACTGGGAGACTGGTCGTCTAGATGGCAGATGACGTTTAATGTGAGCAAGTGCAAAGTGATGGATGTGGGAAAGAGGAACCCAAACTATAACTACGTCATGCAAGGTTCCGTGTTAGGAGAAAGGGACCTAGGTGTCATCATTGATGATATATTAAAATCTTCTGCTCAATGTGCTGCTGCGGCTAGGAAAGCAAATAGAATGTTGGGTATTATTAGGAAAGGGATGGAAAACAAAAATGAGGATATTATTATGCCATTGTATCGCTCCATGGTGCGACCGCACCTCGCGTATTGTGTTCAATTCTGGTCGCCGCACATCAAAAAAGATATAGTGGAACCACTTCCCTAAGAGGAAAGGCTGAAGATGCTGGGGCACTTCAGCTTGGAGAAAAGGCGGCTGAGGGGAGATATGATAGAGGTCTATAAGATAATGAGTGAAATGGAACGGGTTGATGTGGAGTGTCTGTTTACGCTTTCCTAAAATACTAGGACAAGGGGGCATGCGATGAAGCTGCAGTGTAGTAAATTTAAAACGAATCAGAGGAAGTTTTTCTTCACTCAATGCGTGGTTAGACTCTAGAATTCGTTACCGGAGAAGGTGGTTGGGGCGGTTGGCTTAGCAGAGTTTAAAAAAAAGTTTGGATGGCTTCCTGGAGGAAAAGGACATACAATGTTATTGAATGGACGTAGGAATAATCCACTATTTCTGGGATGGGCGGGATGAAATGCTTGTTCTTTTGGCCGCTGTCGGAGACGGGGTGCTGGGCTTTATGAACCCTTGGTCTGTCCCAGCATGGCGATGCTTGTGTCTTATGAGAAGATAGAACCTCTGTTTACATGGTGTTGTCTACAGACCTCTGACACAATCAGAGGAACTAGATAAAGATCTGGTTACAGATATCCAAAAGTTGGGAAAGAAAGGGGAGGTGCTGTTGCTGGAAGATTTCAACCTGCTGGTTGCGGATTGGAAAGTTCCATCTGTGGAATCGGAAAATAGAAAGATGTTCTGCTCAGACAAATGGTGACGGAACCCACAACGGAAGGAGCAATGTTGGATCTGGTGCTCACAAATGGGGAAAGTATGTCTAATGTCTGAATGGGTGCCCACTTAGGCAGTAGTGATCATCAAATGGTTTGGGTTTGATATAATAGCTGAAGTGGAGGGCAGCAACTCAAAACAAAGTCCTGGATTTCAAACATGCTCAAAAATGGGGGAGTACCTGAAGAAAGAGCCAATGGGTTGGGGGGATATACTAAAAGTAGAAAGGCTTCTATGTCTCGCAAATGACAAGACTGATCCGGATAGGCTGGAATGAGCTTTGATGGCAACTCCAGTAGTTGAAACAAAGAGTCGGGCAGACTGAACCTACAGTATCGTGTACCATCTCTCAAAAAGATAGAATTAGAAAAGGTACAGAGAAGGGTGACCAAAATAATTAAGGAAATGGAATGATTCTCAGATGATGAAAGACTAGGGAGGCTAGGGCTCTTCAGCCTGAAGAAAGAGACTGCTGAAGGGAGATAGAGGTCTATAAAATCCTAACGAGTAAACATGAATTGATCATTTTCCTTTCCAAAAAGTACAAAAACTAGGGAATCTAAGTAGTACTGAACACTTAGTTAAGCTTTCAAATCCACTGAAGGACGCAGTACAAGCAACTAGTGTAACTGGGTTTAAAATAAGGTTTAGACAAATTCCTGGAAGAAGTGTCCATAAACTGTTTACCCCTGGGAAGTGTCTTTTGGTATCCTGCCAGATACTTATGCTCTGGATTGGCTGTTGTTGGGAAGCAGATGCTGGACTAGATGGACCTTTGGTCTCACCCAGTATAGCAAGTCTTATGTTCTTATCCTATGCCACCATCAATAACTCACAGACCCCCCCCCCCCCCAATAATATGCTGTACACATACAAACACATTATGAACCCGAGAAGGCCACTTCACTTTGCAAGTTTTGAGCATTTAGACTGAGTTTATTTCCAATGTAGTTCATTCCTGATAAACTAATCCATCTGAAAAATTTCCCCACTCTCACCCTGATGGTTTCTGCTTTCATCAATTCATATTCTCAAAGGCAACATCTGATGGCAAATTTCCCCACTCCCACCCCGATGGTTTCTGCTTTCATTAATTCATATTCTCAAAGGCAGCATCTGATGGCAGACTGCAGAGGTCTACTTCATTTCCTCTCCTTCATGACATTTTATTTGCTGGTTTTGACCTCATCCGCAGGCACTGTCATAAAGTTCACTCAATCACAGCGGCACTGGGATTTCTCACATCATTGTTCTTTCAAACTTCATAGTTATTGCCACCATTAATATCTAAATCGGTCCATTATAAGACTGAATAAGCAAACAGTGTTCATTAGCAATTCTACAGGCTGGATGATGCGGGGAGGTTTCAAAGGACTGCTGTGAATTTTTTCGTTTTAAACATTACTGTAAATGAACCCTATAATCATTTGCCACATGAGACTCATTTTAGAAACAGTATCTGTTTTTCAAAAAAACAAAACAGTCTATTGTTATATGGTAGTGTGAACTTGGCGGCTCATCTTCCTGCAATAACACACCAAATTCCTGCTGTGCTATCAATAGCTATATCTATGAAGCTACATTCTTGAAGCAATGTCAGAAACCCAGTTCCCACTGTCACAGTACTCCTGGAATTACAAATACTGTGTTCAAAAGAAAAACAAAGATCTGCATACCAAAGAAGGCAGTGCATGCAAATTTATCTTGTGCATATTTATTATGGATATCCTGAAAAATATGACTGGGAAAGGTTAAAGCGGTTAGGGCTCTTCAGCTTGGAGAAAAGGCGGGTGAGGGGAGATATGATAGAGGTCTATAAAATAATGAGTGGAGTTGAACAGGTAGATGTGAAGCGTCTGTTCACGCTTTCCAAAAATACTAGGACTAGGGGGCATGCGATGAAGCGACAATGTAGTAAATTTAAAACGTGTAATTAAACTCTGGAATTCGTTACAGCTCACCAGCAACTCTCACCAGAGAAGTGGTATGGCTCACTTGTCTTATAGCTCACCAGCAACTCTCACCAGAGAAGTGGTGTGGCCCACTTAAGATTTTATATATATTCCATCAACTGAGCTTACCAGCAACTCTCACCAGAAAAGTGGTAAATCATATTTAAGGTTTCATAGATATTCCAGCAACTGAGCTCAGCCACAACTCTCACCAGAGAAGTGGTATGGCGTATTTAAGGTTTTATAGATAGATTCCAGCAATTGAGCTCACCAGCAACCACCAGAGAAGTGATATAGACCACGTAAAGTTCTGTATATATATAGTATTGTTCCATGAATCGTAAAGGAATGAATACACTTCCTACTGAATACACTTCCTACTTAATAAAAGAAGCTAAAGAGTAGAGAGAACATGGGAGGGGCCTGGTCCGGTCCGGAGGGACTAAAGGAAAGCAAATTAGCAGGTAAGATCTAATTTCTCCTTCCTTAGCGTCCCTCCGGACCGGACCAGGATTGGACTGAAGGGAAGTACCAAAGCAGTAATCTGAAGGGAGGGACCCTATGAAAACTGCAGAGAAATGTTCATGCTGCATAGGCCACCTGGCGACAACTAACATGTAGTGTGTCCCAATGAGCAAAATAAAATGAAACTAGGACTAAGTTGCCAACTTACCAATGTGCACCAAGAGCACCAAAAATCGCCATAGTAAGAATACAGCCCGCTTCTGAAGTTGTGGAATATGTTGTAATACGCTGTGGAACTGCCCTCTCAGCGAGAAGAGAAATAGACATTCTCATTTCCTTGATCCTTCGCGATATAGCGGGTTAGAAACAATGAAAAACTTTTACGCCTACTGGCTAGAAGGACAAAACCAATAAGAAAAAACTGATTTGGAAAGGTGAAAACTTTAAACTACAGCAGACCAAAAAGAAGTTACCAACCGTAGAAGTATTCCACACATAGATCTACTTGCTGCAATGGTTACTAGGAAACACTGCTTGAAGAGGAAAACTTTATAGAAAAAGTTATGGCTACTAGAAAACAGAACTTTAAGAGTCTGTTCATCTAGTTCACCTAGCTGGTGGACGAAGCGGGGGGTACAGGTGCAGGACTCCTTTAAGAAACCGCTTTGACAGTGGATGCTGCATAAGCGTGCGGTTGTCAACAGTATCATGCATCACTGATAGAGCTGCCAAATGAACTCTAATGGATGAGTAAGAGACAAGATTTCGCAAGATGCAGAAGACATTCCAAAACATGCAAAATGGATACTGTTTGTGGAATGAAGTGGCGAGAGGAGCACCACAGAGTAAACTGTCGCCACTTTGATTCATAGGACTTTAATGTAGATTTCTGTCTGGAAGCAATTAAAACTTGAAGTACTACCTGCGAAAATATCAAAGATGTTGCGGACCCAGTAACCACGCCATAAGTTTGAGTGACTGGGGGTCCGGATGTAGAAGGGTGCCTTGGTTCTGCGTAAACACCTAGTGAGATGACGGAAGAAACGCATAAAGAAGGTTGAAAAACCCCTGCTGGACGTTGGCATCTGTCCCTGTCTCCGTCAAGACTGTTGCTGAACAGAAGAAGCAAGAAATGTTCGTGAGCCTGAAGGCAAAAAGAGATAGCCCTGAAGTGTCGCAGTGAGGAAGTAAGGCTGAAAAAATGAGAGTCCATTCACCTAAATGCAGGGTGACACAACTAAGAAAAAATGAGTACAAACTCAAGAGTATACTCTTAACTCCTCCTTGGCGGATGACATAACCCATTGCCATGACAAGGACCAACATAGCTCTCTCCGCCTTGTTTGTCAGTAGGGAAAACAAAATTCACCCGAAGGTAAAACGAATTGCTGAGGTCCCCCAGAAAAAAAAAAAATATATATATACAAACAAGCTTCTGCCAAAAAGTGTACTGCACGAAGCATCCCAATGACAGAACTAAGGTTCTTGAGATAACTAGATGACACTTAAATAGCGCAATTGATGACCCTGAGATTCGCAATAGGATGAAGGAAAATTCCTTCTTGGGCATTAGAAAGTAAAATTGCATTCTGCAGAATAGAGCGAGGAAATGGCCGAAGGCCCAAGGTCACCAAGAAAACTATAAACTGGGATGTTTGCAGAGGAGACAAAAGACTGTGCGCCAACCTGACTAAACGAAGAGAAAATCAGAGATATCTGATGAGAGATCAAATGAGAGATCAAATGAGAGGCCTGGCTACAATCACCACCCAACCTAGAGACTGTAAGAAATGCAACACCCGGTGCTTGACCTGAGAACTCTGCTGATAAGACTTTCTTCAATTAGGCAGTCGTCTAGGTAAGAATGAAATGACCCTAAGAGCGCAATGAACATCCTCTTAGATCTATAAAAGAACGGAAGAGAGAGTACTGCTGAAAATGACCGGTTAATGCATAAGCAAAAAACTAGCCATTCTCTGGATCCTGAGGAGAAGAGGAAGGGTGACCAAGGACACCAGTTAAATAGGGCTACAAACTCCAACCCTATCTCTATGGCGTTCCATAGTTGGGTAAGTTCTGAATATAGAAAGTTCTGAATATAGGAGTCCACCAGCTATGGTAGTACGCTCCGGACAGAAAAAAATTGTCCCAGTATGAACGTCTGATTCACTGGCCTGTAATTTCTTGGATCTCCCTAATCCACATACCACTAATCCATGTACCACGGTCATGCGTCCTCCCTCACTGAGATGTAGATTGTAAGCTCCTTTGAGCAGGGAACGGCCTTCTTTGTTAATTTGTACAGCGCTGCGTAACCCTAGTAGCGCTCTAGAAATGTTAAGTAGTAGTAGTAGTAGTACCAGACTCACACCCAATAGATTTGAATGTTGAGCTTGTTTCAGGTTAAAACACCGAACCTAGGCCCAGGGTCCCCAGTGTTCCTAGTGGTGAACAGCCATGGCAAATATTGTATGCGTTAGTTTGCAGAATTACTGCAAAGCCTTGCTTTTGGAGCAGAGATTTCTGTTCGATACTCTCGTGAGAGGTTGTTTTTTTTTTTCCCTTTAATGCTGTTCTGGCTGTAGAAAGGTGGACATTTGAGCTTCCCCAGAATGGCAAAACTTATGTACCTATGCCCATTAGATATGAATGCTGGACTTGATGGACTTTAGGCCTTACCCAGCATAACCATACTTATGTACCTATGGCATAAATACACAGGAAGTGAGTGAATCCCCTTCCAATTGAAAGAACACTCTGGAGTGAAGGCACATAGAATGAAAATGAAAAAGGACAAACTTGGAAATTACCTGTAACGAAAAAAGTGAAGTTGTGCCACAGCCACTTGGTGAAGGCAGTGTAGACAAGACTGTATCTGAATTCAAGAAAGCTTGATATAACATCAGGTCTCTAAGGAAGAGGAAGAGATAGCAGATGGTATGTATAGGCATACTGGACCAAACCAGGATGTTTATAATCTGCCAATGCTGAACTGATAGAGTAGAGACAAACACGAGTAGATGGTTTGAGGACCGTCCACTATCTTTAAGTGAAAGGATGACTTTATTCTCTAAGTGACCATATGTCCTGTAAAAACCAGAAGAAAGCTAAAATGAAATATGAGAGGCTTCAAGGCAGTTGGAAAAGAAGGGAAGACATGAATAAAGCATGCCTGCTAAGGCAGCTGAGTGATTGGGAGCTTGGTAGACAGGACTGTCCCTCAGAGAATATGAAAGAGCTGATATATCCCCATGGCATCTGAACAATATACTGTATGCCTCTAGAGAAGGCTTCTTAAAGTCGGAAAAAGAAAACACTGTATAACACTACAGTCATTGAGAATGATTGTCTAGTTCTTAAAACACTATATAACATCATAGGCATGGAGTAAAATGCTTGAAAGGAACTAAGATATTATGGTCAGAATTGCAAAGTATCAATCAATTGACTCTTAGACAATGTAGTCCTATTCACCAGGGAATGAGAAAGACAGAAATTTACTTATGCCTATAGAGAAAGTTTCTAAAGTTCTTAAAACACTGTATAATACTACAGCTATTGAGGAAAATGCTTGAAATGAATTATGATATTATGATAAGATGTAGATTTTTTCACCAGGCAATGAAAAATGACTGAGCACCAGAAAAAACTAGTGTTAACAGCCCCGTGATACATAGAAATTTAAAAGAAGAAAAGCTTGTTATATATCCATATATGAAAGGAGCCCCCTTTCAACCAAATATTGCCTGCTGATGTGAAGAGCATTTTAGAATACGCCGTTCAGCACATACAAAAGTGTACACATCTTGGAGCCGAACTGCTCTATGAACTGCAGCCTTACCTTCAGCAGAGAGATCCCTGACTGATAAGATGGAGGGAGAAACAAAATGGCCGCCGTTCGCGCCACTGGCCCCGTGGCGATCGTCGACAGCGCGCCCGACACCTCCGAACAAGCGGAGCCCAGTGGAACGGCGAAGAAACAACAGCCGGCGAAAAAGGCCCCGAAAAAACCGGAGGCAGCACCGGACCCGAAGAAACCTTGAAGGGAGAGCAAAATTTACACGTTCCGGCTGCGTGAACTGCGCGACGCTGACCGACAGCAGCTGTTTGAACTTTTAAGCCATATCGGAAAAAACAGGTGGCCGCGCTTACGCGGTTCGCACCTTTCTTTTTTTTTTTTTTTTTTTTTTTTTCCATTTGTTTAAACTGCCGCCGCCAAATCGCAAGAAAATGGAGGAAATTAAATCTGACTAGAAAAATCGCTGTTTAAAGTCACAGACACTGAATTATTTTCTTCTGTTTTTTTTTTTTTTTTTTTTTTTATAACCCCTCAATCATAATAAAACACTGGAGCTGCCTGCTCGTTAGAAGTCTGGGGAAAGAAAGGCTGCTTCTTTGCTTTTATTTGATTTAATTCTTTTAAAGCAGCTGCCTGTTAAAAATGGCTGCCTCTCCCAAAGACGGTACACCTTTCCAGAGAAAGGGACGGCCCTTCCCTGCTAAGCCAGGGAGATGGGGAGGAAGGGGGGTGGACTCGAGACACCCGAGTTTAACACCCCCGAGGCTGTCAAAGAAAGAAGAGAAAGGAAACCCTGTCAAGCCTCTAAATAAGATTCCAGGCACAGAAGAATTATCACAAATATCTGTCATATCTAAAGAGAAAAGGAGAGAGACTAATGGGCTCACTTCCTACCTGCTGGGAGACTGAGAAAATACTGAGGCTAAGGTCACATGGCCAGGGCTCCTATTGGCTCTCTAGAGTCAGAGTTTTTTCTCAGTCTCCACCTGCTGGTAGGCGAGCACAACCCATCAGTCCAATCCTGGTCCGGTCCGGAGGGACGCTAAGGAACGTGTAATTAAACTCTGGAATTCGTTGCCAGAGAATGTGGTAAAGGCGGTTAGCTTAGCAGAGTTTAAAAAAGGTTTGGTCGGCTTCCTAAGGGCAAAGTCCATAGACCGTTACTAAATGGACTTGGGGAAAATCCACTATTTCAGGGATAAGCAGTATAAAATGTTTTGTACATTTTTGGGATCTTGCCGGGTATTTGTGACCTGGATTGGCCACTGTTGGAGACAGGATACTGGGCTTGATGGACCTTTGGTCTTTCCCAGTATGGCAATACTTATGGCTGGGTGTGCCCGGACGACTGGGTTGAGAAGTACTGGCCTACAAGCAGTGTTTCCTAAGTTGGTCCTGGAGTACCCCCTCGCCAGTCAAGTTTTCGAGACATGCACAACGAATATACATGAGCGATTTGCATAGACTGCCTCCATTGTATGCAAATCTCTTTCATTCAGTGTGGATATCCTGAAAACCTGACGGGCAAGGGGTACTTCAGGACTGACTTGGGAAACAATGACCTACAGTACTTTCAAGAAGACAGGATATCAAATGTAAATAAAGTAAAAAAATAGCCCATCTTGTGGCTTGAGTTAAAACTGCTGCTCTGTGCGAGTTACCTCCAACCCCCTCCCCCTCATGCCTTTTGAAGAAATGCAAAAAAGTTATTTTGATGCTGATTTGAGCTGAAGCATAAAAGTTTCCATCCTCTTTATATCTAAAGCAGGGGGATCCAATATCAGTTCTTAACCAGGTCTGGTTTTCAGGATTTTCCCAGTGAACATGCATGAGATCTATTTGTATGCATTGCCTCCACTGTATGCAAAAAAATCTCATGCATAGTAATTGTGGCGATTCTGGGCAAGGGCTGAGGTTGGACATGCCCCATCTAAAGGATCCTCTGTGGAAACGACGACAGCCTGATCTGCACATGAGATTACGGCTTTAGTAGGCATTGTTGAAAACTTAAAACTTTCTCTTAATACTTCTAAACAAGAAACTGAGGAGCAATTCAATGTTGTTAAAAAAGACATCTCTCAGTTACAAGGGTTATCAGCCTCGGTAATTAAAAGACAATAGTATAATTCATCGTAGACTTGAACAAACAGAAAACTACAACCGTACGCTGAACCTACGTTTTTTGAATTTTCCAAAGGAGCTTGGGATCAACCCATATGATGCTTTTAAGACATATCTTCTAGAAATATTAAATTTTACCCCAGAGTCTATACCTCCGTTGAATAAAATTTATTATATACAAATGAAAAAACCAGAGGAGGGATCCCCTCCAAGCTTTACCATCAGGAACTAGAGAGGAAGAATTAAACATATCTGAGATATTAGAAACAACTTTAACTGTGGATTCTGAAAGAATGACTTTAATAGCGTCCTTTGTTTTTCAACAAGACCTAGAAGCGGTAAAACACATGTACTTCAAAAAGATGCACGCTTTGTTCCGGGGGAAAAAGTTTGGATGTACCCAGATATAACTAAACAAACGCAAGAAAGGAGAAAACTTTTTCTTTCTATGAGAGCAGAAGTGGTGAAACTGGGAGCTTCTTTTTATTTGAATTATCCGTGTAAATGTGTCATCAAATACACGGGTTTAAAATATATTTTCTATCACCTGGAACAATTGAAGGCGTATGAAAACAGTTGGCTAAATGTTAATTCCCATATGATGATATAATATGAATTTAGGACCGGGCAAGTGTGTTAAGCCTATTTCCTATGTGATTAATATTATTGACTTAAGATGTCTTCTTTTTCCTTACATTCCCCCTCAAATTTGAGGTCTAAAGAAGAAAATTTCTTTTTTCTACTTTGAAAACATTTGTGGCTTTATAAAAAAAATTTTGTTCTCTTATTTCTGTATTTCCTGTCAAGTGTAATAACTTGTTATTTAATGAAAATGAATTAAAAAAAGGATCCTCTGTGTTTATCCCATTCCTTTTTGGATTCCAAAACTGTTTTTTGTCTCTACCACCTTCTCTGGGAGGGCATTCCAGTCATCCACTACCTTACCATTTAAAAAAAAAAAAGTTAAGTTTTCTGATGCTGCTCCAGCTTTTACTTCCTTGAGGCTGCATATCATGTCCCATCTCTTCTACCGATGTGGTTGTCAGTGCTATACAACTCCTGAAAAACTTTTTAATTCACAGAATTTTTTTTTTTTGTTTCTTTGTTTTAAATCTGAAACCAGGGGCATCACTGGCTGGGAGCTGGATTGTGCTCTTTAAAGAAGGTTTCAATAACTTCCAAACACAACGCCCGCCCAAGCGGTGTCTATTTTTCAGCCATGTTTACGGCAAAATGGCAACTACATTCTGTGTCCCACAAAGGGCAGAACAAAACCTGCTAGCACACGTAGTTTAGACGTCATTGCGAGATATGAGTGACACAGGCTGCACATACTGCAGCAGGACATGTTTATCTACTCCTATCCTAGCTGAGATAACATTTAATCATCTCTCTGACCTCAGGTGCAACTTTCTTTAAATTAGTCACCTTATTTTCTAACTCCTCTTACTCTATCTATATGTTCCATCTTTGCTTGCACCCTATGCTGTTAAAATGTTCTATTACGTATTGTGTGGACATTGTAAGTATATTATACCATACTTTGTATTGTTATCTGAATATTTTTAACTGATGTAATTGTCTATTGCGTATGTTTGATTTATTCTTACTGTACACCACCTTGAGTGAATTCTTTCAAAAAGGAGAAAACAAATCCTAATAAGTAAATAAATGTTCAAGTTGTACAAACACAAAGAAGCAATGCTGGAAAAATGTGGGATGTCTTTAACAGATTAAAAACTAGAATTTTTCTGAGAGCAAAAACTTTGCTCGTTAGGAGAAGGCCTATTTAGTTGCACTAATGAGCAGGTACAGATAACCGGTTACAAACTTCCCCAACCCTTGCTGGCTAGAAGATGAGAATTGTATATAGCAAAGCAGCTTTACTTATAGTAACTAGGCGATTGCCTTTCCGGTACAATGTAAGCCACATTGAGCCTGCAAATAGGTGGGAAAATGTGGGATACAAATGTAACAAATAAAGAAATAAATAGTAGGTTTGCAATCAGGTCTCTCCATTCCTCTGTGGCATTACACATAACTGTTCTCTTGTATACGGTTAGGTTTTATACCCTTACTTTCTTTTTGTAATCTGTCATGAACCCTGTTTGGTCATATGCGGAATTTAAGAGACAAATATAATGTAATCTAAAATAATTTGGGAATTCGACTGTGCACTTGATAAATCCTCATTATACAAAACTCTGTTGCTTGTCTTTAGATTGTGAGCCCTCCAGGGACAGGGAAATGCCTACTCTTACCTGAATGTAAGTCACCTTGGACTACTACTGAAAAAGGCAAGAGCTAAGTCCTAATAAAGAAATACTTGTTTGGGGGCTCAGCTGAAGACTGACGGAAGATCTCCAATGCACATTCTGACAGTGGGCTATCACAAAGTTAGCCCTAACAATTAAGGTTCTTTCCTTCTGTGGATGATGTATCTGCTTTATGCATTTTAAAGCCACTTGTTGCCAAACATGGTTATAATGTGCAATAATATACAATAAACTCATTAATTTAATTCAGGAACGCACATTTTGCCTCTTCAACCAAATGGTCAGATTACAAATTATCTATAAAACTAAACAATAAAATAAAATCATATTAAACAGGTGGATGTGAAGCGTCTGTTCACACTTTCCAAAAATACTAGGACTAGGGGGCATGCGATGAAACTACAGTGTAATAAATTTAAAACAAATCGGAGAAAATTTTTCTTCACCCAACACATAATTAAACTCTGGAATTTGTTGCTGGAGAACATGGTGAAGGCGGTTAGCTTAGCAGAGTTTAAAGAGGGGTTAGATGGTTTCCTAAAGAACAAGTCCATAAACCGCTACTAAATGGACTTGGGAAAAATCCACAATTCCAGGAATAACATGTATAGAATGTATGTTTAGGAAGCTTGCCAGGTGCCCTTGGCCTGGATTGGCCGCTGTCGTGGACAGGATGCTGGGCTCGATGGACCCTTGGTCTTTTCCCAGTGTGGCATTACTTATGTACTTATGTAAACCTTTGATATTGAATAACAAGAAAAATCAACATTTCCCCATTTTCCAATACACAGTAGAGCCCTGATTTTCCAACATGAGACCAACAGGTGGTCAGATAACTGAAAACATCAGATAATCTGGACTTGTGGGGGCACCACTGCCACACTCAACACATCCCTCCCTCCACCCCTACCATAGCAGACACTCCTCCTGGAACCCCCCCCCCCCCCCCCCACACACACACACACCTTCCTTATATAGTCCCTGAAAGTGGAGCTCCTGCCCCAACTTCAACGCCAGTCTAGAGACCTGCATGGGAACGGGGTTGGCGGGATTCCTACAGGGGCAGAAGCAGTTTCTGCGGTGTTCCCATAGGGACGGGAAGCAGTTGCGCCAGCCTCTCATCTACCTAGTATCAAGTTCTTTGAGTGCTGTCTCCTCCGCCTCTTTGTTTTAACAGCACAGATGCAGAAAGTCTCCATTAAGGAGGTGGTAGAAACACAAATGGTGATGAAATTCAAAAAGGCATTGGATGAACACAGATTATCTCAAGTTAGAAAATGGAAGTTATAAAAAACCTAAACTTAATGACTGCATATGTGCGGATGCGTCAAGCGATTTTAGATGGCAACTCCGGCTGTGATGAACTAGGACCAATACCGGGCAAACCTGTACGGTCTGTGTCTCATATACAGCAATCTGATTTAGGTTGGGCTGGAAAAAGCTTAGACAGTAACTTTAATGGCTGGAACATGAGGACAGTGCAGGACAGACTTTTATGGTCTGTGTCCTGCAAATGAGAAGATGAATAGGCTGCAGTAGGCTTCAAAGGCAACTCCAGCAGTTGGAAAATAAGGGTAGGGCCAGGTGGACTTCTATGGTCTATGTCCCAGAAATGCCACAGAAAGACCATAATCAAGTATATAATATTACATTCATTGTTGATTGAATCATGAATTGATAATGAGTGTGACTATTGGGCAGACTGGATGGACTGTTCTGGTTTTTATCTGCTGTCACTTACTGTGCTACTATTAATCCTCTCTGCTCCTGGGCCGATGCGCAAACCTTTGCTCTGACATAGGCACGCGCATCAGATGTCACCTGACCTACTGGTGCATGCATGTGGCAACCTTTCAGCACACAGTGCCACTGAACCAGAGACAAGCCTTACATGTGCACACCAGAGCGTTCCAAGTTCCAACTTCCTTTCCTTACTTGCAGTGCTGCGGTTCAAACCCAGAGAGAGACTGAGAGCCAACCAGAAGTTTTTAAAATGTACCATTATATTCTTGCAGGGACGGTTAAACCCTTGCGGGGGTAGGTGGGGACGGGTAAGATTTCTGTCCCGAGCAACTCTCTACACCAGACCACCAGGTACTACAATGTATGCCTTGGGGGGTGTCCTACAGGAGGGAGGCACTTTGGGGAAAACCAGGAGGTGTGATTGCTCTGTTTAAGGAGGAGGGGTTATCTAGGAGGTGCAAGGTGCAGCTGCTACTGTACTGCAAAGTTGCTAGATGGGTCGGTTTCCCACCCAATTGGGCTGGTTTTTAAGCGAGGATGCGGGAAATTTTCGAAGGCTGCGGGAAATTGGGCTTCTTTTTCGCTGCAGCTGTGTGGGTTTGGGCGCTTTTTCCGGGGCTTCTATTGGACCAATAGAAGCTTTTCCGGGGCTTCTATGACGTTGGAGGCGGGGTCGATGACGTTGGTGGTGGGGTTTGACTTTGGGCGGGGAAAATTTTTCCCATCTGGCAACCCTGCTGTACTGTTCTGGAGAAGAGGGAACAGTGTTGCCAGGTGGGCGGTTTTACCGCCCAATTGGGCGGTTTTCCACGACCCGCCGCGGGAAATTTTTGCCCGCGGCGGGTCGCGGTTTTTTGGGCTTCTTTTTTTTCTTTTCCGCGGTTTTTCGGGCGGTTTTTTCGGCCGCGGGGGGCGGGGTTAGTGACGTTCTGGGCGGGGCCGATGACGGCGGGGCGGGGGTGATGGGGCGGGGGTGGGGGTGTCAGGGGTGGGGTTTGAGTTTGGGCGGGTTTTGGGCTGTTTTTAGGCTGGATTGGGTGGGAAAAAAAATTTCCACCTGGCAACCCTGAGGGGGGAGGCAGAGTGTGGAACCAGAAGATAGTGAGGAGGGAGGGAGCCCTGATTACCAGACAACAGAAAGTAATTGGGCATCCACTGTAGATTTAAAGTATATTTTGATAAAAAACCACAGGTCTACATCTATTCAAGCTCTTAATTCAACGTGACAAACTAGTGGCCTAGTGATTAGAGCGCTGGGTTGAGAACCAGGGATGTCAGGGTTCAAGCAGATCCTATCATCTCCCTCAAGTACCCACTTGGAATGTAAAGTTTTTGGGCCAGGGACATATATATAGCAGCCCCTATACAGCGCTGGATCCACCCAACAGCACCATGAGAAATATGACGATTAAATGACTAAGTCAGTTTGTGGCTGAGCTGTGTGCCATCTTGTTTCAAAAGGGGTCTGTCCTATCTTTATTCCAGATTGTAAACCACTGCGATCTTTACTTTTATGCAAGTGGAATAAAGTAGAATCAAGTGAAGGAGGGATATGTAGGAGCCCTGCAAGCCCCCTTCCTGCTATCACCACACTAGAACCGACCCCTCCCCCACCAAAATCCCTCCAGCTAGTCCCACAGCGGCCCCTCCCATCCTACCCGCCACCGGGCCGGTTGGTCTGGACCGAGAGAGCGCGAGCCCTCCTCCAGGTTTTTTTTTCCTACGGGTTCCAAACTCACCGAGTCAACAGCCGCAGCCTCCTGCTCGTCCACGGCCAGCGCCCACGAGTCCGTGGCCATCGCGCCTCGCGGAGTTGGTGTGGGGCGTGGTTAGAGAGTCTCTGCTGCCACCTGGGCCTGGCCGGCGCGAGAGCAAATGAAGCAGCCGGGTCGGTTGGAGGAATGGCCGCTGGAACGCCGCAGTGCGCAGGCGCGGTGCCTCTGCCTTTCCCTTCCGTGGCCGCTGCGAGACCTGAGAAAAATCGTTCCGGGGTTACTGTCGTTCCCAGGCCCTGACAACTGCCAAATCCCAAGACTTGACTCGGCTTAGGCTCTACGGAAGGCTGGGGGCCTTAACTTAGTACTTTGGAGAACATTTCATGCATTTTTGTATTTACGATTTATTTGATGCTTTTTCTCAATTATAATCTATGCTTTTATAGATGTCTTGTACGTTAATATATCTATAATATTCTTTTACGGTTATTGATGTTCACAATTTATAGTTATATTTATTTATGTTTTATATTTGGCTTTGTAGACTCCTGAAGAAGGCGCTATGGCGCCGAAACAAGGCTGTGTTGAGTCAACCTGTTACAATAAGTATTATACTTTTTTCAAATATACGTCTTCTCCCCTATTGATTGGAAAGAGCCTATTCCCCCCCCCCCCCCACACTCTTCTCCTTTTCTCGCTTAATTTAGTACTGCCATCTCCCACCAGGTTAATTGCCTCTGTTTTACTCCCATTACATGCATAAGCTGTTCTGGTTTTTGTTTGGGGGGGGAGGGGGCTGCGAGTTAGCATAGGCCTAGGTTTTGTGCTATTATGAACTGTACCGTCAGCGAAGGAATGCAGGGGAATAGGGTAGCAAGTATTCAGTGTTCCACACTGAAGGTTAGGCATACAAGGGGTGGTCTGTTCAGAAATGAAATGAGAAGATCACTTTATCTACAACATTAGCAAAATTCGCCCCTTCCTCTCTGATTACGCTACCAGAACCCTTATCCAAACCCTTGTCACCTCTCGCTTGGACTATTGCAATTTACTTCTCACTGGTCTTCCGCTCAGCCATCTCTCTCCTCTCCAGTCTGTCCAAAATTCTGCAGCACGACTTATTTTCCGCCTAAATCGTTATACCCACACTAGCCCACTCCTCAAGTCACTTCACTGGCTCCCTGTCTGCTTTCCACGTACAGTTCAAACTTCTCTTACTGACCTTTAAATGCATCCATTCTGCAGTCCCCCCATTACCTCTCCTCTCTCATCTCTCCCTACATTCCTCCCCGTAATCTCCGCTCGCTGGACAAATCTCTCTTGTCGTCCCCCTTCTCCTGCACTGCCAGTTCCAGGCTTCTTTCCTTTTCCCTTGCGACACCTTATGCCTGACTTCCTGAGACTGTACGCTTAGCTCCATCTCTACCTGTTTTCAAATCTATGCTGAAAACCCACCTTTTCACAACTGCTTTTGGCTCCTAACCACTACTCAATTCCCCTATCCGCGTTCCTTCTCACCCAGTACTTTCCTCACCCTTAATTGTCTTGTCTGTCTGTATTTTTAGATTGTAAGCTCTTTCGAGCAGGGACTGTCTCTCTGTGTCAGGTGTTCAGTGCTGCGTGCATCTGGTAGCGCTATACAAATGTTAATAATAATAATAGAAGTTTTGTAAATAATAAGGTACAGCAAACTGGATTTGGGTAGAATTTGTAAAGTGTGTGACAAGGTGACAGGTCAGACAGTGACCTCTGAAACCTACCACCTCTTCACCGACTTTCACTAACCATGCATGTCTGGACTGTATCATTTTATGCACCTTTTGCCAAAATAAGTAGAGCTGAAAAGGGTATCACTCACTAGTGATGGGCAGGTAACATGATCAGCAAGTCTTCCTGAGTAAGTTCTTTTGACTCATGTATATACTTTTAACAGGTTTTTTTTTTTGCCTTGCCATACCCATAATGTAAACCACGCTGAACCCTGAAAAGGGGATTTTAGCGATAAACAAGAACTGATTTGATTTATGTTACTAATCAGTATTACGTGTATGCACTAACAAACCACGTATGTATTATCCTGGGTTGTACTTATGGAAATCACAATATTGTAATGCCCCTGACCCTTACATTTAACGGGCAGTTCAGTACTTTAACTTTTAATGCCACAGATAACACAGAACATTTAGCACCATCTCAGTGGGTGACATTAAGAGGGTAATTCTATAATTAGGGACCTATAAATAGGCACCCAAAGGTCACCTGGTAGGAGCTTCGTCTATAAAGGAACATTGGTGTCTACTTTCCTTTATAGAATGCTAGCTAAACTGAAAATTCACGCCTGTAAATTAGGTGCAAGCACTTATGCGAGCCAGAGAGCTGGCGTAAGTGTATCCCCTGGATTCTATATATGACACACAAAAGTTGCAGAATGCACTTGTAAGTAAATTGAATGATGAGCTCTGAACCATGAATAATTGTAACATAGTAGATGGCTGCAGATAAAGACCTGTACAGTCCATCCAGTCTGCCCAACAATGTAAACTCATTACGTTTGGTATGAAGTGTTACAACAGATCCGCAGGCAAGCGGAGAACTCGAGCACCCCACGGGAGAACACAGGTATAGGAGAAAGTGGGATGTTTGACCACGGAAATACAAAACCTGGAGAGATAGATCTTAAAAACACTTGTTTATTGATGAAAAGAGACTCGACACAACCGTTGTGTTTCGGCCGTCAGGCCTGCATCAGGAGTCTCGCTCGATGGAGACCATCTGGTGATGCACACTTACAAGTACACGGCGAGATGTTCCATGTAGTGGGTCTGTGGCTCAGACTCTGGAAAATAGCTGATGCAAACATTGAGAGACACGTGATGTGTTGATCTAAGAGGTGGGTCTTTTAAAAGACCTTTTCTGAGAAACTTGCTCGTAGACAACTGGAGTGTCAGCGTGAAGCATGAAGTGTTACATCATATGTATACCTGTTCTTTATTTATCCTTGCCATTTTTAGGGCATAGACCATAGAAGTCTGCCTGGCACTGGCCTTGTTCCAAAATTTCTGAAGTTGTCAAAAGCACCCGAAAAGCTCCACTCCGGCCTATCCAAATCTACTCAGCCTCTATCAGGGCCCAGCACAGGTTTTCCTACCTATTCTTCCCTAAGCTTCTTTAGATCTAATTCTTCTAAATAGGATTCCTTTGTGTTTGTCCCTTGCATTTTTGAATTCAATTACCGTTTTCATCTCCATCATCTCCCGCGGGAGGGCATTCCAAGTATCTACCACCCTCTCAGTGAAAAAATACTTCCTGACTTTATTCCTGAGTCTGTCCCCTTTCAATTTCAATTCATGCCTTCTAGTTCTACCACCTTCCTGTCTTTGGAAAAGGTTTGTTTTCAGATTAATACCTTTCAAGTATTTGAACTTCTGTATCATATCATCCCTGTTTCTCCTTTCCTCCAGTGTATACATATTTAGGTCAGCAAGTCTCTCTATGTATGTCTTGCTGCCTAAACCCCGTACCATTTTCGTCACTTTTCTCTAAACTGCTTCAAGTCTTTTTATATAAAACCTCCAAAACTGAACACAATACTCCAAGTGGGGCCTCACCAATGACTTGTACAGGGACATCAACACCTCCTTTTTTCTGCTGCTTATACCCCTATGCAGCCTAGCATACTTCTGGCCACGACCACCACCTTGTTGAACTGTTTTGTTACCTTGAGCTCTTCAGACACCATCACCCCAAGGTCCCTCTCCTGAGCCGAGCTTACCAATCTCTCCCCTCCTATCTGGTATCTCTCTTTTGGGTTTCTGCACCCCAAGTGCATAACTCAACACTTCTTGGTGTTCAATTTTAACTATATATAATTTATCACAGGACCACAAAATTCACATAAATATATTAATACCTTGAATAATATCTGATTGCTAGACAGAGGGAGAAGGAATTATTTCTTACTGCTAATATTGATGACATACTTTTTACTTGTTATGACAGAGAAAGTTGCATCATGTAAATACTATTCCATATTCACATGTAAAGCCTAAAATCAAAATGATCAATAACTGAAAATCAACATGACCAGTAATCACACGCACCACCGTGAGCTGAGGTGCATTCTGGGTTGGAGTCCGCCCGGGCTCAACGGTTGCCAAAATATGCGCGTTAACAAGAAAATGTAAAGCGGAGATGCAGCGTGCCTTTGAGAAAGCGTGTAGCGAAACCCGGCCAGAGTCAAGGTCAGGCAGCATTGAAGGTTTACTGCATTGAAAACAGATGATCAATTTAAGAGGAGCAGTATACTTTTTCATGGACCAGGACCCGTAAGAAATTTCACTGTAACTCATCCAGTTCAAGAGGAGCAATCATCAGAGGAATAATGTTGGTTACACAGCAGTGTGGGATGATTTGTTACAGCAATTAAGTTGGAGTGGAGTGGAGGAGTGGCCTAGTGGTTAGGATGGTGGACTTTGGTCCTGGGGAACTGAGGAATTGAGTTCGATTCCCGGCACAGGCTCCTTGTGACTCTGGGCAAGTCACTTAACCCTCCATTGCCACATTGAGCCTGCCATGAGTGGGGAAGTGCGGGGTACAAATGTAACAAAAATAAATAAATTTAAATACAAACAAGGAATGAGGAACAATTGCTGGTTGGAAACTAACATTACCTACATAAATGGTTCTGAGAGTTTTTACTCTGCAGGTGTTTTCGGAAGGTGGAGGAGCCAATGATGCTAGCCACTACAGTTGGTGTCCAAAATAGATGGTACCCTGGGCTTATGAGGCTATATTAATTTAAGAAACAATTTAATGACAGTGGATATAAGTGCCAAAATAGCAACCTCTATTCAGAGTATTTGGCAAATTGATAGTTTCTAATTAATTACTCTGTGCAGTATTTTTTTTGAATTTTTGAGAACATTAACGCATGGCCATTAATATAAAAATTGGCCATTTTACTGCTGCACCAAAAATGGCCTTAGTTCGTGGGAAAGACCCGTTTAAGGACATGCTAAGACCAGTTGTTAGGGCTGATTTGTTTAAAAGGGCCCCTATGTGTGTCGGGGAAGGGAGGGGGAGGGAATGAGCCACACTAAAGATATTCCTGAAGTTGAAATTCAGAATAATATGAAAGGGAAGTTCACTCTGCTTGTGGTGCTTCTCTCTATACAACATGCCGCGGCCTTAACACAGAGCAAGTGAAAGCAGGCCTGATTTACAAAAGATTTTTCTCCCATCTGTTCCCGAAAACATTTGCTAAATAAGCACCAGTGTTGTGTTTGCAAGTAGAAAATAATAAACAGCAAAAAAAAAAGTTTTTAAAAATGCAGACATTTGGCTGGTCCTTCTGGGCAAAATAATGGAAGCAGAGAGCCAACAGTATGTAGAAGTGAGCATCACTGTTTACCTTATTTGTTTTTCTTTCTTTCTGTTTGGCAAGATAATGAACTGGAGATTCAGTAAAATATCTGAAAATAAAAGTCAACGAATGAGCTGCGGGTGATATCTTGTTATTGAACAAACTTAGGGGCTTACAAAGCTGCAGTAAACATTAACGCATGCTTACCGCATGCAAAACAATTGTGTACCGTGGGGTGCGTTGATGCATCCCGTGGTAATTTGGGGCTGTGTGTGCTACCCACGCTCTAAAAGATAACATTTATTTTTGATGTAGGGGGGGGGGGGGCGTGCCTGGGGATGGAGAGTGGACATGTTCTGTGCTAGTTGGTTAGCCTAGCTACATTGCCGTGCGCTAACCAATTAACACTAACGTATGAGCCCTTACCGCCTACATGATGCATGGCAGTATGGGCTCGTGCGCTAATCTGTTTTAATGGTCACATGCTAATGGCAAAATGAGCGTCTGGCCAATACATTTTTAAAAAAGGAAATTTGGCCATTTTACCCCGCTGATAAAATGGCTTTGGTAAACAGGAAAGACCCACATAAGAGCCCACTAGGGCCACTTTTTGGTAAAGGACCCCTTAATTATATGACCAGGGCTGGAAAAATCACAGGTGCCAGGTGCTTAGTGGCCTGATGAAGAGACACCGGCAGAGATGAGACGTAGACTCAGAGCCAAGATGTTATCATGAGAAAGTTACAGTGACTTCTGCTGCAGGGGCCAGGGGGAGAAAATTGAGGCAGTCACAACTGGCAGGGCCAGGACCAGAAAGTCATAGGGGTCTTCTGCAGTCGGGACCCTATTGCTGGGCTCTGGAGAAGCCTGTAGGGAGAGGAAATGGATGAGGTTATGAGCAGGGGCGTAGCCAGACCTCGGCGGGAGGGGGGTCCAGAGCCCAAGGTGGGGGGGCACAGTTTAGCCCGCCTCCCCCAGCCGATGACCCCCCACCACTTTTGACCCCTCTGCCACCGCTGACCCCCCTCCCGCCGCCAGGTACCCCAAACCCCCACTAGCTGAGGTCTTCAGCGCCAGTCTCCAGTGCCTTCGCTGATCTGTTTCTATCAGTCATGACTCCTGACGTCCTGCATGCAGGTCCTGCATGGGGCTACATACAGGAAGTGCACGCAGGACATCAGGAGTCAGGAGTGACAGAAACAGATCAGCGAAGGTGCCGGAGACTGGCGCTGAAGACTTTGTCTGGCAGAGGTTGGGGACTCCCACCAGCAAAGGTACGTGGCGGCAGTGGGGGAGGGGCGGCGGCGAGAGGGGGGGATCGAAAGTGGCGGGGGAGGGGCGGCAGCGGCGGGAGGGGGATCGAAAGTGGCGGGGGAGGGGTTTGAAATAGAGGGGCCAAGGCTAAATCTTTGGGGGACCATGACCCTGTGACCCCACCTAGCTACACCCCTGGTTATGAGGGAGAGGAGAAAGCTAAAGGAGGCTCCCTCCAAAGGGAAGCAGAGTACCTGGAGAAGACAGAAAAGAGACAGTTGAATACAAGTAATCATAAAAAAAAGACCCAAATAGAAATGAGGTGTCTACATGTAGACTTATGACTTTTGGGGTTCCACAAGGCTACACTTTATCTCCGCTTTTTAGAAATATGTTCTTGCCATCACTGGCCCCACTGGTGACTGCTTTTGGTTTTCCAGGTTTTGCCACATTCTGATAATACACAGATAATTGTACCCTTCTTCTCCTGGTTATACAATTGTTAAGCTTAATTATTGCTTGATTGAGATCGAAAGATAACTGATTGGTGCTTAACGCAAGAAAACCAGAACTGTTGGTCTTTGGGGACTTAGATTGGATGCAGTTGCCAGCTCAAGTGATGTTTGATGATGGTGTGGCTCCAGTGAAGGATTCATTATGGAACCGGGAGTTATTTTAGACTTTGATGATTTGTTTCAATTGCAGATTTCCTCAGGGTTATTAAGTTTCTAAAGCTGTTGTTTGATTAAAATTTTTAATCATGATTAATCACATTTTAATTGCGCTCCGAAGATTCCCCTCACTCCCACCAAGAGCATATGCCCCCGTTCCCGCTACCTCCCAAGAGCATCCACCCCCATCTTAGGTCCTTCCAGAGCACCCACCCCTTCAAACCCCTCCCCCCAGAGCCTGTACGGTACTCCCAAAACACCCACAAAGCATTTGCCCTCCTCTTAAAGCCCCTCCAGAGCATCTATTCCTCAAAGAACCCCCCTCCTGAAGACCCTCCAAGAGCATTACCTCCCTCCTGAGGACCCCCCCCCCATAGGCCCCCTCTGGCCTACCTGAAAGATGCCCTGGTAGTCTATGGCAGGACAAGCAGCAAGACTACCACTAGATGTCATGGCTGCCATTTGAATCCAGAGACAGCACAGGTTGGTACCACTTTTACTGCAGTGTGGATAATGGTCTCTACTCACTCCTGTACCTCTGCGGCCATAAGGGAATGAGGTTAAGAGGGAAGATCATTTCCAAGGCCTACTGTGGCTTCTTTTTTGACAGAAGTCTTTCACATTCACACAGTGTTCTCAATATCTGACCAGGCAGGCTTGTCTGAATAAAAGCAAAATTCTTAAACCAGTTTTATGGTTGGTAGTCAGTGAAGCAGGACAGGCACAAACTAAAGCAAACTCTCTGATTTTCTTCCTTGTAGCAGGTGGTTCTTCTGGTGCTGGGACAGGGTGTGATAGCTTACCAGACTCCTCCTCCTCTTTCTTTTCTTCAGATTCACCAAGTCCATCATTACCTGTAGACTCTCAGAACTCCATGGACCTACAAAGAGCTTTCCAGATTTTCGAACTTTTCACATCAGACTCCAAGTTACTTCTTTACTTCAGTGATTCCCAAACCTGTCCTGGGGAAACCCTAGCCAGTCAGGTTTTCAGGATATCCACAATGAGGTAGATTTGCATACCAATGAGGCAGTGTATGCAAATTGATTTCATGACTATTCATTGTGGATATCCTGAAAATCTGACTGGCTGGGGTTCCCCTAGGACAGGTCTGGTAATCACTGCCTTACTTCAGAGTGGAGGAGTAGCTTAATGGTTAGTACAGTGGGTTGAGAACCTGGGGAACTGGGTTCAATTCCAACTGCAACTCCTTGTGACCCTGCACAAGTCTAGGGTTACCATTTTTGTCCTAAAAAAAGAGGACACTGTCCCGCCCATGCCCCACCCACTTTCAGCCCTCACCCCGCCCCTTTCATGCCCTCATCCCGCCCCTTGTCACACTCACCCCGCCCCCCTGTCGCATTTTTCCCCTCCCCCTGGTCACCCCCCTCTCCTCCCCTTACTCACTATCTTCCCTGGTGGTCTAGTGACCTCTTTGGGGCAGGAAAGAGCCCCCTCTTTCCTGCCGGAGGGACTGCTCTGCATCCTGTAATGCTGCCTGTGACGGTCTCGGCGAGATTCAAATGGCTGCCGAGAATTGAAGTCTTGCGAGGCCGCTTCAATTCTCGGCGGTCATTTTGAATCTCACGAGACCGTCACAGGCAGCATTAAGGATGCAGAGCAGCGCTCTGGGCAGGAAAGAGGGGGCTCTTTCCTGCCCTGAAGAGGTCACTAGACCACCAGGGAAGATAGTGAGTAAGGGGAGGGGAGGTCCACCAGCCCGCCCGTTTGTACAGAAATCCAGACAAACGGGCAGGCTGGCCAAAACCCATCCGGACGCCCGGACATGCCCTCAAATAGAGGACATGTCCGGGTAAGTCACTTAACCCTCCATTGCCCCATGTACAAACTAGATTGTGAGCTCACTAGGGACAGAAAAAATACTTCATATAGTATATGTAAGCCGCTTTGGTTGTACCCACAGAAAGATGGTATGTCAAATCCATGATCCTTTACCCTTTTTTTCAGTGGTGTAGGAAGGGCGGGGGTGGTGGGGGCGGTCCGCCCTGGGTGCCACGCTGCTGGAAGTAACCTGTTCCGGGGCAGAGGGAGCAGGGAACCAGCGGAGCCGACAGGCGCGCGGACTGCTCTCCTGCACCCTCCATCCAGTGGACGTAGCCAGACCTGACATTTGGATGGGCCCAGAGCTAATATGGGCGGGCACTATGTATATAGGTATGAGTCATGTTTCATGGGATAGTCTACATAATGCCTTAACGTGCACTTGATGCAAAATTATCTGCCAACAGATGTTTCTGCATCAACATAAACACAATACATAATTTTATGGAACACAGAAATTTTTTTAAATACTTTAAAAATGTCAATCCTGCACTATCCCACAATTCTAGGCAGGTTACAACTGTTATAAACATAAACTTCACGGAAGAACTTCTCCCAAAAGTGCCAGCCAAAACACACACCACCTAACCAATGACACCCCAAAGCATCACAGTATATGCCACTTTGAGTCTGTAAATGGACCAGAAAAGCAACAGGTAAGTGTACGCATACCTGTGTAATTGGTAGCTTAAGTGTGCTATTTGGCTAAATAGTGTATGCTCTAGCTGGCACCCCTAGGAGAGGTCTCTTCTCATGTGATTTAAATTGGTCTCTTCTACCCTCTGATTAATAGTGTGTAGAACATACATAAAATTTTGCATATTAATTACTAGACAAGCAACACTTAAACTTGACAAGACATAAGTCTGCTATAATGGCAAACATTCTCAACACACATCACAGTATCTGTAAAAAATAATTACAGCAATGGCACACATCCTTCAACTTTGCTTTATAAGAAATTAAATTGAATTAAAATGAACTCTCCTTTCATTGGGGCTATGGAATCACACTCTTCACTTCATCTCTTTTGTACAACGGATTATTCCGTTTTGAACATGTTTCAGGGACAAGTGGTTTTCATAAGTCAAAATAATAAAATATTTTCTTTCATGCAGATCTCTCGTTGTTTAAACATAACTACATGGGCTATAAGCCCCTAATGCAGTCCATTGGTTTTCTTATATTTTGTCCTTGTGATGACTTATACTGTGCTGAAACTGGAAATGCAGTGAGACAGAGTTGTTCCTCCTTGGTTAATTTGAGGCAAGAAGCTAAGAAATTATTTACTCTGGTCTTACAACAAGGACATCCCATCAAGCTATCATCATTTGGAAAACATAAGCGTCATTCAGCTCCAACTGTTTTACTGCTGCTTTCCCTTAGCCATCATTATTCCTAGGGACTCATCTATCTACAAACACAGAGCTTGGAGACAAAGATTAACCCCCCACCCCCCCAAAAAAAAAATATATATGCCTTTCACAACCAAACAGACTTTACAGAACTGGAAAATGTTGGCACACACCCCGACTGATCCTTGACTTCTGTATGATGGTAGTTCTGCCCCATCACCCATATTTCTCTCTTAATAGCAGCGATAAACAATATTAAGTGCACCTTTATAATATACCACCGTACCCCACAAAACAAAAGGAGCAAGTTCCCACAAACCATCCCCCCTCCCTTGACCCAGACACAGGAAAAAAATACTTCAAATGCTCCCATGTATCAACCCAATTCATATCCTTAGTGCATATCTTGGTTGTTACGTACATAAAAATGCCATAAAATAAGTAAATAAATAGATTGATAGAAACTCTGAATGTCAAGCACCTGATTCTCATAATGTCTGCTTTAGTGGCCCTTCACCAGGAGGAAAATATCTCCACCAAATACCTCACGTGCTAGGGTGGTCCCCCACAAGCAGCCTCTCCAAATGACACACTGATGATCACAACTCACAATAAATCACAACTCTACCCACGAAAAGTTGTCCCGTTATTATACTTCTCTGTGTACATCCGCATACTGCACAAGCCGGCTTGCTTAAAAACACAAGCGAGATCAAACAAGAACGCCACCAACAATAAAGAAGGACAACGTGGATGCAGCAGCCCACAGGCCCATTTGCCCTGCCCCGAGTGCACGGGGATTATGGCTGTGCGCGAGGGAGGGAAAACAGACCAACCTCTGAGTCCGTGGCCTCAAACCCTTTGCCGCCATGCTGTCTCCCGCTCTCAATTCAACCCCTTGGGTCCTGGCTGGGGGCTCACTGGAGACGACGAGATGAAACCTGGCCAGAGCGATGCATGCACTGCAGGGCAGACCGCGTAAGTGAGCATATGCTAGAGGAGAGGCAGCAGGCAGCCGTAGGGAACGGAGACAGAGCAGCAGAGAGGAGTAAACCACTATATGGGTGCGGTGCGTAGTGGAGCGGTGCAGAGTGGCGCCTTGCTCTTCCCCCCCCCCCCCATCCGATGCTTGACTCCCGAATAGCAGGAAACAAAGCAAGGCGGTTGGAGGTGCTTCACTGCTTTCTGCACATTTACTAATGCGATTGGACTACTGTGTGTAGCTGTGCAGGATTGCTGGCAGCTGATTGGTGATCAATAAGACTGGGTGGGCCTGTGCCCACCCAGGCCCACCCGTAGCTACGCCCCTGCCTCCATCAGAGAAGAATGCACCCTGGGGGGGCCTGATGCACCGGGGAGGCGGGTGTCATTGCGCTGGAGGGAGGGTTGGAGGGTTGATGAGCCGGGGAGGGGGGTGTCATTGCGCCAGGGGGGGGCTTGATGTGCCGGGGAGGGGGGTGTCATTGTGCTAGGGGGGAGTGGCATGCTGCACCCTAGGGGGGGGGACGCCGCTGCACCCAGGGGGGTGCGCAGTGGCGATCCGCCCGGGTGGCAGCCGACCTAGGATCGCCACTGCCTTTCTTCATCCATGGAATCCAGGTGGAAGAACCCTACCCTAAAGGTAGGTTCCTTCAGTCACAAAGGGATGGAAATAAAACATCCACAATATCAATCTTCTTCAGTCTTTAGGTTACCTTGGCCCTCAAGACCTTTCCCTGGAAGTCCAGATATTCATCTTCTGAGCCCTGACTCCTCACAGGAAGGTTTTCAGAGATGGGAAAACTTCTTCAGGTAATAAATAGAAATAAAACAAAACATAGAAAAGAAAATAAGTTGATACTATTTTTATTGGACTAACTTAATACATCTTTGATTAGCGTTCGAAGTACTTGTTAAGTACTTTGTTATATCCTTGTTTACTACCGAAAATAGTTTCTCCTGGGCGCAATGTGTCCAAATAGGTTAGCCTTGGGCATACTGTGACCAGTGGCATAGCTACATGGGGCCATGGGGGCCTGGGCCCCCCAAATTTCCTCTGGGCCCCTGGTTTTGCTGGCGGGGGTCCCCAACCCCCATCAGCTGAAGTGTTGACCAGTGCCGGTCTCCGGCGCCACCGCATTGCCTGCCCTGCTCTGTCTTCCCCTCACATCTGGAACGCTCCTTCGCCAGCCAAGGAATTTGCTGCAACAGTGGGTGGGGAGTGGTAGGGCGGCAGACAAAATGTGCTCCCCACCTCGGGCTCTGTCCCCCTCCCACCGCGAGGTCTGGCTGCACCCCTGACTGTGGCAGTAATGAACTGCATGCTTAAGCCAGGGTGTGTGGCCTGTCATCTCAATCTCTCAAATGTACCGCTAATGCTCACTGTAGAATTTGCATTGTGCCAAAGAGAGATTACGTATAGAGTTTATAAGATGTAAAGTGTGTAGGCAATTTATCAAGGTGTACTTGGAAGTTGTATTTAATTAAGTCTGTGACAACCACCATGATGGAAAATCTTTCTGCCACATTTTCTTGGTTTCTGACTATATTTCTTGGTATTTCAGGATCTTACTACTACTACTACTATATCATTTCTAAAGTGCTACTAGACATACGCAGAGCTGTACACTTGAACATGAAGAGACAGTCCCTGCCCCACAGAGCTTACAATCTAATTAGGACAGACAAACAGGACAAACAAGAGATAAGGGAATATTAAAGTGAGGATGATAAATTAAGGGTTCTGAACAAGTGAATATTCTCTTTCTTCCCTTCTCCCTTCAGCCCCTGCCTTCCGATCACCCCCCAGCCTAGTGCAGGGAGCCCTCCCTCCTTCCAGCACTCTGCTGACCTTGTTCAGCTTCAGCTTCACACACCCAAGCCCCCGCCATTGTCTTTAAAAACTGGCTATGCAGGTCCTCCCACTACAAAGGCAGCCCAGGAGCTATGAAGTTTTGTCCTGAAGATGACGTTTCATGAGTGCAAGAGCTCTCTCTCCCCCCCTCCCCTCCCCATGTCCCAACCAGAAGCGGAGCCAGGATGAGGCAGGTTGACGGCGTGGGGGGAGCGAGTGCGGACTTCTGCCGGCGCACATTTTTAGTGCAACAGGACGAAAAAATAGGTGCTGGCGCAGCAGAACCCTGGGGGAGCAGCCGCTCCCCTGGCACCCCACCCAGCTACGCCACTGGTCCCAACTACTGTTCTGGACTTCAGGGGCCGATGCACAAAGGTCGCTGTTAAATTTCCATGCATCTCATTTGCATGCCGTCGGTCGCTATTTGATACTCAGTAAGTTCACCTGCGGCTGCCATATTTAACGGTGACCTTTGTGCATCGGCCCCTCTTTCTATCTGGACATAAATTTTCTTCCATCAGAACTTTTGGAGCCAGCTACAAGAGGAGTCACCATTTACAGCTTTTACTTTCAGAATCTACATATACCAGCTTTATCTATGCTTGCTTTCTTCTATCTTGTTAGGACACTGAAGGAGCTGATCTATGGCAGATCACTTTCCACACCAGTCCACAGTGGTTAGGAGGAGATGCTCCTGCTACTGGGAACTGCTGAGCTTTTCAACATTTTTTCTCCTACTGTCTATAAAGTAAAATGTACAGCAATCTGGAGGTGAAGATTTATTTAATTAAAGAAAAGCACTGATTAGTTGCAGTACAGAAATGATTAGTAGTAGACGTACGCAGCGCTGTACACAAAACATGCAAGGGACAGTCCCTGGTCATCAGAGCTTACAATCTATTCAAGACAAATAGGACAAATAAGGGATTAGGGAGTTATTTATTGTGGAAATAATTAAAGCAGACATGGGTACTGAACAGGTGAATAGGAGCTAGGAGTAAAAGCATCCTAAAAAAGGTGAGTTTTGTTTTTATCTAGGGTTGGATAGACCCATGAGGACCAGCTGTGGTAGGCTGGCAAGCTAGCCATCTACCAGAGAAGGTCCCCTGAAGGCTGTTATCTATTTGGCTGCTATCTGACTCCCAACCGGTAATTGTGTGCTTGGGTATTATCTTACTAGCCAATTTTACCCCAAAAGTTTAACTAAGTCTCTAAATATTCTATAGGAAAGAGTAAGGGAACAAGATGCAAGAATAATCAGCTTTATTATAGCTTACCACAATAATACAGCAGGATCAGGTATACAAGCAGATGGGTGTACAGTCGGACAGCACTTCGTGTGGCAAGTCAAAAGGTCTTCTGACACGCCCTAAATCTTCCTGCCTTATATACTCTCCTAACTCCATTCTAAGTAATGAGGCCCATAAGCTACAATGTTACACTTGTTTACTTCAAATTAGCTGACCACAATCTTGCTTAATTGGAAAGTTGACACCTAGATTTTAAAAGGGTCAGGATGGTGCAAGACTAACAACTCAGGAAGTTTATTCCTGGCATATAATGGAGTAAGGTGGAAGGTAGAGGCTGGAGATAGCAATGAAGGAGAAGAGGTCAGATAAGAGACCGAGGGGCCATTTTACTAAGCCGCATAAGCGTTTATGTGCGCCAAAACAGAGTTACTGCCTGACTACCGCATGGCTGTTGCAGTGATTTCATTTTTGACGCGCCGATACACGCGTCTGAAAAATGTTATTTTCGGGCGCACGTAATGGGCTTGCGTAGGTCATTATCGCCCGGATTCTTTACCGCTAGGTCAATGGCTGGCGGTAAGGTCTCAGATCCAAAATGGACGCGCGCCAATTTTGATTTTGCCGCACATCCATTTTCGGCAAAAGAAAAGGTCTTTTTTACAGGCACGCTAAAAAATGGATTGGCACGCGCCCAAAACCTGCACCTACACTACTGCAAGCCATTTTTCTACGCGCCTTTGAAAAAGGACACCTTAAAGATGAATGTAGTTCCTGGGGAGAGATACTGAGCAGCAACAGAATGAATGCATTTAATGTTGTCCCAAACACTGTGAAAAAAGGGCTTGATTTAATGTCTCCTGTCTTTCCTGCTCTTGCAGTCAGTCTTTCTTCTGGTCACCTGTAACGTGTCTTTTCAAACACTCTGCCTTAAGGACTGATGTGTCTTCTGTGTGATGCCAACAAGCCGCATGACCTGGCCTGGAATATGTCTTTTCTGTTGCCTGTGGGTTCATTGCCAAGTGTGGACTATTGCTGCACAGAGAGAATGATTTGGGATGCTGACAATTCAATTCAGTACAAAATGGCAAAGGAGTGATAGAAATCTGTCAACCTTGAACTAAAGTCTAAAAGTGGAATTATGAGAACATTATTTCTTTGAGAAGAGAATCTCTGCTCTGAAAAGGATTGCTACTTTTTTCAAGGAGAGGAATGCTGCAAAATATTTTAAAAATTTTTAAATAGGAAAGAAAGTCTCTTCATAACATGAAAAAACAGAATGGATGTTGCTGTTCCATGACAAGGAGATGTAATGGTTGTTGAAAGCGTTGTTCAGTTTCTCTGGAGATTGGAACAATAACTCTTCAGTACTGTCAAATAACTGAGACTGTTGCAAACAAAGGACATTGTTAATAGACTCGCTTTTTATCATTTGCTACTAAAGGTTCTCAAAACAAAGATTAGTCTGCACATGTTTTGCTTGACATTTTGGGTGGACTGCTACAATTTGTCTATGAGGACAGCCTCCTGATGCTCGACCTGTGTGAAATTATTACAAGCGGTGGTGCCTAATGAGGATTCAGCCCACAAAAGTATACTGTAATGAGGCCAGACAGCGCTGAATTACCTGCTGGATCTAATTAATCTTACACCTGCCACCTGCCAGAATCTGGCTGTCTGGAGATCTTCACCTTTCCCTATCTCAGGCTCATCTGTGATGCCAAGATTCAGCGCTTGCTCCTGGGTTCAGTTCCAAGAAGCAGCAGGGACAAGTAGAATATGTCAAGTGACAGGTGTACAATTACCCTCCTCACAGAGGAGCAGAGACCTACTTACGTAAGGCAAAATACCTATGCTAACAGTCAGCCTGCAAAGCATGTATTTATCTAGTTGATAAGGTTCATTGCCATTGTCATGTGATGCTTTAGTGTTACCCCTAATACCCTATCCACTTAGTTAACCCACTCCTTATTTCTGGGATAAGTAGCATAAAATGTTTTGTACTTTTTTTGGATCTTGTCAGTATTTGTGACCTGGATTGGCCACAGTTGGAAACAGGATGCTGGGCTTCATGGACCTTTGGTCTGTCCCAGTGTGGCAACGCTTATGTACTTATGTGCTTGGGATTCTGAATGGAATCTTGCGACTCTTTGGGGTTCTACATGGAATGTTGCTACACTTTGAAATTCTGCATGGAATCTTGCTGTTCTTTAGAATTCTAGAATCTTGCTATTCTTTGGGGTTCTACATGGAATGTTGCTACTATTTGGGTTTCTGCCAGGTACTTGTGACCTGGATTGGCCACTGTTGAAAACAGGGTGCTGGGCTTGATGGACCTTTGGTCTCTCCCAGTGTGGCAATACTTACAGTGGGGGAAATAAGTATTTGATCCCTTGCTGATTTTGTAAGTGTGCCCACTGACAAAGACATGAGCAGCCCATAATTGAAGGGTAGGTTATTGGTAACAGTGAGAGATAGCACATCACAAATTAAATCCGGAAAATCACATTGTGGAAAGTATATGAATTTATTTGCATTCTGCAGAGGGAAATAAGTATTTGATCCCCCACCAACCAGTAAGAGATCTGGCCCCTACAGACCAGGTAGATACTCCAAATCAACTCGTTACCTGCATGACAGACAGCTGTCGGCAATGGTCACCTGTATGAAAGACACCTGTCCACAGACTCAGTGAATCAGTCAGACTCTAACCTCTACAAAATGGCCAAGAGCAAGGAGCTGTCTAAGGATGTCAGGGACAAGATCATACACCTGCACAAGGCTGGAATGGGCTACAAAACCATCAGTAAGACGCTGGGCGAGAAGGAGAAACTGTTGGTGCCATAGTAAGAAAATGGAAGAAGTACAAAATGACTGTCAATCGACAAAGATCTGGGGCTCCACGCAAAATCTCACCTCGTGGGGTATCCTTGATCATGAGGAAGGTTAGAAATCAGCCTACAACTACAAGGGGGGAACTTGTCAATGATCTCAAGGCAGCTGGGACCACTGTCACCACGAAAACCATTGGTAACACATTACGACATAACGGATTGCAATCCTGCAGTGCCCGCAAGGTCCCCCTGCTCCGGAAGGCACATGTGACGGCCCGTCTGAAGTTTGCCAGTGAACACCTGGATGATGCCGAGAGTGATTGGGAGAAGGTGCTGTGGTCAGATGAGACAAAAATTGAGCTCTTTGGCATGAACTCAACTCGCCGTGTTTGGAGGAAGAGAAATGCTGCCTATGACCCAAAGAACACCGTCCCCACTGTCAAGCATGGAGGTGGAAATGTTATGTTTTGGGGGTTTCTCTGCTAAGGGCACAGGACTACTTCACCGCATCAATGGGAGAATGGATGGGGCCATGTACCGTACAATTCTGAGTGACAACCTCCTTCCCTCCGCCAGGGCCTTAAAAATGGGTCGTGGCTGGGTCTTCCAGCACGACAATGACCCAAAACATACAGCCAAGGCAACAAAGGAGTGGCTCAGGAAGAAGCACATTAGGGTCATGGAGTGGCCTAGCCAGTCACCAGACCTTAATCCCATTGAAAACTTATGGAGGGAGCTGAAGCTGCGAGTTGCCAAGCGACAGCCCAGAACTCTTAATGATTTAGAGATGATCTGCAAAGAGGAGTGGACCAAAATTCCTCCTGACATGTGTGCAAACCTCATCATCAACTACAGAAGACGTCTGACCGCTGTGCTTGCCAACAAGGGTTTTGCCACCAAGTATTAGGTCTTGTTTGCCAGAGGGATCAAATACTTATTTCCCTCTGCAGAATGCAAATAAATTCATATACTTTCCACAATGTGATTTTCCGGATTTAATTTGTGATGTGCTATCTCTCACTGTTACCAATAACCTACCCTTCAATTATGGGCTGCTCATGTCTTTGTCAGTGGGCACACTTACAAAATCAGCAAGGGATCAAATACTTATTTCCCCCACTGTATGTACTTACGTAACCCTATAGACACATGGAAGGTCCTGCCAAACACTGCTTAGGCCCCACTAGCTGGCTTTCTGCTTGCCTCTGGGCAAGTGCCCAACTCTGCAAGCTATCTATTGGTGGTTTCTAGGGACTTGGACTCTCACTAAATGCAGGGGTCACATAGTTCCACTAAATGCATCTAGAGCAGGGGTTCTTAACCAGTGGTGCCTGGAAGAGGTCAAACGGGGAGGGGGGACAGTGAAGGGTCTTGAAATCTGAGGTAATTTATTGAAACTTTCTAGACAGAGTGAAGACAGAGTGTGCTACTGTAATTTTAGTGTCATGTTAACAATTAGTACTGTTAATAGCAACATATGTAGCTGTTACTAGTCACTAGTGAACAGTGGTTTAGGAAGGGGGTGCTGCGAGTGAGGGTGCTGTGCAGTTCAGGGGGGGGGGATGACATCTTGACTGTAAGTTGAATACCGTCAGTAATACTTGGGGATGAAATGTGGGTACAACCAAGACTACGTCATGTTTGACTGCCTCTGTGGTTGGCATGGTGGAGACCTGACAACTGGCATTTGAGCATGGGTGACTGGGGCCCACACAGAGTGGCGGGTGTGGCTCGGGCCACCTTGTGGGCAGACTGGATGGACCATGAGGGTTTTTACCTGCCATCATTCACTGTGTTACCGTGAGGGTTTCATTGCTCAGTTAAAGGGGTGAGGGAAGAGGTCAAACAGGGTGCAGAGAAGGTTCTTGAAATCCGATGCAATTTATTGAAACTTTCTAGAGAGAGTTTATTTTGATCTAGTAGGGCAATTAGCTAGCTTGTGTCTTGGTTTTCTCACAGACCATAGACAGGCTTGCCTAGCCCTAGCAATGGGCCATAAACTTTAACAAGTGTCTATTTGTTTGCTTCAAACAGGTTCTGAATTAATATAGAGCCATTTTCAGTGAAGGACCAATATGAGTGATAGGTAAAGAGGTTACAAAGGGCAAATGATGAATATTTGAGAAAAATGCCAAAAAACAGAATTATGTGAAGGTGACCTTAGAGGTCAGAGTTGAAGAATACCAGATAAGTAAGAGAGAGAGAGAGAGATTTATTTTCTTTATACTGAAATTTGGACTGATAAATAGTAAATCAATTTTCTGAAATACTGGGATAAAATAATTTTTATTGTAACCATTTATTTACTCTAATACATTTTAGCATTATTATAAAGAGAAAAACTGAACTCTTAAAGTGTTTTTCCTTTGCCAGAAGGGCTTGCTTTTTTTAGTCTTTTCTGTTCAGCTTCCTTTTAGAGGCAAGAAGAGAGTGCCCTATATACATAGTACATCTGTGTACTAGTGTAATTTTAGTGACATGTTAGCAGTTAGCATTATAGGGGTCTTTTGCCAAGCTGCATGTAAAAGGCCCTGTGCTAGCAGCAGGGGTTATCGTTCCCATGCGCCAGGACCATTTTTTTTCTGCAGCCAGTAAAAGCCTCCCCCCCCCAAAAAAAATGGCCACGCGGTGAGATAATTCTTACCGCATGGCCATGCAGCAGGGAGCCCTTACCGCCACCCATGACATGGTGATAAAGGCGATAACCTGGCAGTAACTGGGCAGCATGTGGCAATGCCTGATTACCTCTCGGTTATCGCCATGCAAGCCATTTCTGGGGGGGTTTCTTTTTCCGCCCCAAATGGCGCACTCGGGGCGGGACTACTGCTGGCAGCTGCATTGGGCCGGTGGTAGTCCTGGAAGAGCAAGAGTAAGTCCATGTTAGGCTTACCACCACTCTATAAGAGGGCCCCTAAGTGGCTAACAGTGACATATATAGCTGTCAGTAGTCACTAGTAGACACGTGGTTTAGAAAGGGCTTCACTGATCAATTAAAGGGTTGTGGGAACCAAAAAAGGTTAGGAATTGTATTGGAGTGGAATAAGTTGCCCGATAAGCTTAGTACGCTGTTATGACCTGGTTTTACAGCCTTCCTCACACAATAATTACTGTGGATTCTTTTGGATTCGTATTAGGTAAATGAGACTTTTATTAGAAGTTCACTTTAAATGGAGAGTGTATAAGTCATTATTGTCTTAGATACACAATGATTAAGCTACATAGCTGAAGAGAAACAATAATAAGAAAAGAAACAATCATTACATCACTGGTCATTAATTACTACATCCAAGGAAAGCCAGGAGTCTCTCGACCAGGAAAAGCAATAATAAACAATACATCATAATACACATACATCACTGGTCACACATCTCCCAGGCTTTTTACATCAGCTGAGAGAAGCCCCTCTTTCAGCGAAGCCAGAGTGTTGCAACCAGGTATTTAGGGTCCTATACGGCACATCTGCCTTAGTGGTGTCAAAGGTGTATAAAGGGATAACTGAAGGGCCCTTTTTTAAAGCCTACGTGCGTCAATTTTGAGTTACCACCTGGCTACCGTGTGGCCCTTACGGTAATTTCATTTTTTACGCACGTCCGCTATGCGTGCCAGAAAATAATTTTTATTTTCTGGCGCGCAGCAAAAACTGGGCAGTAATCATCATTCTATGCGCGTAGGCGATTACCGAGTGAGACCTTACCGCTAAGTCAATGACTGGTGGTAAGGTCTCAGACCCAAAATGGATGCATGGCAATTTTGTTTTGCCATACATCCATTTTCGGCAAAAAGTTTAAAAAGGCATTTTTTACAGGTGCGCTGAAAAATGATTCTGTGCGGTTCATAACACGCGTCTACACTACCACAGGCCATTTTTCAGCGTGCCTTAGTAAAAGGGCCCCTTATTTTTTAAGAACTCTGGTTTGTTTTGTCTGAAGACCTTGAAAATCACATATAGAGTTTAAATTTAGCCCTGTAAACTTACTGGTAGCCAGCGAAGGGTGTGATGTGGTCATGCCGCTTGCAGCATGGAGTCTAATGGTCAAAGCAGCAGGCTGAGAATCAGGAAAGCCGAAAATGGACGTGGCAAAATCAAAATTGCCATGTGTCCATTTGGGTCTGCGACCTTACCGCCAGCCAATGACCTAGCGGTAAAGTCTCAGGCAGTAACTGGGTGGTATTGACCTATGCCCGTCAAATGCCACTCGAAGCACGTCAGAAAATAAGAATTATGTTTCTGCCGCACTTATCAGATGCGCGCCAAAAATGAAATCACTGCAACAACAGCCACGCGATAACCGGGTGGTAACTCCATTTTGGCCCGCATTGGAGGCGTGTAGACGCTTACACGGCTTAGTAAAAGGGCCCCTTATGTTCTTATGTAGGAACATAGGGGTGTACAATAGAACTCCAGTTCCGAAAAGAACAAGGTCACAGATACAGTACTGCTACTACATCAAAAAAAAGAAAAAAGAAATAAAATATACTCACCAGTTCCAGAGCAGTATCAACACCCAAATGCTGATAATTCAGCCCTTTCCTATGGATTAGTCAACAGCTATATATAAAACCAAATCTGGTGTTGTTCTGGGCAGATGTTTGGGATTAGTTGCAAAGGATTTGGGGGTTTCGGGATTCTTTTCTACCAAAGTATGTAATCTGGAAGTCAATTTGCACCCCGTTTATATTTGCAGAGAGTGATAAACTGCTTTTTGACTTCTTGGTCCTATTGCGTTGAAATTAATAATATCGCATTGGAAAGATAACTCTCCAGTCAATGTCATTCTTTGGTGGAATTGGGTCTTATTGTACAAGAAGTATGAGCAACTGGTGGTGGGAGGCGGGGCTGGTGGTTTGGGAGGCGGGGATAGTGCGTGGGCAGACTTATACGGTCTGTGCCAGAGCCAGTGGTGGGAGGCGGGACTGGTGGTTGGGAGGGGGATAGTGCTGGGCAGACTTATACGGTCTGTGCCAGAGCTGGTGGTGGGAGGCGGGACTGGTGGTTGGGAGGCGGGGATAGTGCTGGGCAGACTTATACGGTCTGTGCCAGAGACGGTGGTTGGGAGGCGGGAATGGTGGTTGGGAGGCGGGGATAGTGCTGGGCAGACTTATACAGTCTGTGCCAGACGGTGGTGGGAGACAGGGATAGTGCTGGGCAGACTTTTACGGTCTGCCAGAGCCGGTGGTGGGAGGCGGGGATAGTGCTGGGCAGACTTATACGGTCTGTGCCAGAGCCGGTGGTGGGAGGCGGGGCTGGTGGTTGGGAGGCGGGGACAGTGCCGGGCAGACTTATACGGTCTGTGCCAGAGCCGGTGGTGGGAGACAGGGATAGTGCTGGGCAGACTTATACGGTCTGTGCCAGAGCCGGTGGTGGGAGGCAGGGCTGGTGGTTGGGAGGCGGGGATAGTGCTGGGCAGACTTATACGGTCTGTGCCAGAGCCGTGGTGGGAGGCGGGGATAGTGGTGGGCAGACTTATACAGTCTGTGCCCTGAAGAGCACAGGTACAAATCAAAGTAGGGTATACACAAAAAAGTAGCACATATGAGTTGTCTTGTTGGGCAGACTGGATGGACCGTGCAGGTCTTTTTCTGCCGTCATCTACTATGTTACTATGTTACTGTGTATGTTTTTTCCCTGTTTTTTCATCCCTTCTCCATCTCATTTAGCCCAGACATTGCTACAGTACTTGACCAAGGATGATACATTATGGTTCTCAGAAATGGACAACTTTCAACCTCTTTCTTTTATCAGCTGTCTAACTGTATTGCCTAATGCTTGATCTCAGCTTAACGTATAACATTGTTTTGTATAGTATAAGTTGTTGGGTTTTTTTTCTTTTGTTTGCTGTATTTTTGAAAACCTCAATAAAAATATAAAAAAAAAAAACCCAAATCTGATATATATCAAAATCAAATCATATTTCTTATTACAAATCAAAGAGATTAAGATAAAACTAGCTTCATAACCAGGATATTGACTGTATAGGTCAATTCATTGAATAAACGGATGGATTCCTCAAAAGTAATACTAGAAGAGGGTCTCTGAAATGAGATGAATGTAGCCTATCACACCAATAAATAGATGTAGATATGAAAAAAGTTGATCTGTATCTATCTATTTATGGGGTAATTTTACTAATCTGCACTTAGAACTGACCTGCGCAACGACTACAGCGTGGGTTTCCTATAAAATGGCTGCATTTTCCATTTCCTCAATTAATGGCCATGCGCTAATTTCCCAATTGTGCAAGGCCATTAGCGTGGGAGCCCTTAACCATGCTTATTTTCTAGGCGGTAAGGGCTCCTGCATTAACCACATGCTAATCAGCGTGTTCACAGCCTTAAAGTTGTGACCTGATAACATCAGCTGAGGTAGGGTAAAGGGTTAGGCAAGCAAATCTCTCATGAATATTCATTCTGGATATCCTAAAAACCTGACTGGCTGGGGTGGCAGGTTTGGGAGCCACTGGTGTACTGGAAGATTTCTGATCGTTTGTTAGGTTGCTAGGGGGCAGGGGGTGATGGGATTTTCAGCAGGCAAAAGTTGTTTTGGCTGGGAGGTAGAGGAAAGGAGGAGGTTCAGGGATTTGAGGTAGTCGCCCGCCCTTCCCTCCCTGGGTTGTTGGTTGTGGGGTTTTTCTTGGTGGGTTGCGGGCAGGGTTTTTTTTGGGTAGTTGATTGGTCGCAGCTGGTGGGGTGAAATTTTGTGGGCTGATGAAACTGTTTGGGAGGCCTTTGTAAAGTGGGGAAATAAACGAAAATAATGGATTGGCTACATTATGTGCAACCGCCACGATTATTTTGCAAAGTCCTGCTCTACTGCGGATTTTTGGGATTAGATGGGAGTAAGGCCGAGTGCTTGGTGAGGCCAGTTCAGCTCCGAATGGCTTCATTTTTGACAAGAAAGAAAGGTCTCTCTAGATTTGGGTTTTCTGGTAACTTATTTCTGGTAACCACCCCTAATTGCAAGGGCTTGAAATACAAGGCGCTGCACGCGTCAACCTTTTCTTACATGAGCACGCAGTTCTGGAATACGCTGCCGCGCAACCTGAAAACGATCTACGAGCAAGCCACCTTCCGCAAACTATTGAAGACCCATCTTTTTGAGAAAATTTACGGAAAGAACCAAAAACATAAAGCCCACACTCACTGTTCAGTAATGCATCAATACAGCCACTTCTGAATTCTCATCCCCCGTAATCTCACCACACTCATACCTTTACTCACAGAAAATATATACCAAATGTTTTCCTGTTATTATACATTGCCCCTTTTTGTTTCCGTTATTTCCTTCCAATGTTTCAGTGCTCTTTTCCATTATTATATTCCTTAACGATACTTTGACTTTGTCTCGCATAACTCATCACAATGTAATCCATAACCGAGTTGTAACAATTGTATTTCCATGATTCATAATATATTGTAAGCCACACTGAACCCGCAAAAAGGTGGGAAAATGTGGGATGCAAATGCAATAAATAAATAAATTATGGAGTTTAAATGAATATATTTGTTAATTATGCAAAGTGTTAATAAAGCAGCCCATTTTATGCCAAACAGGTGTTTTGTTAATATATTTGTCTGGCTGGGCTATTTGGAGCATGGTGTGAATGCTGATTTTATTTATTTATTTGTTACATTTATATCCCACATTTTCCCACCTATTTGTAGGCTCAATGTGGCTTACATAGTACCGGAGAGGCGTTACAGACTCTGGTGTAAACAATACAAAGTGATGTTGTGGTAAGATAAAGTTCATGTGGCAGCCACAATCGGGAATCGTACAAATGTTCCATTTGGCTCAAATTAAGCCCTGCTGAAGACTCCAAATTTCAGTGGATCCTAACTCTGACCTCATTTCCTCTCTGAGCCTCAATAAGCCTCTACAGCTCCCTCTAGAGGAAAATTGTCTGGAACACTGGGCTCCTTTTGCAAAGCCAGGCTAGTGATCCCATGTGGCAAATGAGAGGAAGCTGATAGGAATTAAATGGGCTTCCTCTCATTTGCTGCGCCGGGATTCACTAGCGCAGTTTAGTAAAAGAGGCCAGTCATCCTCAAACATCATTGACCAGATAGTACAGCAACCAATGATGTCACAAATTATGTACTAATTTCCAAGCGCACTTGAATATATCACCTGAATATATACTGTATTATGTTTTCCAGTTTCCAGAAAGAAACTGACAGAATGCAAGTATCACAAGGGCTAGCAGTAAATTTGAGAAACTGAGGTCATATCCAGCGTCCTTGGCTTAGAGAAGTTTATCTGTCCTGATACTGCAAAACAAACGCACTTGGTGACACCATCCTGAGAGAGAGAGAGCGTCAGATCTCAGGAGACAAGCTTGTACTAGGTGGAAATTTACTTGGCTGTGTAGATTCTTGTAAGACCCCAGGAGTCGATTCAACCTGGAGTGCTCTGAGCTGTTGCAGTAATTTAAATCCAACAGGCTGGGAAGAATTTTGAAATCATTTTTTACAATAAAAAGCATTATGTATATTACCTTCATACACTGGGCTTGCATCTTTGCCATGGCTTGCAAAACGTTTTATTCATGTACTTTGTTTCTAATGCAGACAGGAAGAGGTTAAAAGAACAAGAGACGGAATTTTCAGGGAAGTGTAAACACCTGCCAAACAGCACTGGAAACTGCAATAAATATGCCCACAAACAAACACAAAATAGTATTAAGAAAATTCAACACCCTCCTACACAACTATTTCTTCGTCTTGTTTTGGCAACTCCTCAAGCCTGGGTCTCAAAATAAGTGCATGGGAAAGGAATTGCCAGAGTGTAGGGAACCCTTTAGAAAGATCTCTTTTGCAGCTTCAATACGAGCCTGTGTTGAACCCCACTACGACTTTCTCCTCACGCGTTTAACTCTTTTTAAAGCGCTTTTCCATCGTCGCAAACCTGAAGCCTGAATTGGGCTGTGGCTGACGTCATCGAAGAGCTGACGTCACGGGATAGCAGCCCGCAGAGAGATGACGCTGAGCGCAGTCACTCCATGGCTATTGTGCAGCCTTTGCGGACAAAAAGGGGGCGGGACCCAAAACTGAGCGCCTTATTAAATAAAGGTTTCTCTCCCCCCACCACCCTCCCTCCTTTAGAAAGTAATGTCAATAAAATTCATTGAACCATCTTATTTTTTTCTCCAGGACTTTTTTTTTCATTAGTTTTGAAATTTTTCTTCTCCCCGCTGATCCAGTAAAATCTAGAAAACGCACAACGATGAAAGTGCATTTCTTAGGCTGTAATAATCCCGCTAATTGCGAAAGAGATCTCAAAATGATACAGCTTGAGAAACAGATCAGTAAAACCCAAGGGCCCTCCCATTTGGCGTCTGTCAGGAACGATTTTGGGTTTGTTTGTTTTTTTGCTTGTCCGTTTAATATTTTTAGGTTGCGCGATCACCATCAGAGATGAATCACTAGAGACACCGAGAAAGTCCCCGACTTTTAACCTGTAAATGCACGACCCCTGGGCATAATAACCCTGTAAAGAAAAGTAGGAAGTGATGTGACAGTTGGATCCGGAGCATCCTCCTCAGCCAGCGGCGGATCCCCCCTTTCAGTGCAGCTGATGAGCATCGGCTGGAATTAAAACCGGGAAGCGAACCCAACCTTATCCGGTCTCACAGTGCCCTAAGAGGGGAGGGAGGGGGGGACCCCTTAGGGCCTGTGCATAGGACGATCGTCATGGTTACTCCTCTGACAGTGGCTCGATGGTCACCCAGAGAGCCAGCTGCAAGAGTGCATTGATCGGTAGCAAAACCGCTCGCTGGCTCCGGAGCAGGGTCCCCTGTCATCTGAAGCCACCTTAGCACCCGGGTGGCACACACAGCTCCGAGCGCCTGCCCTTCACTAGAAGACGAGTGTGTGTGTGTGTGTGTGTGTGTGTGTGTGAAGAGCCACATGTTAGATTTCTTGCATCAAACGGACTTCAAGACAGTCATTGACTGATGCGTTTGGGGTGTGTGTGTGTGGAAATTCTCCAGACGCCCCTGGAAATCGTCAAGTCCAGAAGCTTTGGGACGCTGTCTGGGCACCGCAAGGAGATTTGAATGCCACATGTTGCTGAGATTTCTGGGGCTTTTTTTTGTTTGTTTTTTTGAAGGAGAGGAGCTTTTGCCAGCTGCTTCTTTGGGGGGGTTTCTGTTCTTTTCCTTCCCACACCCACATCTGAACTCGGACAACATCTGAGGGGGCTTCTGTCTGAGATAAAAGGTAAGGCAGTTGCACAGTATCAAACCGGGCTCTTGCTTTTGTGACTTACCTTGCAACTTTCTAGAGGAATAGGTTGCAAAGCACAAATTGCCCGATGTTTTTGGTGTGTTTTCCCGTAGCACTAGGTCTGTGGTCCTCTGCCCTCCCCGCTTAGACGCGCAAAAGATCAACGTGTAACAATGCAGATTTGCGACACTCCCCTTCTCCGGGGGTGAATTCGTGCCCTTCCAGGGCATGTGTCTCTCTGTATCTTAGTAAAAGCAACCTTGCTCTGCCTTTCCAAATCCACAGCACAGTAGCCTTTCCTGCTTCCCTCCAAAACTGACAAGTTCCTCACGAGCGTTATTTGCTGAAATATATATATATTTTGCAATTGATTTTAAATTGTGATTATTAATTTTAATACATCTAGATCCCTTTCCATTACCTCACCTGTTATGCTGTGGGTATCCTAGCAAGAGGGGTTTTAACGTTTTAGAAATGTTTCAGCTCTGGAGAGCGCTTGGGGGGCTCTTGCATTCAGAACCAGATGCCTTTTTGTCATTGCCTTGCTCATAAATACATCTGTGGCTTTCAGGGGCTCAAGCGAGCTAAGGTCTGATACTATGGCAGCCCTTGTTATTATTATTATTTGAACTGGCCACTTGTTTTTCCTTTCATTAGATGCCAGGGATTTAATGCCATGACTGTGTTTTTGTATTAGTCAAGGCAGTGCGTGGATTCATTCTTAAAAAGCCCACACGTGACACCTAACTTGTACGTTTTTATTTTAATTACTCAAAATGCTGAACTTCCTGTTGGGGACTAATGTCATTAACTTAATTAGTGAGTATTGGAAGGCAGATGCTGTGCTGGAGAGATGCCAGTTAAGTAGGGGGTGAGATGGTTCAAGGGGTCAATAGCGAGTGGTCCTGTTTTTGGCAACATTTTTCTCTGTTTCATTCCTCATCCAGCTCCAGCACATATGATAAAGAATGGACAATAGATGTAGAGGGGATGTGCCAGGAAGGAGAGCATATGAAAAACAAATGATATATAGGGGGAAAAGGAATTCAGATGAAGGGACTGGCACAGGAAGTAGTCTCCCACTGAGACAGTGCCACAGAGAAAGGCTGGCAAAATGTACTACCATAAAGGGAGAATGGAGAGTGAAGGAGGGAATGGCAGAGCATGGCATTAATATGTAGGCACGCATAAGGGGGTATAGTCCTGAAGCCTTCATAATTTTTTTCATGCATGAAAACAGGGATTAACAAGGAAAAAGAACTAACATGGCAACCACACAACTGCCTCCTTTTATGATTTTTTTTTTTTGTAACAGCGGTTAGCGTATATGGGTTTTAAAACAGTTTGGACAAATTCCTGGAGGAAAAACCATAGTCTGCTTTGAGGTAGACATGGAAAGCAACTGCTTGCCCTGGGGTTTGTAGTATGGAATGTTGCTACTCTGAGATTCTGCCTGGAATCTTGTCACTCTTTAGGATTCCAGAATCTTGTTATGCTTTAGGGTTCTATATGGAATGTTGCTACTCTTTGAGATTCTGCGTGGAATCTTGTCACTCTTTAGAATTCCAGAATCTTGCTATTCTTTGGGGCTCTACATGGAATGTTGCACGATTTGGGTTTCTGTCAGGTATTTGTGACCTGGCCGGCCATGTGGCTAGATGGACAATTGATCTGGCCCAGTATGAGTACTCTTATGTTCTTATGTTACAATTTGTTGCATGGGAGGGTGGGGCAAGCAGTGGTACCATGGCCTCCCTAATCATTGATTACAGAGACAGTCTTCTTTCCTTCCACAGAGTGCCAAGCAGACAATACAGATGTATTCTGAACTCACTAAAGAGATACTACCCACAAATTTCCTAGGACATTACTCATACATGGGACTGCTGACGCAATACACAACTTAAAGGTTCTCACCTGCAACACTGATGGACTGAAAAATGTTTGCACAGAATAAATGATTATTAATTCATGTGAACCTCATTGTCCATAAGATGTTGAGGTAGGAATGAGATGTCCAGGTCTGGGCATTCAGCATTCAATCACCAACCCCTTGATATTCAAAACTATTCTAACTCACCAGAAATGACCACTGACTGGTTAATAGCATTTGCGGTGCCTAACAGCAAACATTCAGTGCAAGATAACTGGTTTTCTCCACTGAATCTTCGCATCCGCGCCAAAAAGTTAAACACCTCTACCATGCTGTCATTCTGGCGATTACTGCCAGGTTAGGACGGGAGCCCTTACTAGTAAGAGCTCCCCCTCAAAACGGCCACACGGTAAGTGCTTTACCTTGCCACCTGGCCATTTCCTCAGGAAAGCGAGACCTTCTCTTTTGCTCACTGCGGGTAAAGGGGGGCCTTGCAAGTGTTTAAAACAGTGTGACAATGCCAGCACCCTTTTGACGCAGCTTGGTAAAAAGGGCCCTTAGTATGCAACTTAGACACATAGATAGCTATTAAGTTAACCGGCCAGCATTGAGTATTTCCTTAGCTGGTTAAGGGAAATGGGACAATATACTGCCTTTCTGAGGTTTTTGCAACTACATTCAAAGTGGTTTATATATATCCAGGTACTTATTTTGTACCAGGGGCAATGGAGAGTTAAATGAACTCGCCCAGAGTCACAAGTAGCTGCAGTGGGAATTGAACTCAGTTCCCCAGGATCAAAGTCCACTGCACTAACCACTAGGCTACTCCTCCACTCATTCCACCAATAGAGCCAACCTCATCAGTAATGTCACAATGGCTTGATTGCCCAATACAGTTCCCCAGGATCAAAGTCCACTGCACTAACCAATAGGCTACTCCTCCACTCATTCCACCAATAAGAGCCAACCTCATCAGTGATGTCACAATGGCTTGATTGCCCGATACTTGGCTCACTTCTGATATTGTGATGTCATAAGGGAAATGGGGGAAAGGGAAATGGGACTTGATATACCGCCTTTCTGTGTTTTGAAGCTACATGCAAACCAGTTTATATGGTATATACAGGTACTTAGTTGTACCCGGGGCAATGGAGGGTTGGGTGACTTGCCTGGAGTCACAAGGAGTTGCAGTGGGAATTGAACTCAGTTCCCCAGGATCAAGGTCCACTGCACTAACCACTAGGCTACTCCTCCACCAAAAAAAATACCTATATTCAACGCCGGTCACCGGAAACAGCCCGGCATTGTATATCCAGGGGTCAGCTCCAAATGAGGTACTTATGCGGGCTGCCTCCCGCTGGCAGAATATCAGGCCATGTATTTTACAAAAGGCTTGGCTAAACTCAGAGCTGTTTGGAAAAAGATGTATAAGGATGCCAACAAATATACATGTATTTGCTGCCATACCCAATGGGAATAGCCACTTCACGGTTTACACGTTCAAAAACAAGAGAGCAGCAACATCGCCACTCAGAGATTACACGTGTAAACAACAGTAAGGGAAAGGAGATGGGACTTGATATACTGCCTTTCTGTGGTTACAATAAAAGCAGATTTATATATTATATACAGGTACTTATTTTGTACCCAGGGCAATGGACGGTTGTGGCTTCCCAGTGTAACTGTATGTCATGTGCCGATGTTGCAAATTATACCATACAATTGCCGGCACTTACACACGTGAATCCTGGGTTTCACAAACCTAGGCGTAGAAGATGAGCAAGTGTTCCTAATTTTTCAGGTGGTGTCCAGGTGAGCAGGTACCTGACATGCCTGCCTCGAATGGGGACATTTTAAAAATATACATGCATTCCCAAATGCATGTATATATTTTTTTGGCTCACAACACCACCACCCATTATACACACTCTTTAAATCCATGTGCTCCAGACTATCTCCATGTCTGGAAATAATCTACATGTATTAATGCCAATATATAGATTCTCCCTAAGCTTCTACAATGACCTTCTATGTTTATCAACTGCTTATGTGTGGAGTGGAGGAGTGGCCTAGTGGTTAGACCACTGACCACTGCTGCTCCTTGTGATCTTGGGCAAGTCACTTAACCCTCGATTACATAGTAACATAGTAGATGGCGCCAGAAAAAGACCTGCACGGTCCATCCAGTCTGCCCAACAAGATAAACTCATATGTGCTACTTTTTGTGTATACCTTACCTTGATTTGTACCTGTCCTTTTCAGGGCACAGACCTTATAAGTCTGCCCAGCACTATCCCCGCCCCCCAACCACCAGCCCCGCCTCCCACCACCGGTTCTGGCACAGACCGTATAAGTCTGCCCAGCACCATCCCCACACCTCCCAACCACCAGTCCCGCCTCCCACCACCGGCTCTGGCATAGACCGTATAAGTCTGTCCAGCACCATCCCCGCCTCCCGCCATGTGACCCCCTATGTTTATCGACTTCTTATGTGTGGAGTGGAGGAGTGGCCTAGTGGTTAGACCACTGACCACTGCTGCTCCTTGTGATCTTGGGCAAGTCACTTAACCCTCCATTGACAGGGAAATACTCAGCGTACCTGAATGTAACTCACATTATGTAGTATACAGGGCCAGTGCTAGTCATTCTGGGGCTCAGGGCAGAAATTTGGGAGGGGGGGGGGCTCAAGGCTGCACTTTTTTCTACTTGGGTAGGGTTGGAGGCACCTAGAGCATGACCCTGTTTACACCCCTCTAATTCAGGCCCTAGTTTTAAGGCCTGTATCAGCCTGAATAATATTTTGCAGCACTATAAATAATAAACTATAAATAATCATTTGGACAGTTCAGAATAAAGGCCCCAGAAGATAAGGATTTCATGGAGCTTAATGCCTGCCCTAATGGGACACTTTCCTATGAGGAAAGGCTAAAGCGGCTAGGGGCTCTTCAGCTTGGGAGAAAAGGCGGCTGAAGGGAGATATTAAAGAGTCTATAAAATAATGAGTGGAGTTGAATGGGTAGATGTGAAGCGTCTGTTCACGCTTTCCAAAAATACTAGGACTAGGGGGGCATGCGATGAAGCTACAATGTATAAATTTAAAACGAATTGGAGAAAAGTTTTCTTCACGCAACGTGTAATTAACTCTGGAATTCGTTTGCCAGAGAATGTTGGTAAAGGCGGTTAGCTTAGCGGAGTTTAAAAAAGGTTTGGACAGCTTTCTAAAGGAAAAATCCATAGACCGTTATTAAATAGACTTGGGGAAAATCCACTATTTCTGGGATAAACAGTATAAAATGTTTTGTACATTTTGGGATCTTGCCAGGTATTTGTGACTTGGATTGGCCACTGTTGGAAACAGGATGCTGGGCTTGATGGACCTTTGGTCTTTCCCAGTATGGCAATACTTATGTACTTATGTAATTCCATAGCCGATATCTTTGAGGGCTGTTGAGTTTCCAAAGTGCCAACCCTATAGTTCACTAATACTGGGGTTTCATCAAATAGTGAGAACAGTTTCTAATAGGCAAAGCCAATGCAAAAGCTTTGCAGGCAATGCTATTCAGAGTGCACAGTCTTTTAGTGCTGGGCAGACTTATATGGTCTGTGCCAGAGCCGGTGGTTGGGAGGAGGGGCTGGTGGTTGGGAGGCGGGGATAGTGCTGGGCAGACTTATACGGTCTGTGCCCTGAAGAGGACAGGTACAAATCAAGGTAGGGTATACACAAAAAGTAGCACATAGAGTTTATCTTGTTGGGCAGACTGGATGGACCGTGCAGGTCTTTTTTCTGCCGTCACCTACTATGTTACTATGTTTTGAAAGATTGCACCCTCTTTGCACAGAGGAAGCAAAAGAAGTTATCAGCAAATGAAAAACACAAAGTAGTAATGGAGAGCAAATGCGGGCTCCGAAAAAAACAGTACGTGGAGCGCTATTCTAGAACTGGTGCTCCGAATTGCGTGTCCTTTATAGAATAGCGCAGCGGTTCTCAAACCTAGTCCGGAGGCACCCCAGCCAGTCAGGTTTTCAGGATATCCGCAATGAATATTCATGAGAGAGTTTGCATTCAGTGCAGGCAGTGCATGCAAATCTCGCTCATGAATATTCATTGTGGATATCCTGAAAACCTGACCGGCTGCAGTGCCTCCAGGACCAGGTTTGGGAACCACTGGAATAGCGCTTAGAGGCGATTTCCATGCCAAACTTTGGGCACCAGGATTTAGAGCAACTAATAAATCCTGGTGGGTAAATTAGGTGCAGATTCCCCCCCCCCCCCCCCCACACACACGCACACACTGAATTCTATAATACTGTGCACATATTTAGTAAACACACCTGCCCCACCCATGCCCCTCTCATGGCCACGCTCCTTTTGAGCTGCACACTGAAAGATTGGCATGCGGATTTTTATAGAAGATGTGCACGCAGATCCTAATGATAAATGGGATGGGATGACTTCCCTATGAGGAAAGGCTGAAATGGCTTGAGCTCTTCAGCTTGGAGAAAAGACTGCTGAAGGGAGATATGATAGAGGTCTATAAAATACTGAGTGGAGTGGAACAGATAGACGTGAATCCCTTGTTTACTCTTTCCAAAAATAAGGGCCACGCATTGAAGGTACAAAGTTGTAAATTTTAAAGCAAATCGGAGAAGAAAATAGGACAGGTACAAATCAATGTGTAATTAAATTCTGGAATTCGTTGCTAGAAAATGTAGTAAAAGTAGTTAGCTTAGCGGGGTTTAAAAAAGTGTTGGATGGCTTCCTAAAAGAAAAGTCCATAAGCCATTATTAAAATGAACTTGGGGAAAATCCACTGCTTATTTGTAGGATAAGCAGCATAAAATGTATTGTATTGTTTTGTGATCTTGCCAGGTACTTGTTAACTGGATTGGCCACTGTTGGAAACAGGATACTGGGCTTGATGGACCTTTGGTCTGTCCCAGTATGGCAATACTTATGTACTTATGTACTAATTGGAGCCAATTAATTGTAATGGTTGTTAGTGCCCATTTATTGCTAGTTAATTGCTAGTTACTAAATTAAGATGCGCACACAACGGGCATGCAATTTTGGGCAACATATATAGAACCTGGGGACAAATGTCATGTCTGCTTGTTTTTCTTTGTTAATGACATGTAACGATAGTAACTATCCCCCGAATTCAATGTAGTGCGCCCAGAGATCTGCGCCAAAATCTAGGCATAGTCTATAACAATGCGCATAACTTAATTGGCTTATCAAGCTAATCAGTGTTGATAACAGCACTTAACAAGCAATAATGAGCACTAATTGGCAATAATTAGAATTTACGCACACAACTCGCTAAGTGCATTCTGTAACGAACTGCACCTAAATTCTAATGCATGCCTATTGCAGGCAAATGGGCATTTTGTGGGTGTTCCAAAAGTTACACATGCAGTTATAGAATATGGCCTAGCGTGCGTAAATCTATGCGCAGGGATTTAGGCCATGTTTTTGTTGGCCTATATGGACGCACATAGTTTTAAGCGCTAGGATTTCTGCCTAAGCATATTCTATATACTGTGCTTAAATCTAGGTACCGTTTATAGAATACACTTAGGTGGAAATCTTTACCACGCGGATATTTTAACCGCCATATGTAGAATGTGGCCCTATGTCATTAACATTTCCCATGTCTTGGCAAAGAACTGCTCATCCCTAGTGTAGAGCACTGAAGCAGAGTTCCGAAACCTCGCTCCCAAGGAGATTGTCCAGATCTTGCTCTGATATCGTGAAACAAAGAGGGAAGTGGACCATAGCAAATGCATCGGTATCTAAAGTCTGCAGATTATTGTCTCAGTAATATGGCTGCCATGTTAATCTGCTTGGATGCATAGTCATCAAGGTCAACAAAGAGGAGGTAGACGAAACAATTTTGTTGGACTAATTGAATACATTTGTGACTGGCTTTTGAAAGTTACGCTCTCTTCATCGAGTGAGTGCAAAATAAGCTAAGTCAATGAGTGGCCGGGCAGATCTGATAGATCTGTATGGGGAATGTGGGACACTTGTATCCTCTGCTGGCATTCGGATCATATCGCCAAAACCTGTCGTTTCTTTACCTACAACATTAGCAAAATTCGCCCCTTCCTTTCTGATTACGCTACCGGAACCCTTATCCACACCCTTGTCACCGCTCGTTTGGACTATTGCAATTTACTTCTCGCTGGTCTTCCGCTCAGCCATCTCTCTCCTCTCCAATCTGTCCAAAATTCGGCGGCACGACTTATTTTCCGCCAGAATCGTTATACCCACACTAGCCCGCTCCTCAAGTCATTTCACTGGCTCCCTGTCCGCTTCCGCATACAGTTTAAACTTCTCTTACTGACCTTTAAGTGCATCCACTCTGCAGCCCCCCATTACGTCTCCACTCTCATCTCTCCCTACATTCCTCCCCGTGAACTCCGCTCACTGGACAAACCTCTCTTGTCGTCCCCCGTCTCCTCCACTGCTAACTCCAGGCTTCTTTCCTTTTCTCTCATGGCACCTTATGCCTGGAATCGACTTCCTGGACCTATATGTCTAGCTCCATCTCTACCTGTTTTCAAATCCATGCTGAAAACCCACCTTTTCACTGCTGTTTTTGGCTCCTAGCCCTCATTTGCCCTCCCTTGTTCCTTCCTTCCTTCTCACCCAGTACTTCCCTCACCTGTCTGAATTATTTAGATTATAAGCTCTTTTGAGCAGGGACTGTCTCTTTGTGTCAGGTGTTCAGCGCTGCGTGCGTCTGGTAGTGCTATACAAATGCTAATAATAATAATAATAATAATCTTAGGTAAGTGGAAGTAACTTTGAATCCCCCTACCAGCATTTCACCCCTTCTCTTCCCCCCTTTCTTCTTACTTGGTGCTTTTTCTTGGTTCCTTTCTTAGAAATGTTTTTGTTCTTAATCTGGATTTCTGTGTAGCATTCATTAAGGCTGTTATTAACGAGGTCCCCCACTGAGATGAGAAAGGCCATTGTTTTAATGAGGCAAATGCCATTGTTGACTCCCACCACATTTATCCAGTATTAAGTTGATCAAAATAAGTTGAAAATACAAATGCATCACATCACGCTATTATAGAATAAAAGGATTGGAGTGAAAGGGGTCTGGGTATGTCTGTGGAGAGATGAGAAGTTGGAAGGAGGCTGACAGCAGAATTTGCAGGCACAGAAAGATTATGTCTGGCGATGGGTGAGGAAACCAATGTCACTATGACGTCTCTTTGCATTCCTTTCAAAGTGTGATGGTATTCATTTTTCCGGTGTCTTACATTTCCTTTTGGTATTCCAATCCTAGGATTATTGGTGCAGTCCTCTGATGAATTTCTGAAACATTCTTTCGATTAGCACATAGCAAACCAAGAAACAGAAAAATGATGGCTGATAAAGATCAAACAGACTGTCTAGTCTGCCCAGACATATTAACTACTAAATTCTACAATCCTTTACTTCCGAGATCCTCTGTGCTTATCGCATGCTTTCTTGAATTCGGGTATTGCCGTCATCTCCATGACTTTCCCTTCCATGCATTTGCCACCTTTTCCTTAAATAAATATTTCCTTAAATTACTCTTGCATCTACCCCCTTTTCCTCTCACCCTATGCCTCCTCATTACAGGGTTTCCTTTTAATTGGAAGAAGCTGTGCAGGTTATAACAGCATTTAAATGTTTGCATCCTATCTCCCCTATTCGGCTTTTCTTCCAAAGTATATATATATATTGAGATCTTTAAGACTGTCTCTATATAGCAGTTGACAAAGACCACTGAGCATTTTAGGAGCTGCCTTCTGGACCATTTCCATCGGGTTTATATCCTTTTTTAAAGCATGGTCTTGGGAATTGCACAGAGTCTTCTAAATGCAGTCTCAGGAGTGACTTATACAGAGGTACTTATCACTTCCTTCCCCCTGTTGGCCATACCTTATTCCAGCGGTTCCCAAACCTGGACCTGAAGGCATCCCAGCCAGTCAGGTTTTCAGGGTATCCATAATAAATATTCATGAGAGAAATTTGCTTGCAGTGGGGGCAGTGCATGCAAATCTCTCTCATGAATATTCATTGTGGATATCCTGAAAACCTAACTGGCCGGGGTGCCTCCAGGACTAGGTTTGGGAACCACTGCCTTATTCACTTGAGCATCCATCTGGCTTTTGCCGTTGTCTTATCTACCTGTTTGGCCACCTTAAGATCTTCAAATATGGTCTCTTATTCTTTCTTTCAGACACAGAAGTACTTCATCCCTTATACTATACTGCTCCCTTGGGTTTCTGTAGCTTAGATAACATAGAGGCATATTTTCAAAGCACTTTGGGAGGCTAAGTTCCATAGGTTTCTATGGAACTTTGGGAGGCTAAGTGCTTTGAAAATGAGCCCGATAGTAACATAGTAGATGACGGCAGAAAAAGACCCGCATGGTCAATCTAGTCTGCCCAAGATAAACTCATATCTTGAATTTGTACCTGTCTTTTTCAGGGCACAGACCGTATAAGTCTGCCCAGCAGCATTTCCCGCCTCCCAACCACCAGTCCCGTCTCCCATCACCGGCTCTGGTAGAGACCGTATAAGTCTGCCCTCCCCTATCCTAGCCTCCCAACCACCAACCCCTCTTCCCCCCCACCTGCTCCGCCACCCAATTTCAGCTAAGCTTCTGAGGATCCATTCCTGCTTCACAGGATTCCTTTATGCATATCCCACGCATGTTTGAACTCTGTTACCGTTTTCATCTCCACCACCTCCCGCGGGAGGGCATTCCAAGCATCCACCACCCTCTCCGTGAAAAAATACTTCCTGACATCTTTTTTGAGTCTGCCCCCCTTCAATCTCATTTCATGACCCTTCATTTTTTTTTAGCTTTAAATATTAGCTGCCTTGCTCTAGATCATTCCCCAAGCTTCATATGATCCTTCTTGTTTTCCATACCTTCCAGATTGTCTACCTTTACGCAGATTTTGGTATCATTAAGAAAAAGGCAAAATTCATCCAACAGACCTTCTGCGACATTGCCTACAAACGTGAAACAAAAAGAAATGAGGAGAAACCAAGGAGGATACAAAAAAAAACTTTATTGGGTTTCTAAAAAACGACCCTACAAAAACATTGAAAAGAATCAGACCAAGGATCAACCCCTGCAGCACATCACCGATAACGTCCTTCTCCTCAGAGCAGACTTGATTTAACGTTCTTCCTTGGCTTCTCATCCTTCCTTTCTCATATCCCTGAAGAGTTTGGTGTAAACCTTAAGACAGTGATTCCTAAACCCGTCCTGGGGGAACTCCAGCCAGCCGGCTAGGAAAGCGGATAGAATGTTGGGTATTATTAGGAAAGGTATGGAAAACAGGTGTGAGGATGTGATAATGCCATTGTATCGCTCCATGGTGCGACCGCACCTTGAGTATTGTGGTCGCCGCATCTCAAGAAAGATATAGTAGAATTGGAAAAGGTGCAGCGAAGGGCGACTAAAATGATAGCTGGGATGGGACGACTTCCCTATGAAGAAAGACTAAGGAGGCTAGGGCTTTTCAGCTTGGAGAAGAGACGGCTGAGGGGAGACATGATAGAGGTATATAAAATAATGAGTGGAGTGGAACAGGTGGATGTGAAGCGTCTGTTCACGCTTTCCAAAAATACTAGGACTAGGGGGCATGCGATGAAACTACAGTGTAGTAAATTTAAAACAAATCGGAGAAAATGTTTCTTCACCCAATGCGTAAACTCTGGAATTCGTTGCCGGAGAACGTGGTGAAGGCGGTTAGCTTGGCATAGTTTAAAAAGGGGTTAGACGGTTTCCTAAAGGACAAGTCCATAAACTACTACTAAATGGACTTGGGAAACATCCACAATTCCAGGAATAACATGTATAGAATGTTTGTACGTTTGGGAAGTTTGCCAGGTGCCCTTGGCCTGGATTGGCCGCTGGCGTGGACAGGATGCTGGGCCCGATGGACCCTTGGTCTTTTCTCAGTGTGGCATTACTTACGTACTTATATGGTTTTCAGGATATCCACAATGAATATTGATGAGATCGATTTGCATGCAGGCCTCCTTAGTATGCAAATCTATCTTATGCATATTCATTGTGGATATCCTGAAAACCTGAGAGCCTGGAGTCCCCCTGAGACAGGTTTGAGGATCGCTGCCTCAAGAACTGACAACGTATTAAGATTACAGGCTGTGCGAAGTTTAATCCCACTTACTACATTTCCTTCAACAAGCAACTTGGAGCCAGGTGTACTTAGCATTTCTCCCACAGACTCAGAATAGGAAAATCCCTACCTGGATACTGTCCCTGTGCTGAGACACAGGGGTTAAGCTCTTGAAGGCAGGGACAGGTATCCACTTGTCTTTTATGGCTGGTCAGCTATAAAAGATAATACATAGGACATGGCAATAAAAAGCTGGTGTCAGATCAGGGCTTTATAAAGAATTTTTATATTGATTGTTTAATAAGGAATAGCTGTATTTCTCCCTTCAAACCCTGCCCTTGAGTGTGTTCTCAATTACAAGGAGAGGCTACTTGTTTTGGAAGTCGCAGAGGAGTGCTTTCTTAGTTAATATTGGAAAATACATTTTTTATTTGCATATGACCCGGCTGTTAAAACCTGATGTGGGCAAAACACAGTGCTACCTGGCTTTTTGCTACCTTTCTGAATAGCATTGCTTCCCCACATTGAGGAAAAAATTGGTCTGGTCTGGTCTTTTCCAATTTCCACCAATGTGAAAATAAGAATGGAATAAAAGACCCTCGTCATTTTCAGATTGTTTAGCCATTAGATGACTCCTATTTTTTTATTTTTGAATTTGGAAGCCTGGAGTTTGAAAAAAAAAAGAGTAGATTTGTTTGTGGATTGCAAATGGCCCATTGGCTAGCCTGAAACTGTGCAGTATCGCTCAGTTTTAAAGAACTGCTAGTGACCCAGAAATTCTGAAAAGCTGCACAGTCTTTGCGCATGGGAAGTGGAGAAAGCGTTTCTGTTCTTGTAGCTTTACCAGTCCCCTCGAGTACTCCGTTCTGTGGATAAATCTCTCTTGTCCGTCCCCTTCTCCTCTACTGCTAATTCAAGACTCCGTTCCTTTTATCTTGCTGCACCTCACGCCTGGAATAGACTTCCCGAGCCTGTACGTCTAGCCCCGTCGTTGGCCGTTTTCAAGTCCAAACTCAAAGCCCACCTCTTTACCACTGCTTTTGACTCCTAACTCACTTGCCCTATCCTTATCCTCACATCTTCATTCCCTTACCCTTAACTGTTTTGTCTACCTGTCTTAACTAGATTGTAAGCTCTTTGAGCAGGGACTGTCTTTTTGTGTATGGTGTACAGCACTGCGTATGCCTTGTAGCGCTATAGAAGTGATAAGTAGTAGTAAAAGAAACTAGATCTTTTGTGGATCCAGAGATGAGATTCAAGACGAATACATCTGAAGGAGAGAGCTGTGTAGATCTGAACACTTGTGCGCATCCCTGTCCGCCTCTGTTCTTCAGTTACAAATAGCAAACAATTTGAGTAACCAGTGTCTTAATGGCTTATGCCTTGTAACATAGTAACATAGTAGATGACAGCAGAAAAAGACCTTCACGGTCCATCCAGTCTGCCCAACAAGATAAATTCATATGTGCTACTTTTTTATTTGTACCTGTCCTCTTCAGTGCACAGACCGTATAAGTCTGGCCAGCCCTATCCCCGCCTCCCAACCACCAACCCTGCCTCCCAACCACCAGTTCTGGCACAGACCCTATAAGTCTGCCCAGCACTATCCCCGCCGCCCAACCACCAGCCCCGGCACAAACCGTATAAGTCTGCCCAGCACTATCCCTGCCTCCCACCACCGGCTCTGGCACAGACCGTATAAGTCTGCCCAGCACTATCCCCGCCTCCCACCACCAGCTCTGGCACAGACCGTATAAGTCTGCCCAGCACTAGTCCTGCCTCCCACCACCGGCTCTGGCACAGACCGTATAAGTCTGCCCAGCACTATCCCCGCCTCCCACCACCAGCTCTGGCACAGACCGTATAAGTCTGCCCAGCACTATCCCCGCCGCCCAACCACCAGCCCTGGCACAGACTGTGTAAGTCTGCCCAGCACTAGTCCCGCCTCCCAACTTGTGGGTCAAGTCATAATCTGTCTTGTGGGTCAAGTCATAATCTACCACCTTGGTTTTTGATTTGTATAGAAGATGCAACCTGTTCTGACCTGCACAGCCTTTTTTGAGATTATTTCCCATTATTTACAAGTGGCTTTCTGTTAACAGGAGATATCACAACAGAATACAGAGCTCCTAACAATTCCTTCAAGAGGTGACATCTTTAGATGATAGAATATTCACTGTTTGTCAGCTCCTAAACGAACACATCTCAGACTTGGCAAGCTGATTTCACTATGCAGTAACTGTTTTCATTTGCTGTTCCGCTCTTCATAACTGTGTAATAGAACATGGTTTTTTTTTTGTTAATGGAGTACAATAAAGTGCAGAGACAGATTTAAGTTTTGACCAAAAATCAGATTCTTTTGTAGAATTTCTCAGTGAGTACTTCTTCTGTCCCCCCCCCCCCCCCTTACTTCCTTCCCCGGGTTTCAATTTCCTGTACCTTCAAGAAGGAAAATCAAAATTCACAGAAAAGAAAACTATGCAAGGAAAAACTTGGGCAAAATGTAGAGTGGGATTCTTGCCTGAGGAACGAAGAACCCCAGGGATGCTGTTTACACAAGTTTTCACTTTTGACTTGTAACCACTTGCAACCCCTCGCCTCCACCTACCCCTCCTCTCCTCCTTCCTGTACACATTAATTGATTTGATTTGCTTACTTTATTTTTTGTCTATTAGGTTGTAAGCTCTTTGAGCAGGGACTGTGTTTCTTCTATGTTTGTACAGCGCTGCTTACGCCTTGTAGCGCTATAGAAATGCTAAATAGTAGTAGTAGTAGTAGTACCGTCTGTTTTCCCCCTTCCTGCTCTTGCTGAAAATGAAATATTTCAAAGATGTGCCAACGTTCTGACTTATGGCTTTTCTTCTCTTTCCTTCCTGCCCTGCTTTGAACTGGACCCTTCAATTCAGGCTTTATCCTAGAAGTAATTTATTAATTATGTGTGCATATCCCAAAGGCCATCTTCTTCTTCTAGAGTCTCTTATCAGTTTAATAACATAAAGTTTAATACATTTTCATTAGTGAAATTTATCTTCATACGAGTTGCTCTACTGCAGTACATTCAGACCGTGCTTAATCAAGATCTAAATTTGAAAACAGAGGCAGTGGTCACCTTATTAAACACAGGCTATGGTATTCAGTCTCAGAGCGGCTTTACCTGTAGCACAGTGACTTGTTACCTCTGCTAGTCCTTCAGTTTTAGGGCGACTAGAGGCTGCTAACCGCAGCTTGAACGAGCTGGGAGGGGGCTTGTCTTAAATACTTGAAAGGTATTAATATAGAAACAAATATTTTCCAGCGAAGGGAAAATAGTAAAACTAAAGAACGTGAATTGAAGTTGCGGGATGGTAGACTTAGGAGTAACGTCAGGAAATTCTTTTTCACGGAGAGATCGGTTGATGCCTTTCCAAGGCAGGTGGTGGAGAAACAAACAGTGGCGGAATTCAAAAAAGGCGTGGGATGAACGCAGAGGATCTCTAATTAGAAAATGAATTTTATGTTATGTTATGTTACATGGTGCTTAGAGGGCAACTCTGGCTGTAAAAACTAAGGGCTAGATGCACTAAACTTAACGAGCCAGCAACGTGGGTTTTAAACTGGTTCTAGCCAGTTTAATGTGCAAGTAGTAAACCGGGACACGCACAAAAGGGCATTGTCCTGTTACGGTAGCAGCTAACGAAAATGGAATGCAGATGAGCAAATTAGTATTATAATGTGTATAATTCGTATTATAATGAGATGCACTACCGTTTTCCGATCCCCTTACTGTGGAAAACCTAACGGGAGGTCTGCACCTCTCGTTGGGGCTGCTGTGAGGGAATCGGAAGGAAAAAAAAAAAGAGAAACCCTGCAAGTAGTGCTCACTTTCTGTCAGCGCGTGGGATTCCCGGGAAGTGGCAGCTGGAGGTGAGGACCGGATCTCATGCCCACGCTCCAGCCTCGGGGGTGTCTACAGACAGAAATTGTTTTTTTTTTTGTTTAGACATCATGAGACTCCACAGGATCAAGCTTTAAAAGCACTACTATGCGCAGGTACTTTCTAGCCCTTCTCTGTTCCCTCTCGGTGGCTGTGGCTGCCGCTCTGCCTTCAGTTTGCTTCTCTATGTGTGTTAAGGAGGAGGGGTGAAAGAAAGGTTGAAGGGCGACAAGATGGCGGCTTCCAAGCAGCGCTGCATGCCTGGGTGTTTAATCTAGCCGTCTCTCCCGGCTCTGGCAGGCAGCTAAGCCCTTGTGCAGCGGGATCGGACGTGCCGCTAACACCCCTTGTTGTTTTTTGAGTGGCATGCGCAGAGCAGCCAGCATAAAGCTTGGCTGCTCTGCACATGCTCAGCTGGCCGACTGGCTTGGAAGGAAATCGCATGCAAATGAGCTAGCAGCGAGCAGCTCATTTGCATGCGATTTCCTTGATGCATGCCCGTTTCTTACTGATTCGCTAAGGAATCAGTACGGGAAGGACTTTAACAGTTGTTGTTAGTGCATCTACCCCTAAGGCTGGTGCTGGGCTGGCTTGTAAGGTCTCTGTCTGGCATATGGCAATCCAGTTTAGGATGGGCTGGAGAGGGCTTCTACGGAGACATCAGTAGTTTGAAACGTGAGGGCAGTGCTGGGAAGACTTTTACAGTCTGTGCCCCGCAAATGACATGACAGATTCGGATAGGCTGGACTTCTATGGTCTATGTCCCAGAAACACCAAAGAAAGACCACGATCAAGTATATATTCTCATATTCATTGTTAATTTTAACCTTGAATTGATAATGAATGTGACTGCTGGAAGGCTCTGCTGTCATTTACTGTGTTATTATAAGTGTGGCCATTCCTGTACTGTCAGCACAAATTATTATTATTATTATTTATTGCATTTGTATCCCACATTATCCTACCTATTTGCAGGCTCAATGTGGCTTACATAGTTTTGTTAACATAGTCATTGCAGGTTCAATGTGGCTTAAGTAAGTAAGGTTAAGCAAGGGTAGAAGGAAGGAGAGGGGTGATTAAGGTAGTTATAGTAGTTGAGCTATCTTGACTGAGTGGGTTGTCGGGTGGATTAGTGCGGCCGTTAGTTCTTATTGTATGCCTTGTTGAAGAGATACGTTTTCAGGGATCTGCGAAAAGTAGTTGTTTCGTTGATTGTTCTCAGGTCTGTAGGCAGTGCATTCCACAGTTTCGTGCCCAAGTACGAGAATATCGTATCGTGCATCTACTTGTACTTTAGTCCTTTACAATTGGGAAAGTACAGGTCGAGGAATTTGCGGGAAGCTCTTGTGCGTCCAGCTTCTGCTATATAAGCACGCAACTATGGAACGCATTACCAAACGCTGTGAAAACAATGCATGACCCATCAAATTTCTGGAAATCATTAAAAACTACCTTGTTCAAAAAGGCATACCCTAATGATCCAACGTAAAACGCCTGAACCCTGCAACACAACAAAACTAATACTCGAACTGGACAAAACTTAAATTCTTCCTCCTTGATTCCCTAATCTGTCTGTCACACATGAACTTTACCACAATAACACTCTGTATTTGTCATACCAGAATTGGCGATCGCCATCACGGTACTATGTAAGCCACATTGAGCCTGCAAATAGGTGGGAAAATGTGGGATACAAATGCAACAAATCCTATATAATAAAACGCACCTCCAACATTCTGAAGCTGACTGCATGGCTGAGGCATTCCTGCTCTCTGTATCCATCTCCTGAATTGACATCACGTACTTCCGGGTTCGTCACAAGCAGAAGTGACCAACCACACGAGGTTTCTCGGCTTCAGAATGTTGCAGGTGCATTCTATTAAATAGGATTGGTCAGTTCCCTGAAGCACAGCCAGAGCTCAGCATCCTGCACAGTAATGCTCAGACACCAGAGAGAGAGGGGGGACCTGACACCAGAGAGGGGGGGGGGGGGGGGGGAGAGGTATCTCTGTCACAAACACACTCTCTCTCTCTCACACACTCTCTCTCTCTCACAGTCAATGTCTTTCTCTCTCTCACTCTCACACACTCTCCTGCTTATAATCGAACGAGAAAAACGCCCAAGTTCCGACCTAAATCGGGAGATGGACGTTTATCTCACAAAAACGAATAACGCGGTATAATCGAAAGCCGACCTTGGACGATTTCAACTGCACTCCGTCGCGGATGCGGACAAAGTTGATGGGGGCGTGTCGAAGGCGTGGTGAAGGCGGAACTGGGGCGTGGTTATCGGGCGATCAGAGATGGGCGCCTTTCGCCGATAATGGAAAAAAAATAGCGAGAATTTAGGGCACTTTTCCTGGACCCTGTTTTTCCACGAATAAGGCCCCAAAAAGTGCCCTAAATGACCAGATGACCACTGGAGGGAATCGGGGATGACCTCCCCTGACTCCCCCAGTGGTCACTAACCCCCTCCCACCACAAAAAATGATGTTTCACAACTTTTTATTTTCACCCTCAAATGTCATACCCACCTCCCTGGCAGCAGTATGCAGGTCACTGGAGCAGTTATTAGGGGGTGCAGTGGACTTCAGACAGGTGGACCCAGGCCCATCCTCCCCTACCTGTTACAATTGTGCTGCTTAATGCTTAGTCGTCCAACCCCCCCCCCCCCCAAACCCACTGTACCCACATGTAGGTGCCTCCCTTCACCCCTTAGGGCTATAGTAATGGTGTAGGCAGTGGGTTTTGAGGGGGATTTGGGGGGCTCAACACACAAGGGAAGGGTGCTATGCACCTGGGAGCTCCTTTACCTTTTTTTTTGTTTTTGTAAAAGTGCCCCCTAGGGTGCCCTGTTGGTGTCCTGGCATGTTAGGGGGACCAGTGCACTACGACTCCTGGCCCCTCCCACGAACAAATGCCTTGGATTTATTCGCTTTTGAGCTGGGCGATTTCATTTTCCATTATCGCTGAAAAGCAAAAACGCCCAGCTCACAACTTGGCGAATAAAACATGGACGTCTATTTTTTTCGAAAATACAGTTCGGCCCGCCCCTTCACGGACCCGTTCTCGGCGATCAACGCCCATGGAGATAGGCGTTTCCGTTCAATTATGCCCCTCTCTATGTCTCACACTGTATCACATTCGCTCTCTATGTGTCACACAGTCACTCACACACTCTCTAGGTCTCATACACTCAGTCTCACAGAGAGTCTGTGTCTCACACACACTCTCACTCTCGCACACACTGTATCTGTGTGAAACACACTCTCTCTCTCTCTCTCACACTGTGTTTCACATACACATTTGCACACACTCTCATTCTCACACACATACTCTCTCTCTCACAGACACACTCGCACCCAGACTCACTCTCTCTCTCTCACACACACACACTCGCACATTCACTCTCTCTCTCACACACACAGTCACTCTCACAAACACTCTCTCAAACATACACACTCCGGGGAAAACCTTGCTAGCGCCCGTTTCATTTATGTCAGAAACGGGCCTTTTTTACTAGTAAATAAATAAATAAATCTACAGTGCCGTGTGCTAACCAATTAGCCCAGGATTAGCATGTGAGCCTGATCTCATACAAAATAGGTAGTGGAAAGGACTCACACAATATTTTGGTAATCACCACGTACTAGTGGCAACATGAGTTCATGGCTACAAATTTGGTAAATTTATTTATTTATTTATTGTAGCATTTGTATCCCACATTTTCCCACCTATCACCAATTCCGGAAAAGAGAAATACATAGTTAAAATATGGAGGCGACAGAGTGGAATTAGGTAGTCAGATAAATAAAGTTCATTTTCGTAATAAGAAATAAAAGGTAATTGGATAAAACTTCAATCGTAGTAGATTAGCTTGAACAATCAGGAATAAAGAGTTACGGTTTGTGTGGTTCTGGTGTAAATTTTGTTACTGGTATTTAGGATGGATCTTTGTGGTATGCCTTATTGAATAGGTTAGTTTTCAGTAATTTTCAGAAATTATTTTTGTCGTGTGTTGCTTTTATCGATTTTGTTAATTCATTCCATATTTGCGTACTTATATAAGAGAAACTGGATGCATATGTTGATTTATATTTTAGTCCTTTACAGTTGGGGTAGTGGAGATTCAGGAACGTACGTGATAATCTAGTAGAATTCCTGGTTGGTAGGTCTATAAGGCCTGACATATACCCCGGAGCTTCACCGTGTATGATCTTATGAACTAGAGTGCAGACCTTGAACACAATCCAGCTTATAATTGAAAAAGAAAAACGCCTATATTGCGACCCAAATCGGGAGATAGACGTTTATCTCACAAAAACGAATAAAGTGGTATAATCGAAAGCCGAATTTGGACGTTTTCAACTGCACTCCGTCGCGGATGCGGACAAAGTTGATGGGGGCGTGTCGAAGGCGTGGTGAAGGCGGAACTGGGGCGTGGTTATCGAGCGATCAGAGATGGGTGCCTTTCGCCGATAATGGAAGAAAAATATGCGTTTTTAGCGAGAATTTAGGGCACTTTTCCTGGACCCTGTTTTTCCATGAATAAGGCCCCAAAAAGTGCCCTAAATGACCAGATGACCACTGGAGGGAATCGGGGATGACCTCCCCTGACTCTCCCAGTGGTCACAAACCCCCTCCCACCACAAAATATGCCGTTTCACAACTTTTTATTTTCACCCTCAAATGTCATACCCACCTCCCTGGCAGCAGTATGCAGGTCACTGGAGCAGTTATTAGGGGGTGCAGTGGACTTTAGGCAGGTGGACCCAGGCCCACCCCCCCCCACCTGTTACACTTGTGCTGGTAAATGGGAGCCCTCCAAACCGCCCCCCAAACCCACTGTACCCACATGTAGTGCCCCCCTTCACCCCTTAGGGCTATAGTAATGGTGTAGACTTGTGGGCGGTGGGTTTTGAGGGGGATTTGGGGGGCTCAACACCCAAGGGAAGGGTGCTATGCACCTGGGAGCTCTTTTACCTTTTTTTTTGTTTTTGTAAAAGTGCCCCCTAGGGTGCCCGGTTGGTGTCCTGGCATGTGAGGGGGACCAGTGCACTACGACTTCTGGCCCCTCCCACGAACAAATGCCTTGGATTTATTCGTTTTTGAGCTGGGCGCTTTCATTTTCCATTATCACTGAAAAACAAAAACGCCCAGCTCACAAATTGTCGATTAAAACATGGACGTCTATTTTTTTCGAAAATACGATTCGGTCCGCCCCTTCACGGACCCGTTCTCGGAGATAAACGCCCATGGAGATAGACATTTTTGTTCAATTATGCTCCTCAATGCGTTCTCTCAGTGGAAGCCAATGTAATTTTTCTCTTAGGGGACTGGCGTTTTCATATTTCGTTTTTCCAAATACGAGTCTGGCTGCCGTGTTTTGTGCAGTTTGGAGTTTCTTAATGATTTGTTCTTTGCATCCGGCATAAATTGCACTGCAGTAGTCTATTTGACTTAATACCATTGATTGTACCGATCTGCAGAATATTTCCCTTGGGAAGAAAGGTTTTATTCTTTTGAGTCTCCATATTGATTGAAACATTTTCTTTGTTATGTTTTTCGCATGGCTTTCTAGTGTAAGATTTCGGTCAATTGTAACTCCTAGAATTTTCAAACTGTTTGAAACAGGAAGGGTTAAGTTTGGGGTACTTATAATGGTGGGTTTGTAATTGTTATGTTGTGATGGGAGGATGAGACACTGTGTTTTATCTGCATTGAGTTTCAATTGGAATGCATCCGCCCATGAGTTCATAATTTGGAAGATTTGTTTGATTTCTTTAGTGATTTCTGTTAGGTCATGTTTAAACAGGATATAGAAATAGAAAATAGAAAATCCTCCATTTCTGGCTGTAGTAAAAACAGCCTTAGCACATGAGAAAAACCTGCGCAAGGGCATTCTAAGGCCACTTTCTACTGCAGCTTTGTAAAAGGACCCCTTACGCTCCTGTTTACTGAGCTGCACTAGTGGCTTTCCCGGCGCTAAGGCCGACAGAGCCCATTGGGCTCTGTCGGCATTAACGCTGGGACATCCGCTAGCACAGCTTAGTAAACAGACCCCTTAGTTTGCTCTCAGGAGACCTAAAGTAAGTATATAACTTATCTGGATAAGGATTGAAAATCGGCACTGTCCGGATAATATTTATTTATGGATTTGTATTTGCTATACCGCCTTTGCTAACTCACAGATCAAAGCAGTTGTGGGGAGTGGGTTTTGGGGGAGGATTTGGGGGGCTCAGCACCCAAGGTAAGGGAGCTATGCACCTGGGAGGTATTTTAATGTTAGTTGGTGTCCTGGCATGTGAGGGGGACCAGTGCACTACGAATCCTGGCCCCCTCCCATGACCAAATGCCTAGGATGTGTTCGTTTTTGAGATGGCCGCCTTTGGTTTCCATTATCGCTGAAAACTGAGCCCGGCCATCTCAAATCCGCCCAAATCCTAGGCATTTGGCCGGCCCCAACCGTATTATCAAAAGAAAAGATGGCCGCCCATCTTTTTCAACAATACGGTTGGGACCGCCCCTTCTCGTAGCCTTTTCCGGAGATGGGCGCCCTTAGAGATGGGCGGCCCCTTTCAATTATGCCCCTCATTGCCGCATGCTGCCTGATTACTGCCCAAGTAGGTCGTTAGTCCTTACCACCAAGTAATTAGGTGGCGGTAAGGACTCAGGCAGTAAATAGCCGCATGCTACTTTTAATAGTAGCGCATGGCCATTTACTGCCCCATTAAAAAAAAGGCCATTTTATCCACCCCAGTAAAAAATGTCCTAGTACAGGCCGATTTCACATGTCCAAACTAGCGCAGGCCACTTTTTACCTCACCTTAGTAAAAGGGCCCCTATGTTGATTGTTATCCCAGTGTACTGCTAGTGCCCTAGAACAGGGGCATAGCCAGACTTCGGCGGGAGGGGGGTCCAGAGCCCGAGGTGAGGGGGCACATTTTAGCCCCCCCCCCGGCGCTGTCGACCCCCCTGCCATTTTTGACCCCCCCCTGCTGCCGCTACCACCACCAACTTTGACCCCCCCTGCTGACGACCCTCTCGACCCCCCTCCTGCCGCCAACCCTCCCCCGCCGCCGTCGACTACCTTTGCTGGTGGGGGACCCCAACCTCTGCCAGTCGAGGTCCTCTTCTTCCAGCAGGACGTCAGACTCAAAGAAACAGAACGAAGCCTTGCACCGGAAGAAGAGTTCCAGAGTTTAACTACTCGTTGAGTGAAAAAATATTTCCTCCTATTTGTTTTTAAAATATTTCCATGTAATCTCGAGTGTCCCCATGCCTTTGTACTTGTGGAACTAGTAAAAAATGGATTTACTTCTACTTGCTCTACACCACTCAGGATTTTGTAGACCTCAATCATATCTCCCCTCATCTGTCTCTTTTCCAAGCTGAAGAGCCCTAACCTCTTTAGCCTTTCCTCATACGAGAGGAGTTTCATTCCCTTTCCAGCTTATAATTGAAAAAGAAAAACATCTATATTGCGACCCAAATCGGGAGATAGACGTTTATCTCACAAAAACGAATAAAGCGGTATAATCGAAAGCCGAATTTGGACGTTTTCAACTGCACTCCGTCGCGGATGCGGACAAAGTTGATGGGGGTGTGTCAGAGGTGTGGCGAAGGTGGAACTGGGGCGTGGTTATCGGCCGAGGAGAGATGTACGCGTTAGGGCGATAATCGAAAAAATAAAGGCGTTTTTAGCGAACATTTAGGACACTTTTGTTGGACCCTTTTTTCACACGAACAGGTTCCAAAAAAGTGCTCTAAATGACCAGATGACCATCAGAGGGAATCGGGGATGACCTCCCCTGACTCCCCAGTGGTCACTAACCCCCTCCCACCACAAAAAAATGATGTTTCACAACTTTTTATTTTCACCATCAAATGTCATACCCACCTCCCTGGCAGCAGTATGCAGGTCACTGGAGCAGTTGTTAGGGGGTGCAGTGGACTTCAGGCAGGTGGACCCAGGCCCATCCCCCCCCCCCACCTGTTACAATTGTGCTGCTTAATGCTTAGTTGTCCAACCCCCCCAAACCCACTGTACCCACATGTAGGTGCCCCCCTTCACCCCTTAGGGCTATAGTAATGGTGTAGACTTGTGGGCAGTGGGTTTTGAGGGGGATTTGGGGGGCTCAACACACAAGGGAAGGGTGCTATGCACCTGGAAGCTCTTTTACCTTTTTTTTTTTTTTTTGTAAAAGTGCCCCCTAGGGTGTCCGGTTGGTGTCCTGGCATGTGAGGGGGACCAGTGCACTACGACTCCTGGCCCCTCCCACGAACAAATGCCTTGGATTTATTTGTTTTTGAGCTGGGCGCTTTCATTTTCCATTATCGCTGAAAAACAAAAACGCCCAGCTCACAAATTGTCGAATAAAACATGGACGTCTATTTTTTGCAAAAATACGGTTCGGTCCGCCCCTTCACGGACCCGTTCTTGGAGATAAACGCCCACGGAGATAGACGTTTTCGTTCGATTATGCCCCTCTTTATCATTTTGGTCGCTTTTCTTTGAACCTTTTCTAAATCCACTATATCTTTTTTGAGATACGGCATCCAGAACTGAATGCACTACTCAAGGTCCTGTCGCACCATGGAGCGATACAAAGGCATTTTAGTAAGGGCTGCTGAGAGGGGGCGGGGGGGGGGGCAAGATTCCCCCAGGACCGGTCTCCAAAGGGGGCCCGGCGTCAGGGTCTGTCCCTCTCCTGCCCTATGTAATGTCTTTCTGCCCCTACTGTGTAATTCTTACTGTCACTGGTCCTCTTTGTAACGTAATCCGCTTCGAACCTTTTGAGGTGTGAGCGAAATATAAGTCTATACAATTCCATTCTATTCTGTGACTTTGCTTTTATCTCAGCAATTCAAAGCGGATTACAAAAGATAACACATTCCTAGCCGGAAGGAATTACATCAGAATAGAGAAATGGAAGCATTTCCCATTCATTAAAAGATATAAACCTATTTATAAAACGAAAACAAATACGTTTTAAGAGCTTTTGTTAACCAAAGAAAATAAGTCTTAATTAAATGAATCTCAGCCGGTGGAAGTATTTCACATTCCTGTACCCTGAAATGAAAAAGAACGCTCCCACAATGATTTCTGATTCAAGATCAACTATATACTACAAACAAGTTATTGACGATTTGCCATAGAAATTATTAGGAGGAAAAAGAACTTTAGTGGCTGGGGTTATGTCTTAATTTTTCTTTAGACTAATAACCCGCCTACGCTCTGCAGCACAGCTGTTTCACCCCGGCTTTGTCAGGAGCGATTTATTACTGCAGCTGTTCCTAGAACCTTAAAAAACATATATAGCAAATAAAGTTCAGTTTTGATGTTTTGGATATGGGCTTAAAATGGTTACATTACCTAACTATATTGCGTATAAGAGCGTAGAACTTAGCAGCAATGATTCAGATAAATACTGGAAGCATTTGAATGAAAATAAAACGAATTAATTAAAGAGAAAAAGAAAATATAAAGGTCATTAACAATCGGAGGTTCTTTAAGAACTGATGAAGAAGTAGGCGGGTTATTAGTCTAAAGAAAAGTTAAGACGTAGCCTGAGCCACTGAAGTTCTTTTTCCTCCTAATAATTTCTAGGGCAAATCATCAATAACTTGTTTGTTGTATGCGGAGGGGCATTTTCGAAAGGGACGTCCAAGTTGCGATTTCGACGTCCTTGCAAAATGGCCGGATCCAGAGATGGGGAAACCCGTATTTTCAAAACAAGATGGACGTCCATCTTTCGTTTCGAAAATACCGTCAATGACGCCCAAATCCTTAAATTTTGCCGTCCCTAGATTTGGATGTCCCTAGGCATGGACATTTCTGATTATCGGCGATTTTTGAAACTAAAGACGTCCATGGCGGGGATGGTGCTGGGCAGACTTATACGGTCTGTGCCAGAGCCGGTGGTGGGAGGCGGGACTGGTGGTTGGGAGGCGGGGATAGTGCTGGGCAGACTTATACGGTCTGTGCCAGAACCGGTGGTGGGAGGCGGGGCTGGTGGTTGGGAGGCGGGGATAGTGCTGGGCAGACTTATACGGTCTGTACCCTGAAAAGGACAGGTACAAATCAAGGTAAGGTATACACAAAAAGTAGCACAAGTGAATTTATCTTGTTGGGCAGACTGGAAAACTCTTTTTATTGGAAAAAACTAAAAACAAATAACATACAAATCAAAAACAAGCCCCTAGCTATACACGGTCCTCCTATCTATGTACACCCCCTCCCCCTCCTCAATAGTACAGTGGAAACTGTTTATTAGAAAGACCAAAGAAAAAAACCGGACATGCAAATCAAACCCCAGGCTCCTAGCTAGACATGGTCTGCCTATCTATGTACACCCCCTCCTCAATAATACAATGGATCAACCCCCCCCCCCCCCGACCCCCCACAACCCCTTCAGACAACTGGCACACAATCCCCTGGGAAGCATGTCCCCTCATGGCGGCTTAAGCCTCACGTGTCTCCACCACTTCGAAGCCACCCCCACCCCTTTTTCCACCCTTTCCCACTTCGCCGCTTCCTGCACCGCCCTTACCACATCCCAGCTGACTACCTCCGCCGGCCGGACCTCCTGGTACAGGGACACCCTGCAGCGCGCCATCCAGAGGCAGTACCGCAATATCACCGAAATCAGAAAGCGTGTTACCGGATCCCCGCGTCCCTCTCCACCCTCTGGGCCATACACCCAGTCCGCATAGCTGTAGTTGCGGAAACTGGGGATCTGCAGCAACGAGGAAACCCGGTCAGAGACCTGGACTGTAAATGGGCACCTCACCAGGAAATGCTCCATCGTCTCTTCAGTTCCAGCACATTCCTCCCGTGGGCACCCTCTATCCCGCACATTGCGATATTTCAAATTTCCTCGGACGTACAGTCTACCGTGAAAGGACAGCCACGCCAGGTCTTTATACTTCACCGGGATGCGGTTCGAAGCAATCAACCGTAACCCCTGCTGCATCCGTGGGGCCGGCGCGTCCCTCAGCACCAGAGGAGCTGAGAACACCTGCGCCCGTACTCTGTCCGTCCAGACCCCCCGTTGTCCTGCCTTCACCTCCCCCACCGTCAGCCCCCACACCCTCACCAATTTCACTAGGGTCTTGCAATAACTCACCCCCCCCGGAGCCCCCCTTCGCAGTGCCACTACCCTCCCCCCCTCCCGCCATAGGTCCCAATATCTCGGCCACCACTGCAGGACACTCCTAGCCCACCCCGGTGGCTCCCGCCCTACCGCCCTCCCCAGATTGAACTGCAGGAACAAAGCGCTGAAAAACAGGACTGGGTTTATCATGCCCACCCCCCCCTCCCTCCTAGGCAGATAGGTAACATTCCGTTTTACCGGATTCGTCCTGTTGCCCCAGAGCAGCCGGAAGAACACCCCATACAAGGCCGTGTACCGGCTCTCCGGCAGCAGGCAGATGTAACTGACGAACAGAAACAAAGGAACTAAGTGTGCCTTGATGAGCTGTACCCGCTCCCCCATGGTCATTTTCCACCCCTTCCATCTATCCACCCTCCCCTTCACTTCTTGGAGACACCTATCCCAGTTGTAGAGCCTATAATCCCCCTTCTCGAAGTATATTCCCAAGACCCGTATACGTTCCACAGCTGTAGGAAACCTACCTCCCAACTCAAATTGCAGCCCCTGATCCCCAACCCACAGGCTATTGGACTTTTGAAAATTGACCTGCGACGCTGTTGCCTGCGAGTATTCCTGGATCAGGTTCTGCAATCTACCTCCCTCCCTCTGGTCCGCTACCCACACTGTAACGTCATCTGCATACGCCACGACCCTTAACTGGTTATTGTCCCCCACCTCCACCCCTTCCAGCCCCTCCGCCCCCCCCTTCTCCAGCCGTCTTATAAAAGGGTCGATGGCGTATGCATACAACAGCGGGCTGAGTGGGCACCCCTGTCGGACCCCTGCCCCTACCTCAAACCCCTGCCCTCTCCACCCGTTAACCAGGGGAAAACACCCCGCATGCCGATAGAGTAGCTGTAATTGCTCTATCCAACCCTTCGGAAACCCATAGCGCTCCAGAATGCTCCATAGGACACCCCACTGCACTCTATCAAACGCTTTTTCCTGGTCGAGTGTTACCAACAGCCTACCATGCCCTCCCACTCTACTGCGTTCTACCCCCTCCCGCACCCACGCTGCAGCTTCCAAGACCCCTCTCCCTTTAACCCCACATGCTTGCGAGGCTGCTAGCAAATCCCCAGACACCTGCCTCATTCTCTGGAATAGCATTCGCGCAAAGATTTTTCGATCCGTATTAAGCAGTGCTATAGGCCGCCAGTTGGCCAGCATCGCCGGGTCCTTCCCCTTACTTAGTAGGATAAGAGCCGCCTCTGTCAAGGAACTAGGCAAGGAACCCTCCAACTGGGCTGCCCCCCATACCCTCACCAGGATCGGCACCAGCTGCTCCTTAAAGGCCTGGTAGAACTCAGTTGTTAGCCCATCCGGCCCCGGCGAGGTCTTCCTGTGGAGCGCCCCGATGGCTTCCTCCACCTCCTGTTCTGTCCACGGGTTCAAGAGGGCCTGAAGCTGGGGTCCCCCGTGACCTATCCCCGGGGTTCCTTCCACATAACACTCCATCTGCTCCATATCAATCTGCTGGGCTGAAAGGAACGCCGCAAAGTGGTCCCTCACTGCCCCCAGAATCCCCTCCTTGGTGTCCTGCAGGACCCCCTGTGCATCCCGCACCCCCTCCACCACCCTGCGCGCCCTCCGCTCCCGGCAGCATGCGAAGGGGTCCGGGCTACACATTTTCCCGAAGTCCCGCTCATACACCAAGGAGGTGTAGCGGTTGTACTGTACCTGCTCCAGGAGTGCTTGGAGATCATGTATTTCTTCCTCCCTCCCCCCTTGTGAAATCAATGTGTCCCTCTTTTTCTTTATTGCCATGCCCAACTTTGTCCTTTCCCTCCCCTCCCTTCTCGCCTGTCTGAGAAAGAATCCCCGCGTTCGTCTTTTCACTGTATCCCACCACTCCCCCAATGACTGAAATGCCCCCTGCACTGACACCTGATCTTCCAAAAACCGGCGGTACTCCTCCCGCACCTGCTCGCTACCTAACCACTTTAAATTTAGTCGCCATAACCCCCTCCCTGGCCTCTGCGCTGCCGCCCCCCCCCACCTGAAGGAGGACCATGTGGTGGTCTGAAAAGTCCACGTCCACGGTTCGTGGACCCCCCAGACAAACCCCCTTCTTTACCAGGAATCTATCGATTCTACTTTTACACTGCCCTCGAAAGAACGTGAACCCCTCCTGTTCCTCACAGAAGGCCACATGCGCGTCTACCAGCTCCGCCTCCCGCATGATCCCTGCCAGCCTCACCCCGTCATAGCCCACCTGTACCGATCGTCCCCCACTATCCTTTTTCCGCAATATGGTGTTAAAATCTCCCCCCCAGACTACTTGGCGCGAAGTGTATAGGTAGGGCTTGATCTTCCCAAAGAGGAGCACCCTTTCCTTCTTGCTTTGGGGCCCGTACACATTCACCACCCTCAGTGCTCTATCCTCCCAAATCGCATCCACAACAAGACATCTCCCCACCCCCAGCTCCACCACTCGCTGAATATTCACCCGGTGGGACTTAAATAAGATCCCCACCCCACCATACCTCTCCCCCGCCAACCCCCACACCGAGGGACCCCACTTCCAGGCCCGCCTTGCCCGCCTGATCACCTCAATGGACCGCAGCCGAGTCTCCTGGAGCAGGAAGCAATCTGCTTGGACCCTCGCGAACCAGTCATACGCTAAACCCTGCTTCTTCGGAGAGGCGATGCTGGCCACATTCAGCGTGGCAAATGTCAACACTAAGCCTGCCATCCTCATTGCGAGTCACGGGTCTGCTCACTCCCAACTTCTTTCCTTATCTCCTGGGATACCCCCTTCTTACCCTGAAGCAGGTCCTCTGCTATGCGGTCTACATCATCCCCTGCCAGATCCCCCTCCCCCCCCCGCAGCCGTCCTGTCTGCACCTTACCCCCCCTCCCCCTTTCTTCCTTCCTTTCTTCTTTGCTCTATCCGGACCCACCCCCTGATCCCTCCCTCTCCCCTCTTCACCCCCGCCCCCTACCTCCTCCTCCGAGTCCTCCACCTCCCCCAAGTCCTCCAAGTCCTCCAGATCCTCCTCTAGCTCCACTCTGTCCCCCCAAGCCTGCACTTGGGCCTTCACCACCTGCCCGGCCCCCTCAGCTTTCCTCTTACTCCCCTTTCCCCTCCCTCCCTCCCTTCCCTCTTCCTCCTCCCTCACCCCTCCCCCTCCCCCCAGAGCCTTCCCGCCCTTCTTCCTACCACCAGTACCCTCCTCCAGTGCTTCCTCATATTTCCGTTTGCCCTCTCCAATCCCCCCTGCCGCCCCCTCTTCCTCCATTAACTCCACCTCTTCTCCTTCCCCCTGTTCTTCCTCCTCCCTCCCAACCTCCCTATCCTCCTCCTCCTCCTCCAACACCTGAAATCTGTTCCCCCCCCTCTTCCCCTGCAGCGACCCCTCCCTGCCCACCCCTACTTTCCCCCCCCCTCCGAAACTTCCCTTTCCTCTGTGGCACTTGTACCCACTCCCCCTCTCCCCCCTGCTCCACTCCTGACCCAGCCCCCTGCCGCCCCCCCTCCTGCATCCCCTCCTTCTCCCCCCCTTGCCCCTCCCTGCCTATCACCCCCTGCCCTATCCCCTCCTCCATTACCCCCCTCCCCGTCCCTTCCCCCACATATCCCACTCGTTATGGGCCGCCCTAGGGCAGTTCCGATATGCATGGCCTAACCCGCCGCAGAGGTTGCACCTGATCGCGGTGCAGTCCTCTGTGGCATGCTGATCCCCGCATCTTCCACACTTTACCACTGGGCATGACATGCTGAAGTGCCTAAACGAACCACATCTGAAGCACTGCCGCGGCTGCCCCTTGTAAAAGCACAGTATCCTGTCACGACCGATAAAGGCAGCCGAAGGAATGTGCTGGACCACATGGCTCTCCTGTCTCAATTTGACCAGGGCTCCCCAACCTCCTGCCCAAACCCTGCTTGGATCCGGTAACTTTGTAAGTGGGGATCTCAGCTCCGCGTACCTCTGTAGCCAGTAGGCTAAATCTGCCCCAGAGATAGACTCATTTCTCACGAGCAGGGTGATCTGCACCAGGTCCGGCTTGCTGACTGGAATGGCCCTGAGGTCCCGCCACTCCCCCTTTCCCCTCACCCCCTCGTACCTTTCCCAGAATATTTCCATCCCCCTCTGGGTCATGAAGCTCAAGTCATATTCTGGGATGTTGATGGGGTGTATACACGCGTAAAAGTCCTCGGGTATAAACCCCATCCCCATCACCAGCCTCAAGACCCGATCCCTGGAGGGCATTGCCCCCTCCCCTATCCATTTGAGCTGTACCACATTTCGCCGCTTAGGCAGCTGTCCACCCCCTGTCCCCGCTCCCCCCAACCCCTCCCTGGGCCCTCAAAACCACCCGATCTCCCCCCCTCCCTCCTTCCCCCTCCCTGGACTACTGCCGCAAAGGACTTGGACCCCAGCCCCCACCGCCCCCCCTCCACACTTGTTCCAGCCCTTCCCTCTGCCTCCCCCCCCCTTCTGTCCCTCTGCCCCTCCCCTCATCCCTCTCCCTTCCTCAATATCCACCGCCCCCTCCCCCTCCCGTTGTCCCCCGTCCCCTTCCCTCTCAGACAAACATCCAGCAACGTCCATAGTCAGTTCTGCGGCTTGGGCTGCCTCCAACTGATTGTCCTGCCCATCACCACTTCCTGGAACGTCCCTGCTCGTCCCTGCCACTGCAGGCTCCAGCCTCTGGGCTAATCGCCTCCTCTCCTCTGTCTCCTGGCGATACTCTGGCACCTGCCCAGTCAGGTCTGCAGCTGGCGATACCAGACTCCCTGCTCGCTCTGCCCCCGAACTCCCTCCAACCTCCGGCACCAGGGGCGAAGCCTCCGGAACTCCGCCGCTCCCCTTGGCTCCTCGCTCCCAGCCGTCCTGCTGGCAGGTCTGCTCCACCACCCGCTGCACATCTGTTAGACTTGCCATGTCCACTTCTGTAGTCAACGAAAGTCTCTCAACAATCGGGTTACTTCCCCCTTGCTTCTGGTGCAGTCCCTCCTGCGTTCTCCCAATGGCTGGCGCTTCCCGGGGGCATGGCTTGTCTGTTCCTGATTCCGCCACAGGCTGGCTGTTAGCACCCCCCGATTTCACCTCTTGTAATGGACAGCTGGTCAAATGAGCTCCCAGCTGCTGCCCGCTCCTATTCCTCTCTCTCCGACCCCTCTCCTGTAAACCGCCAGCTACTCCATGCTCAGGGAAGACCTCCCCTGCTCCCGGACTTCGTGGGCGGGGCTTCTCCAGATGCCATGCTGCTTCGGTTTCCACTTCAGTCATTGCAGACCCGGCCAAAAATACCGGAGTCTGCCTCTGCTGACCCTTTTCCAACAGGGCTTCCTTCACGGCAACTGTCTCTGCTGTTTGCACAACTGCAGGTAAGCCCTCTGAGACTTCGACCACCACCTCTGTAGAAAACAGGCTGCTACCTGCGTCTCCCTCTGCTGCCTCCATTATCTGGAGTTTTGAAAAGTTACTGAGTTCTGTCCTCCCCTCCACAGGTAGGATCTCTACTCCAGCCCCCACCTCAGAGCCATGTCCTGCCGCTGCCTCCTTATTCTCTGGCTGCTGGGTAAGTGCTCTAGACTGTGTTGCCAACTGTCTCATGTATTTTAAAGTGGGGTCACCTCTGAACCCAGACAACTCTTTTGAGTCTAATGCTGCTGAAGACACTGAAGCTTGCTGCAACTGTAGTGTTCCTGAACCCCCAGACTGTGGTATTGAAGCCATCCTTTCTCGGTTAACATAGAGCTCCCTCAAAGGATTCACAGAGCCCTTTTTTAAACAGTTCAACAAGTGTTCTTTTTTCCCCAACAACTTTGATATCCGGGCTTCCTCTTTAACATACATTTGTCTGTGCTCCGCTGGGGCAAATTTACACATAGTTCTTGCCATTTTCAGACGTTTTCCTAGCTCCACTACTTCTTTTTCCACCAGCTTAATTCGTCTTACAATATTTACCACACTACTTGCTGGATCATCAGGGTCATAGCTCACTTCAAGGAACTCCTCATCTGACGATCCACTCTCCTCACTCTCACTCTCAGCTGCCTCCAGCAAAGGCTTCTGGCAAACTTCCATCGCCTCTTCCTTCTCCCTTCCTTGGAAGCGCCCTTCTGGGGCCTGTACTATCTTCCTCCCCCCTCCACTGTCTTCTCGCTTACCTTCCGCAAGCTGGGCCATGGAGGGGGAAATGCTCTGGTGGCCTCCACTGGGCTGCTTCTCCCTTCGGTCCACTGGACTCCTTTCCCTTCTCCCGGTAGTCAAACCAGGGAGAGAGCCACTCCTTTCGGCCTTCTGGTCCCGGGCCCCAGGAGGCCCCATAGCCTGGGACTTTCCTGAGGCCTTCTCCCCAGGGACCCTCCTCATCTTTGGGGAGGGAGCTAGGTCTCACTCCCTTTCCACTGGAAGTCAGCAGAGCTCTCTAAAACACCTCCTTCCTCCTCAGCAGACTGGATGGACCGTGCAGGTCTTTTTCTGCTGTCATCTACTATGTTACTATATGTTACTATGTTACTATGTCAAAAATGACCAAATGCAAGCAATTTGGTCATGGGAGGAGCCAGCATTTGTACTGCTCTGGCCCCCCTGACATGCCAGGATACCAACTGGGCACCCTAGGGGGCACTGCAGTTGACTTCCTAAATTGCTCCCAGGAACATAGCTCCCTTACCTTGTGTGCTGAGCCCCCCAACCCACTACCCACAGCTGTACATCACTACCATAGCCCTTATGGGTGAAGGGGGGACCTAGATGTGGGTACAGTGGGTTTGTGGTGGGTTTTGGAGGGCTCGCTGTTTCCTCCACAAACGTAACAGGTAGGGGGGGATGGGGCTGGGTCTGCCTGCCTGAAGTGCACTGCAGTACCCACTAAAACTGCTCCCGGGACCTGCATGTGCTGACATGGACCTGAGTATGACATCTGAGGCTGACATAGAGGCTGGCACAAAATATTTTTACAGATGTTTTTTGAGGGTGGGAGGGGGTTAGTGACCACTGGGGGAGTAAGGGGAGGTCATTCCCGATTCCCTCCGGTGGTCATCTGGTCATTTCGGCCACCTTTTTGTGCCTTAGTCATAAGAAAAACAGGTCCAGGTGAAAACGTCCAAGTGCTCGTCAGTGACGTCCTTCTTTTTTTCGATTATGGGTCAAGGACGTCCAAGTGTTAGGCACGCCCGAGTCCCGCCTTCGCTATGCCTCCGACACGTCCCCTTGAACTTTGGACGTCCTTGCGACGGAGTGCAGTTGAAGACGTCCTAAACCGAGCTTCGATTATACCGATTTGGATGTCTCTGGGAGAAGGGCGTCCATCTTCCGATTTATGACGAAAGATGGACATCGTTCTCATTCAAAAATGAGCCCGATAGTGATTCTTTCAGTCTATCAAGTAAAGCCAAAGAAGAGAGTTGTATGATTCATGATCAAGCAATAATGTCTTCGAACTTCTCAAGCCAGACCTATTTAAAAAAAAAAAAATAGGAGTGGGCCTCCAATCATACCTGAATTTATACCGTGAAAACATTTATAAATCAAACAGGCAATTTAAAAATAAATCCGAGATTCTATTCTCAACTAATTCTTTTAGATGAGAAGTAACCTCACTATGGGGCCCTTTTGCAAAACGGCGGTAAGCCCAACGTGAGTTTACCGCTCACTAAAAAGCAAGCACCGCCGGGCTACCGCAGCAGCCCGGCGGTAGTTCTCACCCCCAGCGCATCGTCAAATCCGTTGCTACAAAAATCTTTTTCTTTTTGTAGCACTGGATTTTACCTGGCGGTAATCGGGCAGTGTCGTGTGCTGCCCAGTTACTGCCGCGTCAGCGAGGAAGCTCTTACCTCAATGGTGGCGGTAAGGGCTCCCCCCCCCGAAATGGCCGCGCGGCAAGTGCTTCACTTGCCTCACAGCCGTTTCTTGAAGGAAAGAAAGACCTACCTTTTACCCGCTGCGGTAAAAAGGGAGCGCATCGTGCATCATAAACACATGCCAATGCCAATTTACTTATTCTGAAAATCAGTCTGGCAGTAGTTTTTTCGCAGAAGTTATCAATAGAAATCAAACAAAATAAAACATGGAAAAGAAAATAAGATGATACCTTTTTTATTGGACATAACTTAATACATTTCTTGATTAGCTTTCGAAGGTTGCCCTTCTTCCTCAGATCGGAAATAAGCAAATGTGCCAGCTGACAGTGTATATAAGTGAAAACATTCAAGCATTCCTATGACAGTAAAATAGATACTATTGGAGATTCTACATGGAATGTTGCTACTATTGGAGATTCTACATGGAATGTTAATGTTGCTATTCCACTAGCAACATTCCATGTAGAAGGCTGCGCAGGCTTCTGCTTCTGTGAGTCTGACGTCCTGCACGTACGTGCAGGACGTCAGACTCACAGAAGCAGAAGCCTGCGCGGCCACATTGGTGATCCGCAAGGGCCGACTTCTACATGGAATGTTGCTAGTGGAATAGCAACATTCCATGTAGAATCTATAGAAATCAAACAAAATAAAACATGGAAAAGAAAATAAGATGATACCTTTTTTATTGGACATAACTTAATACATTTCTTGATTAGCTTTCGAAGGTTGCCCTTCTTCCTCAGATCGGAAATAAGCAAATGTGCTAGCTCACAGTGTATATAAGTGAAAACATTCAGAAGTTGCAATCTCTTCCTTTGTTGCCTATTTATGTATTGTATAGTATAATGAATTATACTGGTAAAATGCATGAAAGTAAAGGATAATGTGTAATTTTGCATACCATTTATAGAATTCGGGGTTAGGTGTATAAATCTACTTGAAAACTGATCCCACGGGAATAAATCTGCTTTGGAACAGAGTAAATGATGGCTGACAGGTACTGGCTGGGCTCAGCTAATTTAAATGCGCTGGTTTGGTGCCAGGGTTTATACAGATACAACTTTCGCTGTGTCTCCTGCGAAGATCAGCAGCAGTTGAGATCAAACCTTTGAGATGCTGGCTAGGAACAGACACATGGACTTAATGTCATGTGTCCAGGCAACTGCTTTCCATAATATCTGGATCTCAGAGATGTATTTGCCTTAACTGACCAAGAGATATCACCACAGATTTATGCAAGGGCTGCTGAAGGACTATTTACTGAACAGAGGGTGATTACGCTGAAAGGAAAGGCAGCCTGAATAAGCCCACATCAAAGTATGATTTTAAAAAAGCTATAATGAAACCCATGGAAAACCCTATTTAACAAGCAAGGAGAGAGAATATTCAGCCTACGGGACTGCAGAGGACAGTGAGCTGAGGTGACAGACTAGTAGCTGGTTTTTCAGGAGGCTCCATCTGTATCAGGGACCGATAATCAAACCTGGTAATGTCATAAGTACATAAGTACGGTCACACTGGGACAGACCATTATAGGTCCATCAAGCCCAGCATCCTGTTTCCAACAGTGGCCAATCCAGGTCACAAATACCTGGCAAGATCCCGAAAACGTTCAATGCATCTTATACTGCTTATCCCAGAAATAGCAGTGGATTTCCCTCAAGTCAATTTAATAATGGTCTATGGACTTTTCCTTTAGGAAGCCGGCTAGACCTTTTTTTTTTAAACCCCGCTAAGCTAACCGCCTTTACCACATTCTCTGGCAACAAATTCCAGAGTTTAATTACACAGCGGTGCAAACTCATTTATGGGTTACTTTCAACTTGCCTGCTTCGTGCGCAAGCCAACACTTTTGCTGTGGTTATGGCTCCAGGCGACTGGGCCTGCTTTCTAAGCATGTAGTTTTGATTAAAGACTGTGCACTTTGCTGGAGCCCTTGCCCTCTTCGTGCCCCTGGGAGCACCTCTTCACATTTGAAGCTGGGAAGTAATGAATACTGCGATTTCCACCACTAAATTGCTATTTTTCCCCAGGAAAGGGCTTTCCTTATTACTCTCCTCTTAGTGCTGTTTAATAAGTTCAGGGCTCAGCTTCTGGAAGCTTCTACTCTACATAAATGCCAAGACTAAGTGTCTGGGGCTTCTGCTATATAATAAGAAAAGGGACTGAGCTCCTGATATAGGGCAGGGACTTGTCTCCGGGGAGTTTCTGCGGCATGATAAAGAAGGGACAGAACTGTGAGCTGTACCAAGAAGGGGAAATTTGATAACAGGTAACTGGGTAGGCTCTTCCAAAAAAAAACAATGAGACATGGGTTAAAAGGATGATCTTTATTGGAACAATACAGTGGATCTCAGTGTCGTTGTTGATGATAGGTTGAAATCCTCTGCTCAGTGTGTGGCGGCGGCTAAGAAAGCAAATAGAATGTTAGGTATTATTAGGAAAGGAATGGAAAACAAAAGTGAGGACGTAATAATCAGTCAGTCCATGGTGCGACTCCATCTCAATTATTGTGTTCAATTTTTGTCACCGCATCTCAAAAAAGAATGAACAGAATTAGAAAAGGTACAGAGAAGAGTGACAAAAATGATAAAGGGGATGAAACGACTTCCCTATGAGGAAAGGCTAAAGCGGCTAGGGCTCTTCAGCTTGGAGAAAAGACAGCTGAGGGGAGGTATGATAGGGGTCTATAAAATAATGAGTGGAGTAGAATAGGTAGACACGAATCGTTTGTTTACTCTTCCAAAAACACAAGGACTACGGAGCATGCGATGAAGCTACAAAGTAGTACATTTAATACGAATCGGAGAAAATGTTTCTTCACTCAACGTGCAATTAAACTCTGGAATTTGTTGCCAGAGAATGTGGTAAAGGCGGTTAGCTTAGCAGGGTTTAAAAACGGTCTGGACAGCTTCCTAAAGGAAAAGTCCATAATCCATTATTAAATTGATGGGGAAAATCCACTGCTATTTCTGGGATAAGCAGCATAAAATGTACTGAACTTTTTCGAGATCTTGCCAGGTACTGGTGACCTGGATTGGCCACTGTTGGAAACAGGATGCTGGGCTTGATGGACCTTTGGTCCGTCCTAATATGGCAATACTTATGTACTTATGACTTGTGGTAGAGCTGCTCTTGGATGTCTGAGTGTGTGGCTTCTACTGCGAGCATAATACTGTGCAAGGCACAAAGGTAAATATATGCAGACCATTCTTCAAGCTTCGCTAGATCCGTTCTCATGCCGGCCACACCCTCCACCTTTCTTGACCCGCCATGCCTTGCTTGGCCTCTCATTTTGTCATTTCTCTTCACCTCTTTGATCTCAGCACCTTCTCCCGATCTACCCTAGCATCGTCCTATCTTCTTGCCTTTTACAATTTAATTCTCTCATTCTCTCCTGACTCTGCTGTGTACTTCGGATGTGATCTGCAGCACAATACAATTGACAGCTGATTTTGGCGTTCTAGCTGGTGCTTTGAAGGTTACTATGCTGAGAGAGCGTGCGCTTGGCTTTCCAGGGAGTGACAGGTTTTCCTCTCTCTCCCCTTCCATTGTTTGCGGTTCCTGTCCAGGTGTCAGGTCTAATGCAGGTCTAATAAAACCCGGTATTAGAGAATGACTCGGGGACAAAGTTTGTCCCCATTCCCACCCCATCCCAGGGCCGCCGAGAGGGAGGGACAGGGGGGGACAAAAGTCCCCATGCCCGGGCCTCCGCGGGGTGCTCAGCGCCGCCACAGTCCGGCCCACCCGCTCTCCATCGCTCCCACAACTAACCTGAAGCGCCTTCATCTTCGATGCAAGCAGCAGCAGCAGGGCAGGCCACTCCTTCCTTCTGTGTCCCGCCCTCGCTTGACGTAGCGTCCGCGAGGGCGGGGCAGGGAAGGAAGGAGAGGTCTGCCCTGCTGCTGCTGCTGCTTGCGTCGAAGATGAAGGTGCTTCAGGTTAGTTCAGAGGGCCCGGCACTGGCAGCGGGTGGAGGAGGGCCCGGCAACCTCGGGTGGGGGGGGGGGGGCGCAACGTGACGTGACCTCGGGGGGGGGGGGGGGGGGGGGGGCCGGGAACGGCCTTGTCCCGGGCCCAGCCCCGGTTCTCTTTCCATCCCCACACCGTCCCACAGGTTCTGCGTCCGTCACCATCCCGTCCCCGCTGTGCAACTGTTGTTTATAAATCACAAATAGAAAAGAATGGTAAAAACGAGCAACTTGTATTCTTAGAAGATGTAGCAGGAATTGTACAGGTTCCCCCGTGCAAATATTGCAGGCTTTAACTCAGATAGGAGAGGTTCCTCCCTACGGTTGCTAATCCATTAGCTCCCCTGAAGACGCCAATACCTTGGTGAAACGTGGTCCATGTCGGGAACCATGAATAGTGATCAATGGACATTTATTTTCACGAATATGAAGTAAAAAAAAAAGTTTCGCTCCGGCTGGAGGCTCGCACAGTTCCAGCATAGCAACATCCCACTGGCTAATGAACAATATAACACACCAGCTATAATCAACACAAGCTAAGTTGATACCCGTTTATTATATTTTTTTGAAATGCTGTGAGCATAGATTGTTTAAGCTGGTTTCTACTCTATAGGTGTGGAGGCGGGGAGTGCTATGATGGTGGCATAGGTGGTTTTACAATATCTCGAGCCTTCGAGTCGCAGTAAAACACCAAAAAGACTGAGCACAATTTGAATTTTTTTATTCATATGACACACATTTTGTTGCGCACGTAGATTGTTTTTTAAAGTCAGCTTATTTTTGGTTTCTGTGAGAATTTGTAGATACAAATCAAGGTGGGGTATACACAAAAAGTAGCACATATGAGTTTATCTTGTTGGGCAGAATGGATGGACCGTGCAGGTCTTTTTCTGCCGTCACCTACTATGTTACTATCCTGCTTATTTTCGAAAGAGAACGGCACCTGTCTTCCGACACAAATCGGGAGATGGGTGCCCTTCTCTCAGGTGCGGCCAAATGGGCATTATCGAAAGCTGATTTTGGCCGTCCTCATCTGCAGTCCGTCGCAGGAGCGGCCAAAGTTTAAGGGGGCGTGTCCGGAGCGTAGCGAAGGTAGGAATGGGCATGGTTAACGCATGGGCACCCTCGGCCGATAATGGAAAAAGAAGGGTGGCCATGACGAGCATTTGGCCGACTTTACTTGGTCCATTTATTTTCAGGACCAAGCCTCAAAAAGGTGTCCGAACTGAACAGATGACCACCGGAGGGAATCGGGGATGACCTCCCCTTACTCCCCCAGTGGTCACCAACCCCCTCCCACCCAAAAAAAATTAAAAAACATTTTTTTGCCAGCCTCTACGCCAGCCTCAAATGTCATACCCAGCTCTATCACAGCACTATGCAGCAGAGGCATATCTGATCTTCGGCGGTAAGGGGGGCCAGAGCCAGAGTGAGGGGGCACATTATAGCCCCTCCACCACCACCGCTGCCATTACCGACCCCCCCCCCCCCCCGGCCACCACTGCCGACACCCCCCCTGCCACCGTCACCTACCTTTGCTGGCGGGGACTCCAACCCCCGCCAGCCGAGGTCCGCTTCCTCCTGCCGCTGCCTTTAAAAATATTCCTTCAGCTGGCGGGGGCCCCCAACCCCCGCCAGCCGAGCCGAGGTCTTTTAAGTTCTTCTTCGTCCTCCGTGCTGTTCAAAGCTGCTGAATCCAGTTTCGGAGTCTGACGTCGCAGCACGTTGTACGCACGTAGGCGCCTTCGCGCCTTAGTGAAAGGGCCCCTTAGTCCATCTTTTAAGGGAATAAAATTCAAAAAGGTTTTTGGAAAAGTCCTTCTCTTATCAAGCTGTTCAGGCTTGGAATAATTTGCCATTCAATTTAAAGAATCAGTTTGCTTACGTGTCATTTCAGAGGGTTTCAAAACCTTTTTGTTTGAGAATATTGTGAACTCAACTGCCTAACTTTTGCGATTTTAACTGTAATGTATAATTGTAATATGTTGTGGTAATCTTAAGACGACCTTTTACGAAGCTGCGGTAAATGGGGCACTGAGGTGGCATCAGCGCGTGGATTTGTTACGCGCTGAGGCCCCTTTCACTGCAGCGTTTTTGTTTTTTAAAATAAGAAATGGCTGTGCAGTAAGTACAAACTTGCCGTGTGGCCATTTCCTGGGGGAGCCCTTACCGCCTCCCTATTTAGGACTCCTGCGCAGCGCTGCCCGAATACCGCCGGTGGTAAAAATACAAAATATTTCTGGTTGTGCTGGAAATGGAATGCAGTGGGGGCAGCAGTACCGCTGGTGGACCGGAGGTAGTGCCCGATTGACGCACGCTACCGTGGCATTGTAAAAGGATCCCTTAGTTTGTCAGTTGGTTTTGGACCTTAAGAGAAATAAGCGAGTTAGAAATGTCAATTTAGATTAGATCTTCAGCGACAGTAACTAGTTAAATGCCGCTGATGTCAGAGGATGGGCCCTGCAAAAGCGATTTAAAAGGCCCAGGGGCATCTTCTGCCCAGTTAAATCACTTTGATTATCGACCTGATAGTGCTTTTAAGAATGTGGTACTTAAATCCATCCGTCCAACTGGAGGCGCTATAGCTTACCTGGAAAGGTTGACGATGGGCCCATCATTTACTCTATGGAAAATTACTTGGATCTGATAAGCTTGAGATCATTTTCAGTAGGACAGAGGTGGAAAGTGCTCTAAATCCAGGCACGTAGATAATTACCTCTCCCTCATTTTCACTGAGATTGAAAAGACCTGAAAGGACAGCACTGAATAATTTAGAGACGTCAAAATCATCACCTGGCAGAGATTTAAGGGGCAGTTGGGTGATGTGTTAATGGCTGTAGCTTCATAGTCTGATGAAAAGAGAAAGGAAAGGAAGAATATTCTGCGAAGGGCAGATTTTCATCATATATGAAAAGGCTTCAGTAAATAAGGGGGCTCAGAATATCCTGTTTCTTCTTTGTAACATCAATAAATGATCATCAAAAGATCCGCATTTGCATTTTCCCCTAATATATGCCATCTGGGTAGTTCTGGGATGGGCAAATAAGAAAAAGGAGGTAAAAAAAAAAAAAACCTCACGATGCCGTGAGATGTAAAACAAAATAGTGAGGAGAAACCAAGGAGGATACCAAAAAAACTTTTATTGGGTTTCTAAAAAAACGACCCGACACGGCCGTGTTTCAGCCCTAAGGCCTGCCTCAAGGGGTCTTGATCAATCTCAGGTGTTGCAGTGTAATAAAATATTCAGTTTCTGTAACTGACAACAGGCCATTTGCAAAGGAGAAGAGACCAAAGAAATTTTTGATTTTCCTAAAATTGCGCATAAATTCTCACCGGTGTATAATATTACACTGCAACACCTGAGATTGATCAAGACCCCCGAGGCAGGCCTTAGGGCCGAAACACGGCCATGTTGGGTCGTTTTTTTAGAAACCCAATAAAAGTTTTTTTGGTATCCTCCTTGGTTTCTCCTCACTATTTTGTTTTACATCTTTAGTTCTGGGATGGTCAATGGCTGGAGCTGGGCAGAGTTGGCATTTACCCAGTTAGAGGTCCGCTAAGCACATGACTGCCCGGTAAAGTTAGGAGGAGAAGAAAGTACCAACCTGAATATCACCAGGTACCCAAGAAAGTAATGCCGGGCAAGTTTTACATGAATATTCAGTGCCCATCGGTATAAAAAAAACCCACTGACTGCTGCGGCTCTATATTGGGGGGGGGGGGGGGGGGGGGGGGGAGAGGGAGGTTAGTGTTGATTTAACACACTTTATTATAAGGTTCTAACTGTGTTAAAAAAAATTTTTATTAACATAGATGCTAATTGCAAGCACTCTAGTATTTGCTAAGCTCTTAGAAGGCTTGGTTTCAATTCACTTAACTGCATATTTGGATTGACGTGGAGGGGCATTTTCGAAAGGGATGTTCAAGTTTTGATGAGGACGTCCTCACAAAACGTCCCGCTCCAGGGGTGGGGAAACCCGTATTTTCGAAACAAGATGGACGTTCATCTTTCGTTTCGATAATACGGTCAGGGACGTCCAAATCCTGAAATTTGGTCGTCCCTAGACTTGGTCGTTTCTCATTTTCGGCGATAATCGAAACCAAGGACGTCCATGTTGGAAACAAATCCAAGCCATTTGCTCATGGGAGGAGCCAGCATTTGTACTGCACTGGTCCCCCTGATATGCCAGGACACCAACCGGGCACCCTAGGGGGCACTGCAGTGGATTTCCTAAACTGCTCCCAGGAACATACCTAACCTTACCTTGTGTGCTGAGCCCCCCATCCCCCCCCAAAACAACCCACTACCCACAACTGTACACCACTACCATAGCCCTTACGGGTGAAGGGGGACACCTAGATGTGGGTACAGAGGGTTTTGGGTGGGTTTTGGAGGGCTCGCTGTTTCCTCCACAAACATAACAGTTTCAGGTACACCACCGCAGTAACATCAAAAAGACGGGCACGTTCTGAGTGACCACCCAACTGCAGCCATAAAGGGACAGGAGAATTATTTCTGTCATTTCATCTCCTCTAAGCGTTCGCATATTATTGAAATAGCTTGCAAACAATGTGGCTCATTGCACAGTCCTTGACTCCTTTTATGGATTAAGAACTGGTTGAAAGATAGGAAGCAGAGAGTAGGATTGCGTGGCCAGTATTCTCAGTGGAGGAGGGTAGTTAGTGGGGTCCCGCAGGGGTCTGTGCTGGGTCCGTTGCTTTTTAATGTATTTATAAATGACCTAGAGATGGGATTAACTAGTGAGGTAATTAAATTCGCCGATGACACAAAATTATTCAGGGTCGTCAAGTCGCAGGAGGAATGTGAACGATTACAGGAGGACCTTGCGAGACTGGGAGAATGGGCGTGCAAGTGGCAGATGAAGTTCAATGTTGACAAGTGCAAAGTGATGCATGTGGGTAAGAGGAACCCGAATTATAGCTACGTCTTGCAAGGTTCCGCGTTAGGAGTTACGGATCAAGAAAGGGATCTGGGTGTCGTCGTCGATGATACGCTGAAACCTTCTGCTCAGTGTGCTGCTGCGGCTAGGAAAGCGAATAGAATGTTGGGTGTTATTAGGAAGGGTATGGAGTCCAGGTGTGCGGATGTTATAATGCCGTTGTATCGCTCCATGGTGCGACCGCACCTGGAGTATTGTGTTCAGTACTGGTCTCCGTATCTCAAAAAAGATATAGTAGAATTGGAAAAGGTACAGCGAAGGGCGACGAAAATGATAGTGGGGATGGGACGACTTTCCTATGAAGAGAGGCTGAGAAGGCTAGGGCTTTTCAGCTTGGAGAAGAGACGGCTGAGGGGAGATATGATAGAAGTGTATAAAATAATGAGTGGAATGGATCGGGTGGATGTGAAGCGACTGTTCACGCTATCCAAAAATACTAGGACTAGAGGGCATGAGTTGAAGCTACAGTGTGGTAAATTTAAAACGAATCGGAGAAAATTTTTCTTCACCCAACGTGTAATTAGACTCTGGAATTCGTTGCCGGAGAACGTGGTACGGGCGGTTAGCTTGACGGAGTTTATAAAGGGGTTAGATAGATTCCTAAAGGACAAGTCCATAGACCGCTATTAAATGGACTTGGAAAAATTCCGCATTTTAGATATAACTTGTCTGGAATGTTTTTACGTTTGGGGAGCGTGCCAGGTGCCCTTGACCTGGATTGGCCACTGTCGGTGACAGGATGCTGGGCTAGATGGACCTTTGGTCTTTCCCAGTATGGCACTACTTATGTACTTATGTACTTATGTACTCATGAACTTTGCAAACACTTTTCAGATGGAAAGGATAGGTGACGATATGCATAGCTTTGCATATGAGGCAGTAGCGGTCTCAGTGTTTTGATCTGTGAATTCAGTACCTGTCTGATAGAATTATGATATGCTGATATTTTTTTGACATAGTTGTCCAACACATCCAATACAGACTCCTGAGGCAGGCCTTTGGCCGAAACATAGGCCCATGTTGAGTCAGTGGATGTGATAAAGAAATGGATTTTACAGTGTCATCTTTCAGCTTATAGGCATCTTCACTGCGTTTGTATGCTTACACTGTCATTTACTGGGCCATTCTTTCTTTCTAATTATTAAAACTAAGGGATCCTTTTATTAAGGTGTGCCAAAAAAATGGCCTGCGCCGGTGTAGGCTTGTGTATTGGGCACACGCAGGTTCATTTTTCAGCACGCCTGCAAAAAAGGCCTTTTAATTTTTTGGGGCAAAGTAAAAATTGGCGAGCGTCCATTTTGGGCCTGAGACCTTACCACCACCCATTGGCTTAGCAGTAAGGTCCCACACATTAACTGGGCGGTAATCGTCAGCACGCGTACACTGCCGATTACCGACTGGTTAGCACCACGTGGTAGAAAATAAAAAATATTTTCTGCCGTGCGTATCGGACACGCCTAAAAATTAAAATTACCGCCCGGGTAGCCAGGCAGTAATTCTAATTTGACCCACATTGTATGCCCCTAAATGAATTGAGTATTTCTGGGAAGGTACAGCAGTGATTTCGAGGGGTTTTGACAGGAAGGATTTATAGTGTTAAAATGAAAGGAAAGGGAACTTGATATACTGCCTTTCTGAGGTTTTTGCAACTACATTCAAAGCGGTTTACATATATTCAGGTACTTATTTTGTACCAGGGGCAATGGAGGGTTAAGTGACTTGCCCACAGTCACAAGGAGCTGCAGGGGGAATTGAACCCAGTTCCCCAGAATCAGAGTCCGCTGTACTAACCACTAGGCTACTCCACTAGCAACATTCCATGTGGAAGCCTGCCCTTGCAGATCAGCAACATGGCCACGTAGGCTTCTGTTTCTGTGTCAGACTTACAGAAACAGAAGCTTGCTCGGCCGTGTTGCTGATCTGCAAGGGCAGGCTTCTACATGGAATGTTGCTAGTGGAATAGCAACATTAACATTCCATGTAGAATCTCAAAAGTAGTAACATTCCATCTAGAATCTCCAATAGTAGCAACATTCCATGTAGAATCTCAAATAGGGAAAGGGAAATGGGACTTGATATACCGCAACTACATTCAAAGCGGTTTACATATATTCAGGTACTTATTTTGTACCAGGGGCAATGGAGGGTTAAGTGACTTGCCCAGAGTCACAAGGAGCTGCAGTGGGAATCCAACTCAGTTCCCCAGGATCAAAGTTCACTGCACTAATCACTAGGCCACTCCTCCACTCATTCCACCAATAAGAGCCAACCTCATCAGTGATGTCACAATGGCTTGATTGCCCGATACTTGGCTCACTTCTGATATTGTGATGTCATAAGGGAAAGGGGGGGGGGGAAGGGAAATGGGACTTGATACACCGCCTTTCTGAGGTTTTTGCAACTACATTCAAAGCGGTTTACATATATTCAGGTACTTATTTTGTACCAGGGGCAATGGAGGGTTAAGTGACTTGCCCAGAGTCACAAGGAGCTGCAGTGGGAATTGAACTCAGTTCTCCAAGATCAAAGTCCACTGCACTAACCACTAGGCTACTTCTCCATGGAAAGTGACCTGTGGGGTTCCCCAGGCTCCCCACTGTCCCCAATTCTTTTAAATATTTTGGTGAGCTCTTTTGGGGTTCGGTCTACCAGATTTGGGAATTTGTTTTTACAGTTACGCAGATGAGATTATGCTGCTAATACTGGTATTACTAAGTATTTGTGATGCTATTTCAAATTTTACAATAATGTTTTAGAGTTGTGGGCTACCTCTCATCAACTGAAAATAAATAAGGGAGAAAACTAAACTTCTGTGGCTATATATCTGACAGCGGAACCAAGACCCTTAACAAATGTGGCTATTGATAATGTCGCTATAGCTTTGCAATCCTCCTTGAAAATACTGGGAATTATCCTGGATCCTTTGCTGAAATTGGATTTACAAGTTAATGCAATAGTTCGCAGTGTCTTTTGGAAGATAAGAAAGCTGAGTCACCTATGCTGTTATTTTCATATAGATCAATTTTAGATCAGAGTTCAGGCTTATATCTTATCACAGCAGGACTACTGTAATCTTCTCTGCGCAGGCTGCTTTAAAAAATTAAGCAATGAGCTCCAGGATCCAGGGCCGCCGAGAGACTGGGCCAAGCCCGAGACAAGGACGCCCCCGGGCCCCCCCCCAACCCAGGTCGATGGGCCCCCCTCCACCCGCCACCGGGTCCCCTCTCCACCCCTGGGCCCTCTGTACAGACCTTAAGCACCTCACCTTCGAAGGCGCAGCAAGCAGTGGCAGACCACTCCTTCCTGCCGCTGCTTACTGCGCTTTCGAAGGTGAGGCGCTTAAGTTCAATGCCAGGGAGCGACGGAGGGCAGGCGGGCCGGACTGCGGCGGTGGTGGCGGGCCCCCCCCAGAGGCCCGGGCCCGGGGAATTTTGTCCCCCCTGTCCCCCCCCTCTCGGCGGCCCTGCCAGGTTCTGCAGAGTACTCTGGCCCGACTTACATTCAATGGAAGCAAATTTGAGAGAGCAACCCCATTGCTATACAAATTGTACTGGTTGCCAGTGGAGGTCCAAATATTTTTTAATTGGCCTGTATGATTTTTAAAACAATACCGTATGGCTGAGTCCAGAATTTTAGGTGTTGTCCGGGCTGTACCACTGTGATGCTGGCTTAGAATTCTAATTTATTTATGAGTAGAGAGATGTGGTAGCCGTGTTAGTCCAATTTTAAAGGTAATCGATAGAAATAGAATAAAATAAAACAGACAAGAAAATAAGATAATACCTTTTTTATTGGACTAACTTAATACATTTTTTGATCATTTTTTTGATTAGCTTTCAAAGGTAACCCTTCTTCGTCAGATCAGAAATAAGCAAATGTTGGTAAATAACAGTATATATAAGTGGAACTTCAAAGCATTTCAGTCACAGTCTAACAGGATGAGGGTGGGTTAGGTGAGGGACAGGAAGGGCCGGGTGGATGAGGGACAGGGACATAGGTGACAAAGCAGTAGAATTTTATGATCTTTGTTAAGTCCTGTCTGGTGGGTGTCAAAATATTTAATCATTCTGACGTCAAAGCAATCAAAGAAACATCTATCTTTCGGAAATCTCTGAAAACATTCTTCTTCAACAAGGCCTACAATGAGAACTTAATGAGGTTATAAGTTCTCATTGTAGGCCTTGTTGAAGAAGAATGTTTTCAGAGATTTCCGAAAGATAGATGTTTCTTTGATTGCTTTGACGTCAGAATGATTAAATATTTTGACACCCACCAGACAGGACTTAACAAAGATCATAAAATTCTACTGCTTTGTCACCTATGTCCCTGTCCCTGTTCCTGTCCCTCACTCAACTATGAGCGCACACTTCCTATAATTACCCTAACAGCTCTCTTCCCTCTTCCCTCACCTCTTCCTAAGTGCTACACATTACTAATTGTATCCGATATCCTGTTATGACAATGTTATCAAATCTATGTAAGCCACATTGAGCCTGCAAATAGGTGGGGGAATGTGGGATACAAATACAATAAATAATAATAATAATAATTACGTTCCTGGATTGTCATAAAGTTTCCTTTTAGTATTGGAACCATAAAATCATTGATACAGTGTTCTGGTTTTGTAAACTGCTGTCCCAATATCCTGGTTGGCACTGGCATTTTTCATGTGATGTCTATGTAAATTAAATCTTTTCTTGAGCATCTGGCTTGTTTCTCCAATGTAGCACCCTTCCTTGCATTTTTTACACTGAATGCTATATACCACATTGGAAGATGAGCATGTGAAGGATTCCTTTATGTTGAATATTTTTCCTTTGCGAATGACCGTGGGATCCTGTGAAATGTTTTGGCATAGGGAAGTTTGAATAGCCCGAGTCCACTGGCGGACTAACAAATGGTTTAAACAATTACGGATTCAAAAACATCAAATCAAGTAGCCACTGCTCACCCTCGGATTGAAAGCATGGAGTGGTGCTACTCTTTGAGATTCTACACAGAATCTTGTTACTCTTTAGGATTCCAGAATCTTTCTATTGTTTGAGATTCTAAATAGAATGTTGCTTCTATTTGAGATTCTACATGGAATGTTGCTACTAATTGGGATTCTTCCAGGTACTTGTGACCTGGATTGGCCGCTGCTGGAGGCAGAATACTGGGCTAGATGGACCATTGGTCTGACCCAGTATGGCATAGTTTGCAGCTGGATATATTGCGAGGATGTGTGCCATTCTCTTCTTTTTGAGACTGTGTTGGGAGCTTACGTCTCATAGTGGGACTAAATGAAATAAGAAGTGTTATCAAAACCAAGGCACAAATTAACATCTCCTCATGAGCTACTTGTACATCGTAATGTGTGCAAGGGACCCTAAGGCTTTGCTTTGCTTTCACTGACAGCTGAATAACTCGCCAGGCTGCTGTGACATTTGCTATCAGGATTTCACCTCCTGGCCTGCAGTTCTGAGCTGCAAAGATGAACTTGGCTTTCAAGTCCTGGATCCCAGTGTAGTATGGTTGGCAGATAGCTGCAGGGTACAGAGATGTACAGACATTTCTTTCTTTCACATAAAGCAGCAGCACTGAAAGCGACCTTCAGAGATTTCTGTTAACTTGTTTCTTGTCTCTGTTTTTCCCTTCTAAAGCCTTATTTCCTACGTTTATATATTTTCTCTTTTTCATTTTTAATAAAATATGTGTCTCTTTTGATTATGGCCGTATGTCTGTTGGACTCAGTTCAATTGTTTGGAATCATTTCTTTACTGATAAGATACATTTCAGAGGATTGTGTGGGATAAACATAAAGGAATCCTGTTCAGAAGAAATGGATCCTCAGGAGCTTAGCCGAGATTGGATAACAGAGCCGGTAGTGGGAGGCGGGGCTGGTGGTTGGAAGGCGGGGATAGTGCTGGGCAGACTTATACGGTCTGTGCCAGAGCCGGTGGTTGGGAGGCGGGGCTGGAGGTTGGGAGGCGGAGCTGGAGGTTGGGAGGTGGGGATAGTGCTGGGCAGACTTATACGGTCTGTGCCAGAGCCGGTGGTGGGAGGCGGGGATAGTGCTGGGCAGACTTGTATGGTCTGTGCCCTGAAAAAGACAGGTACCAATCAAGGTAAGGTATACACAAAAAAGTGGCACATTACTTGGGCAGACTGGATGGACCGTGCAGGTCTTTTTCTGCTGTCATCTACTATGTTACTATGTATTTCAGAGGATTGTGATATATTGACAAATAAGTTACTCCTTGAAGATGCCTATTATTCATGTTTTTACATTACATTTAGGGGGCAAGAAAACTGCTCAAAAGAAGGGTCTTTCTAAGACAGAAGAGAATCTATTCCTGTTACAAAATAATCCTTGATGATATTACTACTACTACTACTACTATTTAGTATTTCTATAGCGCTATAAAGCGTACGCAGCGCTGCACAAACATAGAAGAAAGACAGTCCCTGCTCAATGAGCTTGCAATCTTATAGACAATAATAATAAAGCAAGCAAATCAATTAATGTGTCCAGTGCTCAAACTAGAGACTTCCAGTTGTTATCTCATGGCTTATTCATTGAACTATTGTTCCTCAACATGAAATTCAGTTTCTCAGTCAGAACAATCTTAGGAACCTATCCATGCCAATGTATGAGAATCGGGGGGGAGACTTTCATATACTACCTATGATATACTGAGTGGCCTGAATCAAACATCTCCTGATGGTACTGAAATTATGGGCGTCCCATGATCTCACCAGGCTCAGCTCTGCTCCTACTATTTTAATTATTTCTACCTGCCCAAAATTTCCGAACTCAACTGGATTTAAGATTATGGCGCCCATCGGCAGAGGATAGGTGAGGAGGGGAATCCCCAAGAGAGTTTGAGGGTCTTCAGCTCCAGTTTTTGGGTACCTTCAGAATATGGCACCTTAGGCACACGTCTGTGTTCACTGTGCATGCAAGAATGTCTCCCCTTGAGCACAGGGTCGCCAGCACGACTCTAAAGAGATCTAGTGAAGAGCAGTGAGTAGTGGTATGTTTCCTGCAGGAGTCTAATTAATAATTCCTGTCTTCATGTTCAAGTAGGTATGACATGTGCCCTTTTCCTGCTCTAAGTATAAATGCTCATTTCATTTAATAATCAGAGCCAGTCTGGGGGGGGGGGGGGAGTCTTTAGCCAATGTCATACCCAGCATAGATTTATAAATGGCTGTTAAATGTTTGTTTGATCCAGTGGCGTAGCCAAGAGTGGGCTTGAGTAGCAGCATACCTATGATGTGGCTGGCAGGGATCCCCAAGCCCCACCAGCCAAAAACTCCCAACAAGTGTCCCTGGCTTCTGCATACCTTGTAAGTAGCAGATCTTCACTTGCAGTGAGCAGTGGCATACATACTGCTCACACCGGCCCCACAGCCTTCCCTCTGATGTATTTCTGCCTAGGTGGAAACAGGAAGTTGCATCAGAGGGAAGGGTGTAGGGCCAACATGAGCAGTGTGTATTAGTTGCTGTTCGCTGCTGGTGAAAATCTGCTATTTAAAAGGTATATGGGAAAGGGGGGATGTTTGAGAGACCATATGGCATGCAGGCAAGAGGAGAGACCACGTATTTTCAAAGCACTTAGACTTACAAAGTTCCATTGTAACCTATGGAACTTGTAAGTCTAAGTGCTTTGAAAATGAGCCCCCAAATCACCTGTGGGATGGGGCGAGGTTCTTCTGCCCACCCATCTTGGGCCCAGGCCCACCCAAAATTGGGTGTCTGGCTATGCCCCTGGTTTGATCATCTAGGATGTTTGCAGATTTTATCCAGATTCATTAGCCTCTTTTCTGTGTCGGAAATTTCTCTTTACCTGCCCCGGAACTCTGTGTTTTTTAATAGCCTCTAGTATTTTACTGTGCATGGGTCTGGGGTCTTCTAGAATATCATATTCCTTCTTAAGCTCTTAAAAGGATTTTGATCTCTCTTCGTTCCGAAGCTGTTCTAAAAACCTAAGTTCAGTAGCCAACCAAACCTCCATAGCTGGACTGAATGTGAGAGCAAGATTGTGTCATATGAGTATAGTTCCCACAAGGGGCCCTTTTACTAAGCCGCATAAGCGTATATGCGTGTCTAATGCACGCCAAAATGGAGTTACTGCCCTGCGTAGCTCTTGTGGCCATTTCATTTTTGGCGCTCATCCAATATGCGTGTCTGAAAAATAATTTTTATTTTCAGACGCGTGAATCGGACGCGCGCCAAGTGGCATTTGATGCACGTAGTTCGTTACCGCATGGTTACCGTGTGAGACTTTACCACTAGGTCAATGGCCGGCTGTAAGGTCTCAGACCCAAAATGGACGCACGCCAATTTTGATTTTGCCGCACGTCCTTTTTCGTCAAAAAATTTTAAATGGCATTTTTTGCAGGCGCGATGAAAAATGGATCTGCGCATGCCCAATACACACGCCTACACTACCACAGGATATTTTTCAGCACACCTTAGTAAAAGGACCCCTGTATGTCTTACCATTCTCCACCATACCTTCATTGTCTGAGTAATCCTAGGGCTAGAAGAAAGAAGACTTCTTAACAACTAAGCTAAGATGCGATCACATATTAAGCATATTATATAACATAGTAACATAGTAAATGACGGCAGAAAAAGACCTGCATGGTCCATCCAGTCTGCCCAACAAGACAAACTCATATGTGCTACTTTTTGTGTATACCCAACTTTGATTTGTACCTGTCCTCTTCAGGGCACAGACCGTATAAGTCTGCCCAGCACTATCCCCGCCTCCCGCCACCGGCTCTGCCACCCAATCTCGGCTAAGCTCCTTAGGATCCATTCCTTCTGAACAGGATTCCTTTATGTTTATCCCACGCGTGTTTGAATTCTGTTACCGTTTTCATTTCCACCACCTCCCGCGGGAGGGCATTCCAAGCATCCACTACTCTCTCCGTGAAAAAATACTTCCTGACATTTTTCTTGAGTCTGCCCCCCTTCAATCTCATTTCATGTCCTCTCGTTCTACCGCCTTCGCACCTCCGGAAAAGGTTCGTTTGCGGATTAATACTTTTCAAATATTTGAACGTCTGTATCATATCACCCCTGTTTCTCCTTTCTTCCAGAGTATACATGTTCAGGTCATCAAGTCTCTCCTCATACGTCTTGTAACGCAAATCCCTTACCATTCTCGTAGCTTTTCTTTGCACCGCTTCAATTCTTTTTACATCCTTCGCAAGGTACGGCCTCCAAAACTGAACACAATACTCTAGGTGGGGCCTCACCAACGACTTATACAGGCATCAACACCTCCTTTCTTCTGCTGGTCACACCTCTCTCTATACAGCCTAACAACCTTCTAGCTACGGCCACCGCCTTGTCACACTGTTTCGTCGCCTTCAGATCCTCAGATACTATTACCCCAAGATCCCTCTCCCCGTCCGTACCTATCAGATTCTCCCCGCCTAACACATACATCTCCCGAGGATTTCTATTCCCTAAGTGCATCACTTTGCATTTCTTCGCATTGAATTTTAATTGCCAAACCTTAGACCATTCTTCTAGCTTCCTCAGATCCTTTTTCATGTTTTCCACTCCCTCCCGGGTGTCCACTCTGTTACAGATCTTAGTATCATCCACAAATAGGCAAACTTTACCTTCTAACCCTTCGGCAATGTCACACACAAATATATTGAACAGAATCGGTCCCAGCACCGATCCCTGAGGCACACCACTACTCACCTTTCCCTCCTCCGAGCGAATTCCATTCACCACCACCCTCTGGCTTCTGACCGTCAACCAGTTCCTAATCCAGTTCACCACTTCGGGTCCTATCTTCAGCCCATCCAGTTTATTTAAGAGCCTCCTGTGGGGAACCGTGTCAAAAGCTTTGCTGAAATCTAAGTAGATTACGTCCATAGCTCATCCTTGATTCAATTCTCCTGTCACCCAATCAAAGAACTCAATGAGATTCGTTTGGCACGATTTCCCTTTGGTAAAACCATGTTGTCTAGCTCTACACCAAGTACCCTTGTTGACTTCTCAAAATGAAAACAGTCTGTTCCGATATTAAATTGTAAACAACTAAAAGGATAATCCACAGACCCCCAACCAGAGAAATGTTGTCTTTATTCATGGGATTTGTTCACCACTGTCAGCCCTCTCGATATGCTCAAGGGTCATGGTTCTGGCACTTGATCCCCCAGCAGTTGTTCCCATAATGCCATTCAAGTCCTTAGTGACCTTGTGGCTCAAACCTCAGTCACTCCAATGTGCTGATTCCATGGTGAACAGTCACTGCTGCCTCTCACGTTTGGGTACAGCCATCTGCCTGGCACTCATTGCATCCATGTATCACGTTTTTGGAACGATAGAGATATATTTACAGACTTTTATTGAAGGTGAAGAGAGGAGAACTTTAATTCAAGCATCCATTCTATTTGGCTGCTCTCTAGCATCACCAGTAAAATGGTGTTTTAACTGCAGAGATAGGAGCTTTTAATTACTTCTCTCTCTGAGTATTGGCCAAATTACCTACAGTGTTCTACATCTTCTGGGAGGTAAGGAATGGAACACCACCTAGTTTATATCATCAAAAGCACGTGTGTTATTTCTGGCAGAAAACTCATGTGCTGGAAAGGCAGATGCAAATCTCCATGGCAGTGGCGTAGCCACAGGTGGGCCTGGGTGGGCCAGGGTCCACCCAATTAGGGCTCGGGCCCACCCAACAGCAGCACACGTATTAGCGGTAGCAGGTGGGGATCCCAAGCTCCGCCAGCAGAAGACTTCCCCCTGATGGTAATGAAAACGCTATTCTCCAGGATACCGTCACCTGCGCATGCTCACTTTTCAGTTTCAGCGCATGCCTACTGAAGACTGCTAAGGTGGAAAGAAGCGTTTTCCCGCCAGCTGAGATTTTTTTTTTTGGTGGTGAGTGAAGGGGAGAACACTTGGTGCCCACCCACTTCTTGCCTAGGCCCACCCAAAATCTATAGTCTGCCTACGCCCCTGCTCCGTGGGTGATTTCTCAGGGGAGCAACCATCAAAGCAATGCTTCACAACCTGGGTGGTTTGATTTTTGTGTATTGTGTTTCCCACCTGTGTATATCCTGCAGTGACCCCTGTTTCAAGTATCTTTCCTTGAAATCAACTCTTGAATGGCATCCATTGTTCTTTAAAAAGACCTTTTGCTTGGGCAGCTGGTTTAACTCACACCACGGTCAGAGACAGGGGCTTGATGCTTTAGGGCCGTCATGGCACAAAAATAAAAAGGTGCAGATGAAAAAAATCTAGGCTGTTTTAATGCATCCACAATGACTCCCACTACTATATAAAGAAGGAGAAACACAAAAAAAAAAAAACAGGAGGCTGTATATTCTTCTGACCACTCTGATAGAGAGTGGAGGAGTGGCCTAGTGGTTAGGGTGGTGGACTTTGGTCTTGGGGAACTGAGTTCAATTCCCACTTCAGGCACAGGGCAAGTCACTTAACCCTCCATTGCCCCATGTAAGCCGCATTGAGCCTGCCATGAGTGGGAAAGCGTAGGGTACAAATGTAACAAAAATAAAATAGATACTATTGGAGATTCTACATGGAATGTTGCTACTATTGGAGATTCTACATGGAATGTTGCTATTCCACTAGCAACATTCCATGTAGAAGGCTGCGCAGGCTTCTGTTTCTGTGAGTCTGACGTCCTGCACGTATGTGCAGGACGTCAGACTCACAGAAGCAGAAGCCTGCGCGGCCACATTGGTGATCTGCAAGGGCTGACTTCTACATGGAATGTTGCTAGTGGAATAGCAACATTCCATGTAGAATCTCAAATAGTAGCAACAGTGGAGGAGTGGCCTAGTGGTTAGAGTGGTGGACTTTGGTCCTGAGGAACTGAGTTTGATTCCCACTTCAGGCACAGGCAGCTCCTTGTGACTCTGGGCAAGTCACTTAACCCTCCATTGCCCCATGTAAGCCGCATTAAGCCTGCCACGAGTGGGAAAGCATGGGGCACAAAATGCAACAAAAATAAAACATAGTATTGAAAAATATGGGGGGAAAATAGCCTCAAGGTGCTTAAGGATCAAAACATGACCTCACAAGCATCAAATGATCCTGGTGACCAATCACTTGGACATAAGGGGATCAATACCTCATCATGGGCAAAAAAAACCCCACCCCAGACTTCTCAATTATTCATTTAAACAAAATAGAGCACGTATAATGCTTTTGTCTCCTGATGTAGGTTATAACTACGTAACTGCCACTAGGCATATAATCACAAGAAATTCAAAAAATGACTTAGCTTCTTGGTCAGTGTTCCGTTCAGATGGTTGCCTCACCCTCCTCTTCCTTGGCCGACGTTGGCCAGCGTTTCGCTATGTATATTGCTGGTTAAAGCTGCATCAGGGTCCACATAGGAAGAAGGGTGTCTCAACTGTAATGAAACTCAACATGCAGTTATCACCACAAAGCACTCTAATTGTATACTGACAAGATTCAAACTCCTTACATAGTCAGTGGCTTTCTCAGTCCGGTCTAGTGGCAATATTGATGTCTTCAAAAAAATGGCGCCTATAAACCTTCGCTATTAGTGATGTCAGATGCCTTTATCCCTCGTAGCCTATCCAAAAAATGCCAACGCCCATTGAAAAAGTGTCACCGCCAACGGAGAAATGTCCACGCCCATTACAAAAAATGACTCCATTCTAATCGCGAGTTTAACCCGTTAGGTTTGATTGTGTCCATACGGAAAATCCATCACTGTTCAGTTTGTATGAGTTGTCTCCTAAAGTCTCCTCACCTTTTGTTTTAATGCATCAGCATCAGGAAAACTGTAAATACATGGGGCCAATGATGTGCTGATCCAAACTCTATGCAGGCTATCTGTGGCGTTCCGTGTGATTACAGGAGAAACTGCTGCAGAGAGGTCTCGGGGAAGGAAATGTTTAGAAACAGTGGGCAACTTCCTTTGGATTAAAGTACCTTCACCTTTCCTTCTGAAGGATAATGACCTCAGGAAAGGTCAGAGTTTCTTGACGATGTTTATGTATCTTTTAAGTACCAGTGACAGATGTAATATTGCCCATGAGACAGAGAAGTTGAAGACAGAGGGGAAGAAGCAAGAAGAGTGAATATGTAGTTTGTTTCAGGGTCTCTCTGATCAACAGGATGGCAAGAGATGTAGCAGTGGATAATATCTCTGGAGCTTGACTGATCAAGAGTTTTACCTCTTTCTGTGCCCAGAGGCAAAATCCTTCATAACTCAGGCTGAGGTTAGACAGACTGTAGCTGGTTCTAAACTTAATTTGATCAGTTTCAAATTTTATTTTAACATATATAAGAAAGACTGGCTAGCAGGTCAATAATTTTACCCAATGCTGGTATCACTGAAATTGGCCTACAATTAGAAAACAAACAAACCAGGAGAAATTTCTTCCACAGACGATCAAAGATAGTTCACAAGAGTGGAAGAAGCCAACCATAAGCGCCAAGAAAATCAACAGCAGTTTATTATGTAGACACAACGAACCCAACACGGGCCATGTTTCAGCTCTCAAGCCTTCCTCGGGGGTTCTTGTTTAGCCAACAAAAAGAGCATAAATCTGAATAGTATAAGAGAGATAATCATCACTATTAGGGTCCCAAAGGGCAGAAACACCTAATAGCTGGTAGATGTAATAATAAAAACAGCTCAGCAGCAGGATATAGAGAGTGTCTCCTCCTTTCTCAATAGTATACCAAAGGAGGAGACAACTCTCTTTATCCTGCTGCTACCTGCTGAGCTGTTTTCATTGCTACATCTACTAACAATTAGGTGTCTGTGTCCTTTGGGACCCTAATAGTGCTGATGATCTCTCTTATATTATTCATATCTATGCTCTTTTTGTTGGCTAAACAAGAACCCCTGAGGAAGGCTTAAGAGCCGAAACACAGCCCGTGTTGGGTTCATTGTGTCTACATCATAAACTGCTGTTGATTTTCCTGGAGCTTGTGGCTCTCTTTCCCTCTCCCTTCCCAGTCCTCATTAGTCCTTTTCTCCCCTAACCAGTTTTCACATACTTTCTCTCTCTCTCCCCCCCCCCTCCAAACCAGTTATCAGTCTCTTTCTCCCCAACCAGTTTTCACCACTCTCTCTCCCTCTCTTCCCTGAACCAGTCCCCATCAACCTCTTCATCCACCAACCAGTTTTCACTGGTCTCCCTCTCCCTCTCCTGAACTGGTCCCCATCTGCCTCTTTCTCCCCTAACCAGTCCACCAGTCTCTCTTTCCCTCCTGCTAGTCACCTCTGGTCCTACCCCATAGCTGCTGCTTCTGTCCTGTCCTCCCCCCCCCCCCCCCCCCATAACTGCTGATGCTGCTACCGCTATTCCACTGCCCCTGCTTATACAGCAGCCTCTGTATTCTGCTCACATGAATTGTAGCTGCATGAAAATACTTTTTTCTCTGTCTCCTGCAGGTCCCTTCTAATGTTCTCACAGACCCCCCCCCCCCCCCTAGGGATCTACAGATCATGAGTTGGAAACCACTCACTCTGCATTTTGTTATCTGTGCAGTGGGGGAATCCTGGACTCAGTACTTGTATCCCTCAACCCTCCTTCAAATTGGAAGTACTGCAGAGGCTGATGGGGCTTTGGTCTGTTTTAGCCCCCTGTTAGTTCTTTCCATGTTCACCAGCAGGACTGAGGAAAGGCATCTAATTCATTCAGTGTTTTATTTGTCTATGTGTCTGTGATATATTTACGGTGAAATGGAAACACTGTGAGCAAAACTGGAAAATAAGATGTTACTTTTTCTCTGGGTTTCTATTGGGGTCAATGTTTTGCACATAACGTGACAGTATTGAACCTCACTACTAGATCAAGGGATACAGAGTATCAGCCTCTTAAATGTACTGCTAACACTCGCTGTAGTATTTGCATCTTGTCAAAGAGAGCTTCCTTCTGGAGTTTATGAGATGTTACTTGCATAGGCAACCCGCCGAGGATGTTGAGATCGTGCGAGTAAGACAATTTGAAAAAAAATAAATAAACCTAGCCAGCTGTGTTTCGAAACTCTTTTTAATCAAGCCTGTGGCACCTAAAATGATGGGAAATATTTCTGTATCTTTCTGCCACATTTTCTTAGTCTGTGACTGCATTTCCGATTATCTGAAAATCGTCTCCCTCTTCATCTGATTCATAGAATAATTGCTTTGGACTGATACCTGTATGAACAATGCTGTTCTGGTGTTTTTCTAGTAGTAACACAAAATGGGTGCGGGATTACAAACGCAATTAGCAACAACACCAAAATAATCCACAAATGTCACGGTATGAAACTCAAATATAACAAACTTGTGAAAAAAAGAGAAGGAAAAGCCTCAAAGTAGTTCAGAACCAAACAAATGTTTCTAGAGCTATATCGATCTAAATAGATCTCTACTTCTTCATCGGCAAAAACATTCCCCAAAATAAAGTGACTTGATTTGAAATTGAAGACAAAATACAGTCTGTGCATGGTACAGTGCTCGAGAAAAAATGAAAACCACTTATCTTATTGCTTAAATGAAGCAGAAGAACAGCATCTGGTGGATGTTTCAAGATGCAAACTTACCCCCTGGCCAACGATGGCTTTTCGCTTGGAGAAGAGACAGCAGAGGGGAGACATGATACAGGTATATAAAATAATGAGTGGAGTGGAACAGGTGGATGTGAAGCGTCTGTTCACGCTTTCCAAAAATACTAGGACTAGGGGGCATGCGATGAAACTATAGTGAAGTAAATTTAAAACAAATCGGAGAAAATGTTTCCTCACCCAACGCGTAATTAAACTCTGGAATTCATTGCCGGAGAACGTGGTGAAGGCGGTTAGCTTGGCATAGTTTAAAAAGGGGTTAGACGGTTTCCTAAAGGACAAGTCCATAAACCGCTACTAAATGTCAAGTCTTTGCTTAAAGCCCACCTCTTCAATGCTGCGTTCGGCACCTAACCCTTACCGTTCAGTGAATCCAGACTGCCCCAATTTGACTGCCCCTATCGGACCGACCGTTCACTTGTCTATTAGATTGTAAGCTGTATGAGCAGGGACTGTCTCTCTTTGTTAAATTGTACAGCGCTGCGTAACCCTAGTAACGCTCTAGAAATGTTAAGTAGTAGTAGTAGTAAATGGACTTGGGAAAAATCCACAATTTCGGGAATAACATGTATAAAATGTTTGTACGTTTGGGTAGCTTGCCAGGTGCCCTTGACCTGGATTGGCTGCTGTCGTGGACAGGATGCTGGGCTCGATGGAGCTTTGGTCTTTTCCCAGTATGGCATTACTTATGTACTTAAAACTGCTTCAGGGTCTCAGATGGCAAAAATGATTCTGAAAATAAACACACAAACATGATTAGAGGAATTCCAAAATGCATAAAACAACCAAGGTCCACTTACAAACACATACTTAATAAAGCTGCATTCAAAAGGTCTCAAAAACCTTGCACGTCTACAGAGTATTTCCAAGATGGCTCCTATTTAACAAAAAGATGACGTCTTTAATTTCAAATGAAGTCACTTTATTTTTGGGAAGGTTTTTGCCGATGATGAAGTAGAGAATCTATTTAGATCGATATAGCTCTATTAACCTTTTTTTTTTTTTTGGTTCTGAGCTACTTTGAGGCTTTTTCTTCCCTTTTTTTCACCATAAGTTTGTTATATTTGAGTTTCTTACTGTGACCCTTTGCGGATTATTTTGGTGTTGTTTTTCTAGTATGCTCATTTGTCTTGTATTGAGCTTTTTATCTGTTGGGATGGGGTTGTCCCATGTGATCACAGCCTGTTCTCCATAATTCTCTTAAAGGTCCTTTTTACTAAGGTGGACTAATGGATTTAACGTGCTGTAATGATTAGTGTGTGCTAAATGATAAGAAGCTCATTATATTACTATGGGCACCTTATCATTTAGCACCTGCTAAATCTGTTAGTAAATGAACCCCTGAGGGTCATGATCCCAGTGGTTTTCAGCTATAGCCGTTTTGTAGAGTTACAAAGTTTGCAGTGGAGGAAAGAAACGTGCCACTTTGTTGTGACTTTCCGTATAGCGATTTTATGCCATTGGCACTTCATGAGATGAGTAACCATGTCCATCTCTTTCTCGCAGACTCTTCATATATTTGCTGTAAACCATCTTCTGCCCACAATCCACCATCTAGTGAAGTGGGAGACAATATGTATCATTGCTTTAAATCTCTAGCAAATAAATGAGTCCTCTGTGTTGGCGGGATTGTTACATAAAATCTCTTGAAAATGGAAAAGGTTATTAATCTGAGTGACAGTTCTCTTTTTTGATTACACTTCGAGTTGATGGCAGATCTTTGCAAATTTGGTGCTTGTAATTCCCTCTCTGGCTTATTGACGTTGTGATGAGTTTAGTAGCATATAATTATAGTGAAAGTGAGATTGTGGAGCTGCTTCCTCACCTGAGGCTCACTGAGTATCCCCTGCATCTCATTGTAAGCATTGACCACTCAGAGCTCAATAAAGTGACTCAGGGGTGGGGTGGGGGGGGGAGTATTTTGGCCCTGGGGATGAACCTGCAAAGACCAAAACACATGAAACACATACACGCTAATAGAAAAGCACCAATACACTCTCTTCTGAGTTCTCTTCCCCCGTACTTTCACCACACTTAAAACACCACCCACAGATAAAATTGTTACACCCTAATGTTCTCCTGCTATTGTTCTATCACCCTATCATTTCCCCATTGCTACATTCCATTGTTCTATTCCCAGAAGATACTTGACTTTGACTTTGTCTTCCCATAACTCTCCACAACGTACCCCATAATCGTACTGTGACCATTGTATTTCGATCATTCACAATGTATTGTAAGCCACACTGAGCCCGCAAATAGGTGGGAAAATGTGGGATACAAATGCAATAAATAAACGTATGGTGCTACCTTCTGGTTCCTTATTGGTGTGTAGCTGCTAGTTGCACCCACAGAGATTTTGAGAGAGGATTAGCAGGGAAGGAGATAAGCTACACAAGCAATAACAGAACGGAGACTAAAACTTTAATTAAAGGTAGAATTCCCAGATGTTTTCATGGATGTATTCACACTTTGCGGGCCCCAGGGAAGGGTGGGCACAAGCTCATGAGTATTGCTTTTGTGCATTTTAGAAATGAATTTTCTTCACCCTGCTTTCTTGTTTTCATACACATCTGAGCTAGAGGCTGCAAAACTAAATTCTGATCCACATTGGCTTGAAAAAAAAGGACTGTGAGGGGGGAGGGGAAATCAAAGAACAGCAAACCAGGTCAGTTAAAAAAAGCTCACCCTCTTCTCCTACAGATCTGAAGGCCATCTGCATCAATCGCAGGATGCCGGGGCTTCTGAATCGAAGCAATGGCACCCCCCTGCCTCTCACCAGCGCGGAGATCAGCTCCTGTGTCAGTGGTTATGCTCTAGGGATGACCACTTCCCTGACCTACAGCAACCCGGAATCTCAGCCCATCGAAGGTAATCCATACTGTTATATGTGACAGTGTCCTCAGTGATGCTAAGCTATATGGTGCTTTGTCTTGTGATGATGGGTAAATGTGAATCGATTTGTTACTCTTCTTTCAAAAAGTACAAAGACTAGGGGCAGTATGTGGAGTTACGTGGAGGGGCATAATCAAACGGGGCACCCAAGTTTTCCTAAGGACATCCTCGCAGGACATCCCCGTGAAGGGGCAGGGAAACCCGTATTATCGAAACAAGATAGGCGTCCATTTTTCGTTTCGATAATATGATCGGGGACGCCCAAATCTCAACATTTAGGTTGACCTTAGAGGTAGTCGTCCTTAGAGATGGTCCTCCCCAATTTTCGGCGATAATGGAAACTGAGGACACCCATCTCAGAAACGACCAAATCCAAGCCATTTGGACATGGGAGGCGTCAGCATTCGTAGTGCACTGGTCCCCCTCACATGCCAGGACACCCGGGCACCCTAGGGGGCACTGCAGTGGACTTCAGAAAAAGCTCCAAGGTGCATAGCTCCCTTACCTTGTGTGCTGAACCCCCCAACCCCCCCTCCAAAACCCACTCCCCACAACTGTAAACCACTACCATAGCCCTTAGGGATGAAGGGGGGCACCTACATGTGGGTACAGTGGGTTTCTGGTGGGTTTTGAAGGGCTCACATTTACCACCACAAGTGTAACAGGTAGGGGGGGATGGCCCTGGGTCCGCCTGCCTGAAGTGCACTGCAGTACCCACTAAAACTGCTCCAGGGACCTGCATAGTGCTGTCATGGAGCTGGGTATGATGGCTGGCATAGAGGCTGGAAAAAATATTTTTATAGTTTTTTTTTAGGGTGGGAGGAGGTTAGTGACCACTGGGGGAGTAAGGTGAGGTCATCCCCGATTCCCTCCGGTGGTCATCTGGTCAGTTTGGGCACCTTTTTGAGGCTTGGTCATAAGAAAAAATGGACCAAGTAAAGTTGCCTAAGTGCTCGTCAGGGATGCTCTTCTTTTTTCCATTATCGGTCAAGGATGCCCATATGTTAGGCACACCCCAGTCCCGCCTTCACTATGCTTCCGACACGCCCCCGTGAACTTTGGTTGTCCCCGCGACGGAAAGCAGTTGAGAACGCCCAAAATCAGCTTTCGATTATGCCGATTTGGGCAACCATGTGAGAAGGACGCCCATCTTCCGATTTGTGTCACAAGATGGGCGCCCTTCTCTTTCGAAAATAAGCCTGATAGTGGCACATTAAAAACAAATAGGAGAAAATATTGTTTCACTCAGCATATAGTTAAGCTCTGGAACTCTTTGCCAGCGCATGGAGTAAAAGCAATTAATGTAAATGGCTTTAAAAAAATGTTTGGATAGACTCCTAGAGGAAAGGTCCATAAACCATTTTTAAATTAGACCTAGGGAAGGCCATTGCTTACTCTTGGGATTACGTAGCAGGGAATCTTCTTACTTTTTAGGGCTCTGTCATGTATTTTTAACCTGGACTGACCACTGTTAGAAACAGTCAGATTATCTTTTAATAAATACCTGCTGTGTGTCAAAGCCCTGCCCATGACTTCTGCTCTTACTCTTCGATGGACTTACCGCTCCGTGGTGCTCCAAGTGACGGCATCCTCCCTCCCTCCCGCAGTTGTGTTCTGGCCTTCTAGGGCACACATGCTCACCACAGTCCATAGTTTATAGGGCTAGGGGCAGGAATCCGTGTGGGTGTGCTGGGTGTGATGTCATAGGCCTGGGCGGATTTAAGGAAGCCCAGGCCCTGCTCCTGTGCCTTTGTAATGGGTCTTCTGGTTTCTTCCCAGCCTTGTGTGCCTCGTATTGTCTTCTGTTTCAAGCCTTGCCTTGTTCCAGTTTCCAGTCCTGCCTTGTTTCAATTTCAAATCCTGACTGGTTCCAAGTCCTATCTTGTTCCAGTTTCAAGCCCTGCCTTGTTCCTGTGCCTAGAACTGCCTTGTCTCCAGCCTTGCCAAATCCCACTTTGTCTTCAGCCTTGCCTTGTCTCCAGCCTTGCTGAGCCTTGCTTTGTCTCGTCCTGCCTTGTCTCCTACCTTGCTGAGTCTTGCCTTATCTCCTGCCTTGCCAAGTCCTGTCTTCTTCTAGCTCCTTGTTCCAGTTTCAAGTTCTGCCTTGTCCTGCCTTGCCTTGTCTGGACCCAAAAAACAGAAAGGCAATCAATCTGCAAGCTCCAAGATGGAAATGATAATAGCAGATCAGTGATAGATATGTAAACTTTATTCATGCAATAGAGATGCAAGGAGATTGCAATTTGCATGAATAAAGTTTGCATATCTATCACTGATCTGCTATTACCATTTCCATTTTGCCTTGTCTGGATCCAATTCTTGCCCTGTCCTGCCTTGCTCTGTCTGGACCCAGCCAAGCTCAAGCCAAATCTACCTTGTTTCCAGTCCTTCTTGCCAAGCCTTGATTCGTCTAGCCTTGTTAAGCCTTGTTTTCTTTTCTTTTCCTGTCTTGCTTGCCTTGCCTATCTTGTTTCCAGTGTAGCCTTGCTAAGCCCTGTCTTCTCTTTCTGCTTTGTTTGCCTTGTCTCCAACCAAGCCTTGCCTGCTCTGCCTGCTTCCAGTCTGAGTTCTCCTTGCCTAGTATTATGTGCTGTGCCTAGCCCGAGTGACTCACCTGCACTAGTCGGTCCATGACTATGACCCAAGGCTCACCTTCCTCTTGAACTGTGACACTGTGTCACTTCCATCTGGAATGTGTTCTGTTTTTTGGCTTAAGTTCGTCCCATGACCACAGAATTTCCTGTGTCCAGAGTAGCCAATAGCACACATGCATTCATGTAAAGCCTGCCCGAACCACACCCATGACACCCCTCTTCAAAACTATTTGCACCACGGATCTACACTTGTGAGTAGTGACGTTTCAAAAATCACTATTTAAATATATAGGGCATTTACATATGTAAATCTGCTATTTATATATAGAAATACTATATACATACTTTAGGCGTGGCTTATAGAATAACGCTCAGCATTTTTTCTGGGGCCGATTTTTTTCCGACGCCATTTATAGAATCTAGCCCTTGGTGCACACCGCAAACTGTGGTATAGTATTAACATAGTAAGGAGCTGCTTTACATGCATTTGCATTTTTCACATCTCATTACTCCTATAACATGGGGTGACTTATTTAATGATGGGTTAGTGCAGCACAACTAGTGCTAGAGCCCTTTAACATGCATTAAGAGACATATAACCAGGGCTTTTTTTGAGGGGGTACTTGGGGGTATTGAGTACAGGCATCTTTTCCATTGGCTGCTAAAATTGACCCATGATCCCCAAGTTTTGATGAAAGAGCTCAGGCTCTACACAACAATTCTGCCTTGTCATAGATTCTGTGACTGGTTGCAGGGGGCCTGGCTATTGTGGAGTGGGTCCCTCAGTGTTCACCTCACCCCTGAAGGGTGGCCTGGCATTTGAGTACCGGCACCTTTTTCGCTAAATAAAATGCATATAACACAGGTTAGTACCTTAGTGCAGCTTGATAACTTTTCCCCTTAGTCACTGTCTTCTGGCTTTGTCTGTTCTAGAAAGCTAGCTTACTCTTTCCATAATTTTTGATGTGCCATCTTGTATGTTGCACAGGAGATTAGAATAATGTCTTGTGCCTTTGTGGTGATGATGTGCCAACTGTAATTGGTTCTGCTTTTGAGTATCTAACAAGTTTCTTTCTTCCTAGGTCTTTTTGTTTACCCATTGAATGAGTATACGACAGTGGTTGGGTTTGAAGCTGTGATTTGCAGGCGGATTGTAACCGTGCAGATAAAGGACAAGGCGAAAATAGATGACTGCTACTATGACTGCTGTGGCCTTTCCAATGGTCGATTTCAGGATGGAAACGGTAACTCCATTGCTCTGGATCCATTTTGTCATTGGAGAGGAACTGGAGGGCAAAGAGAAGTAGAGGTTGCTGGGGTACTGGTGGGAAAGGTGGGCAGTGTTGAGGATTTAAGGGTATCTGGTTGAGTCTGGACCAGTTTGAATTCAGATTCCGAACATGCTATGACCTTTCACAAACCGTGAATTACTGTGATCTGTGAGATGACATGATTGGATCCAGCTTAACAAGATGGAAAAAAAAAAGAAAGCCTATATACTGTAGATAAAGAATGGTTTTGTGTGTACTTTGGATCCTCTAGGGTTCATGTATTACAAGTTTTGAAGAGAATTTGGATTCCCTTCAGTCCCTAGGGCATTCAGTAAATCTTTGCTTTCCATGCTTCGTTTTATGGGTCACAATACCCTACGGCATCGTTTTAGGCTGAAGTTTGTAAGATAATCAACATGAGAGGATGATTCTCCCCAGGGCTTCTTATACAGCCTAGAAGAGATGGACAGCTAGAAAAGTTTCATTTTGGGTCATTTCCCCTGTCGTTTCCAGTAGTGTTCATTTTATTTTATTTGGGGGATTTTTTTGTCCATTTTATCATTATGGGAGCAATCTTGATCAGTGTACTCTCATTGCAAAGAGTGCAGACTGTTACTGCCAAACGAAAAGCACAAGATATCTTGTCTTTTTCTGCTTGTTTTCATTTGTTAATGACATGGGATGTATTGTTGACATTTCACATGTTATTACAAACGATAGCTCATCCCTATAGCTTCAAAGGATCAGTGTTGCTTAAGTTTGAACCTGTCAGAACCTTCTCCTTTTCCCCTTTTTTGTGGTTTGGTTATTCCACCTTGTAAATACGCTACCTGAAATGGAGACATTTTCATGTTTGGGCTGGGTAAATAGAAGAAATCCTCTTAAAGGAGTGTAACTATTTTTCAAATATAGCAGCTATCGAGCAGCTTCAGCCAGCTCCCTGCCAAACACACCACCAAGCCTGTAAATGCAGCCACAGTTCTGGGAAGGTTACAGATTCTAGACAAATATAATTGTTCTCTCCTCCACCTCCACCATCAGATCATCACCATCCTAACACAGGGAATGATGGAGTTCTATGACCTTTCTATATATTGTCCTTCTAGGATGATCCATGGAACTTGCTCATGCAGCCTTGGTTGTAGGAAGATTACAGGGTTCAACACCGACATCATTGTTCTCTCCTTCACCTATATCATCAGATCATGACCATACTAACCTAGGGAATGATGGATATCTATGTCCTTTCTATATATTGTCCTTCTAGGATGATCCATGGAACTTGCTCACACAGCCTTGGTTGTAGGAAGATTACAGGGTTCAACACCGACATCATTGTTCTCTCCTTCACCTATATCATCAGATCATGACCATACTAACCTAGAGAATGATGGATGTCTATGTCCTTTCCATATATTGTCCTTCTAGGCTGATCCATGGAACTTGCTCATGCAGGCTTGACTGTAGGAAGATTACAGGGTTCAACACCGACATCATTGTTCTCTCCTTCAACTATATCATCAGATCATAACCATACTAACCTAGAGAATGATGGATGTCTATGTCCCTTTCCATATATTGTCCTTCTAGGCTGATCCATGGAACTTGCTCATGCAGCCTTGGTTGTAGGAAGATTACAGGGTTCAACACCGACATCATTGTTCTCTCCAACTATATCATCAGATCATGACCATGCTAACCTAGAGAATAATGGATGTCTATGTCCTTTCCATATATTGTCCTTCTAGGATGATCCATGGAACTTGCTCATGCAGCCTTGGTTGTAGGAAGATTACAGGGTTCAACACCGACATCATTGTTCTCTCCTTCACCTATATCATCAGATCATGACCATACTAACCTAGGGAATGATGGATATCTATGTCCTTTCTATATATTGTCCTTCTAGGATGATCCATGGAACTTGCTCACACAGCCTTGGTTGTAGGAAGATTACATGGTTCAACACCGACATCATTGTTCTCTCCTTCAACTATATCATCAGATCATGACCATACTAACCTAGAGAATGATGGAGGTCTATGTCCCTTTCCATATATTGTCCTTCTAGGCTGATCCATGGAACTTGCTCATGCAGGCTTGACTGTAGGAAGATTACAGGGTTCACCACCGACATCATTGTTCTCTCCTTCACCTATATCATCAGATCATGACCATACTAACCTAGGGAATGATGGAGGTTAAGGTCCTTTCTGTACATCTTGTCCTCCTTTTAGGCTAATCCATAGGTTTTGTAGACCGTATTTCTTTTCTAAAGAAAGAAGAGAATTAAGCAACATGAAGAAAGGGAAAGTTACGAGTCATACCTGTATGAAGATGAATTCACAATCGAATAATCATTTTATTAATACTAGAATTATCCTAGGAAATAATGAACTTTGGTTATTTTTTTTCTGTATTGGTATGCAAATTCCAGCAACATTTCTTTGTACACAAGAAAACAGTTTTACAGTGCTGGGCCAACAGTCTATCATCTACTGCAGACTGCTGCTGTAGAATCACAGCTCACGTAGTTAGTTAATGTTACCACTCAAAAGAAGTCAAACCAGTTTTCCTGGCTAAAAAAATTAATAATATTAGGGGGGATGCATGAGGTAAGGACACTAAGTGGGAAAGTTATCAATGTGGGCTACTGTTAAGACATGTTATTTTACTGTTAACCTCAGTTATTAGTAACTAGGTCTCATTGCATATAATGGGATCTGAGGTAAAATAGCACGAGTTAGTGATAATATAACACATCTTAGCAGCCCAAAAATTGATAACCCCCCGCCCCCCCCCCCCCCCCCCCACACACACACACACAAACACTGGTAACTAGAGCTGATATTGTGATGTCATTCTGCTGAAACCGAATCTGTGACTGAAATTGACTGCTCGGTTTTGGCAGAAACCAAAACCATAAAAAAACTCCCTCCCTCCACACCTGATCCAAATGGTCCCCCTCCTGCTGACCCCCGGGAGCAGCCCCCCCTCTGTTCTCCCCCTCCCCTGCAATTTCTTCCCCTATCCTACCTGTGGGCCCGCCTCCTGCTACGGAAAGACCCATTTTGTGAGGAACCAGCATGGGTAGGAGACTCACTCCTGTCCGTGCTGGTTCCAGTCGCAAAATGGCTTTCTGGGACGTCCTGCAGCGGTCTGTCAAGGTTGCTGTGGGAAGTCTTAGCAGCCATTGTGATGAAACAGTGGCACAGTGCAGGAACAAATGGAGCTTGTTCCCGCCCCCAATAATGACACTAGACCACCAGGCCTTCTCTCTGCGAGTGGATGGGGGGAGCGGAAGTGATAGTGGGGAGGGAGGAGTGATCGAGAGGGGAGAAAAGTGAGTTTGGGGTTTTAGCTTAAAATGCCTGTGCATTTTCAGCTGAAACCTGAACCCATATTTCAGTCCAGTTTCGGTGCCGAATAATGAAACCGAAACTGAAATTCGGTCGGCCTCTAGATGTCATAATGCCTCATTCCACCAATGCCTAAGAGCCAACCTCATCAGTGATGTCACAGTGGCTTCATTGATCTATACATGGCTCACTTTTATTACATATAGTAGCCATTTCAATTTCTAGAGACATTTCTTTTTCCTTAAAAAAAAAGAAGGGGGGGGGAGTTATCAATGTGGGTTACCATTAAGACATGTTATTATTTTTTAATTTATAGAAATCTGTATTAAGCTTTGTTGAGACATAGCAAAGCAAAAACAGCATAGCACAATACACGAAGAATAAACATTTGAAATGTAACTAACATAAAGTGCTAGGCAAGCAAAGAACGAAATATATAACACTTGTCTAATCCGTTACAGCAAACATCCAGGTCTCATTGCATAAAATGGGACCTTTGCTAAAATAGCATGAGTTAGTGGTACAATAACATATCTTAACAGTAGCCCATATCGATAATTTCCCCCTTTAGCGTGAAGAGTTTGTCTCTGGTAACCAGAGCTGAGATTATGATGTCATAATACCTCATTCCACCAATGCCTAAGAGACAACCTCATCAGTGATGTCACAATGGCTTGATTGCCCTAGACCTGTCTCACTTTTATTATATATAGCAGTGATTTAACCAGAGCTGAGATTGTGATGTCATAATGCCTCATTCCACCAATGCCTGAGCCAACCTCATCAGTGATGTCACAATGGCTTGACTGTCCTATACTTGGCTCACTTTTATTACATATAGCAGTGATTTAACCAGAGCTGAGATTGTGATGTCATAATGCCTCATTCCATCAATGCCTGAGCCAACCTCATCAGTGATGTCACAATGGCTTGATTGCCCTAGACTTGGCTCATTTTTATTACATGTAGCAGTGATTTTAATTAGTTTAACCTCCATTATTAGTGACTAGGTCTTACTGCATACAATGGGATCTGTGTTAAAATAGCATGAGTTAGTGGTAAAATAACATGTCGTAATAGTAGCCCACATTGATATCTTCCTCCCTAAATATCTGCGTTCCAGAATAGAGCTCATCTGAGAAAAGGCACCCTAAGACCAAAGCCAAAGAATAGTACAGGACCCTGCAACATGTGAACTGAAGTCTCTACCATCATGAATATGAGACTGAAGCAGAACCGAAAATAAGACATACACAAAACAGCTTTAAAAGTCACAGGGTGTCTCTGCATTGCCAGATGTTTTCCGTACTGCATTATGATGTGCATTTTTCTGTTAATTAAGTTCCTCAGTGGCTCTCAGGTTGCTAGTTTTCATTTTCATGCATTTCTAATCAGAAAATTATTTCTCATCCTGTAAGAATTCAACAGATTTGTCAGGTCTGCTGCGGCAGCATGTGTAGAGATGGAAGGTGGAAGGGTAGAACACCATCTTATTGTCAAGCAAAAGTGAGATCCATTCGCACACACGTACCTTATCTTTTTATGCATTGCATACATGTACGTCTGATGCAATATGACAGAAAAGCAAGGAAGAGAAGGGAAAAAGGAAGCATGATCCTAACTTTTTCTGGTTTAACAATTTGCTGTGAGCCAGGCTTTATTTCTTGTAATCTGGGTGCCTTCAGCCAAACGCTCTCATATCCTGTTTTGTTCCCTCAAATGTCGGAGCACTGGACCTCTTCCATGGTGGTGTTGCATGCCTTATTGGGTCTGATGTTGGTGATCATGTCCCATCGCATGACTGTGACACCTGCTGGCAGTGGTTTGCTAGCGCAGCAGCTGGTCTTCCTAGGTGGTCTTCCGCCCATGGACTAGCCAGGCCTCATTCCTGCCTAGCTTCTAAGATCTGACTGGAGTAGGCTCATGCAGGATTGTGCTGCTGAGAAAGCCTTATACAATGTGGACCCAATATTCAAAAGAATCGTGGTCATTGCCAATGACAAAGGCATAAGTCTTTGCCTTTGGAAACTTTTCAGCATTTAAACGTGACTATGTGGAAAATGCACTGTTATAGGTTGCATACATAAAAGGTATGTGTATTTGGAGAGGAGAAGTTAAGGGCAGTCAATAGGAGCACTGACAATTATATATATAAAAGGTAATTCTGCAACCCAGGTGTCCTTATTTCTGCACATATTACACTTGAAAACACTTAGAATAATGGCATACAAGCATGTATGTGCACACATAACGTGTGTAAATGCAATGTATTTGCAAAGCGGGTCATACAAACTGCTATATGTAATAAAAGTGAGCCAAGTATAGGGCAATGAAGCCACTGTGACATCACTGATGAGGTTGGCTCTTAGACGTTAGTGGAATGAGGCATTATGACATCACAATATCAGCACTGAGGGACATAGACAGAGATACCACTTACTGTAATACTGTAAGACACGTGAATACCTGCCACATTCAGGAACTTGCGCTTATACCAGCTCTGTGGGTGGCATAAATACGTGTGCCTTAATGTTAGGCATGGTGATACCGGGTTATGTTAGTATTCTAGAACAGAACTTTGGTGTCTAGATTCCTTTATTGAATAGCCTCCTACCACTTGCCCTTGAGACACTTAACAGGAAACACCCAGTAATAAAATTGCCCCCATAATGCGGCTAAATATACAAAACAAATTAATGATGATAATAATAATAAAGAACCGATGGCTGCCACTGATGCTGAAAATCTAGTCCCCTGTTTTTTTTTAAACCAGGGATATGAAGTTAGATGCACCCCAAGATCATTTCCATGCTCTGCATCCAGTGTAAATACAGTAAAATTATGAGCCCTGAAATTGATAGTAGAAGTTGAACCTTTGTCGCATTACTTCTTTCTTTATATAATCTTCAAAGACATCTTCCCATTTTTGGAAGGATGACTTGTGTCAGAGCAACTTCCACCCTCATGCTGCATGCCACCTTCTAGCTTCTGTCCTCATGGCCATGTATGTCTACCTTCTACCCTCATTCCATATACTCCCAACTTCTATCCCCTTGTTGCCACTGTCCTGCCACATCTTTTAACAATACTCTGATTTCTTGGATGTGAGGAATAGGATAAGTTAGAGCAATGGGATCAATAAAAATGACACTTCTAATGAAGGAGACTATTTTGTCAGAAAATGAAAACATAGTCCAAGGTGGTTGATTTTCTTAGGGTGAGCGTGGGGATTTTCTTTTGTAGGACTTATTCTCTTCCAACCACTTTACCCCTCTCATCTGTGATGTTTTTTTTTTCCTAACTCAGGAAGAATTGTTTTGGATGAAGATTTGGAAAGAATTATTTTTGTGGCCAACCTGGGTGCCATCCCTCCTCTGGAAAATGTATCCATCTTGATCAGCACCTCCTCTGAACTGCAGACCTTGCCCAGTGGTGCAGTGAGGGTCATTCTCCCTGCCGTATGTGTTCCCAGAGTCCATCACTGCATACCGGAGAACTCTCTCTTTCCAACAAACCAGCTCCGATTGTAAGAATCACATTTTATCATTTCTCTCGGTTTTAGTATTTTTTTTTTAATTGGTGATGCAGCAGCCTCATATACCCTTCATATGTCCTTCACATTCCAAAAATTCTGATTGAACCTGGCTGGATATTTAACCAGTGTTCTAGTCTAATTAGTGGGATGCATTCCTGCCCTCTGAATTTCCAACCATCATCACCTTCCTATCAGTACTTGGTTGAGAAGTGTTGTCCAAGATGGAGTATGGAGAGGCAGTGATTCCCCAGAAATATTCCTAAATTCCACACTGCTCTCCTGACATGCCCACTGTATTCTATTGCAGTCACAATGCACTAGGGGAGTGGTCATAGAGATTCCTGCAGCAAACCAAACACAAAAGGACCTCCGGAACTGGAACAATGGTACAATCTTTAATGAAATGGACCCGACATGGGCCATGCTTTGGTGCACAAAACAGCCTGCCTCAGGGATCAATCTAGTTTTCCTCTATGTTGGAAATAACCCAGATTGTCCTTTTATAAAAATGTTTTAGTCTGTAGAGATTGTACCAGAAGCTCCCAAATGCAGTAGTGGAGGTGAAAAAGAACCGCCAAAAAGAGATTCCTGCATTCCCAAAAAGATTTGTAAATAACAACCTTGTCCTCCTCACAGTCAGTTATTTCCCAAAATCCATTCACCCATAGTTCAAAAATGTAGTCCTTTTCTAAATTATAACTATCCCTTTTAGAGTCATCATAACGTTATAAAGCTTCAGAGTCTGGGAAAGAAAACAGACAGTAGGAGACAGTATTCTAACCAGATTGATTTGTTGAGTCTCCTCAATGACTCTTCGCCCGACTGGCCTGTTCACTGATTAAAAGATTGATTGACAGGTGGATTTTTGTTGGAGTTACTGGTAGCTTGATTGACTGATTCAATTATCTTTAGATATGTCTGGTTGACAGCCAACTGACTGGTCGAAGGATTGGATGAATGAACATTATTTGATTTTGTGATTGGTTGGTTGAAGCATTGATTGGTTGTTGATATAAAAATCTAGTTAAAGAATGGATTATACAGTTGCTAATCAGCTCTTTGCCTACCAATATTTTAAAATATTATTGCAATTGTACTAATTAACATTAACAAGATTCAGAGATTATATGATTTATTATTAGATCTTTCAATTGTTATTTTAAGTATCACTGAAAGCTGGTTGATAGAATTTTGATTTGGCAGTTATTTTCCAATTAACTCCACCGGCTTATACTGCTTTTTCTCATTCACAATCTACGTAAGAGGTGGTGTATTGGTGATTGCTAAAGATTATTTACAATTTCGGATTAGTGACAAATACATTCCTTGTGAACAGGATTCCTTTATGTTTATCCCACACGTTTGAATTCCGTTACTGTTTTCGTTTCCACCACCTCCCGCGGGAGGGTATTCCAAGCATCCACTACTCTCTCCGTGAAAAAATACTTCCTGACATTTTTCTTGAGTCTGCCCCCCTTCAATCTCATTTCATGCCCTCTCTTTCTACCGCCTTCGCATCTCCGGAAAAGGTTCGTTTGCAGATTAATACCTTTAATAAAAAGATTTAAATACAAAATCATAATTGTTCGAGGCTTCTGCAGATGAGGATAGAGCCCATGGGGATGGGGAGGGAGGGGGACAGAATCTGCGGGGATGGGGCAGAGATGGAGACAGGGCCTGCGGGGATGGGGTGGGGATACAGACCGAAGCCACAGGGAGGGGGCGAGGACAGGGACAAATTTTGTCCCCGTGTCGTTCTCTACTTGTCACCTTAACTGGCACCTGTCCCTGACAATATAATGGTTTCCCCCATTCCTCAGCCCCAATGGCATCAGAAAGGAACCAGGGGAAGAGTTTCAGTTACTACAATGAAGAACAATAGATTTCTGTCAAACCTAGCAGCCCAGATTGTCTATTTGCGGGCTGAACTATATTTTAATTGTTTGCACAGGAAAGAAAGGCATCAGTGTGGCACTGGAGTTTCAGATCAGACTAACCGACTGTGCTTGGCAACCCTCCTTGAGACAGAGGCTGTGAATGCCACAGAATATGAGTTCAGCTTCCACTTGGAGATTCGAGGGCCGTACCTACTCGCAGGTGAGTCCGATTCTGAAACAGCAACGTTCGGGAGTGTGTGCATCTTTCAGTGGCTCTAAATGCGTACAGCAGTTGCAGAGGCATTTGCAAAAGTCGGTTATTTAACACATGAGCATCCAGGCAGGCATAGAGGATGCTAACAAGGGAACACTGCAGTAACGACATCAAGTTTCAAGTTAAGAGGCTTAGATTCCGTTACCTTTTCTGATCCATATAGGGAATCGCCGTATAAAACATTTTCCCAGGCAAAACCTGTTTTACACACAGAAAAGGGGTTTTTCTAACATTGTGCAGGGAAAAGAGTGCATCTGTGGAACAAGACTTTAATTCTCCTTAAATGCTTTTACAATAGGAATGTCCATAGCAGAGATGAATAAAATCGAACAGTCCATTCAAAGTTTAGCTGCCCAGTGGTTCTTTCTGCAATGCTGTTATAACCAGGCAGCCCCTCTTCTCCACTTACTACATCCATGTCTGAATGCAGTTCAGGGTTTTCCCACTCACCTGGAGGAGAGAATTGCGATTGCCCACTTGGATATGGGGATATAAGGGGCGGCAACTACATTTATTTATTAGGATTTATTTACCACCCCTTTTGAAGACATTCACCCAAAGCAATGTGCAACAAGTTGTAGGTGACAGCTTTTTATTGGACTAACTTAATGAGTCTTCAACAAGCTTTAGAGAGTTATCTTCTCTTCTTCAACCCCCCCCCCCCAAGAGTCCCTCGTAGTTAAGGTGAATAGATATGGTTTAAAAACCACTTGAAAATGAGCTAGATGAGGGAGTGAGTTCCAGCATAGAAGGCTGTAGAATGAAAAGAAGGGGCGTCTTGGTGTGTCTCAGCAATAACTAGAGGGGGGGGGGGGGTGTGGAAGTGATAGTTGGTTAATCTTCCAGCCAGAAACAGACTCAGTTCATCACGTACTTACCTGAACCTTCACTATCCAAGCTGCATTGGACTCAGATACAAATCAACCTATGCATCCAATTTTTCTTACTTAAGTACGCAGCAACATTCCATATAGAATCTCCAATAGTAGCAACATTCCATGTAGAATCTCCAATAGTGGAATGCATTACCGAAGTGTGAAAATGACGCACGACCATCAAAACCTTAAGCGAACTTTAAAGACCTATCTGTTTTGCAAGGCCTACCCTACTGATTCTACGTAAATGCCTCAACTCTACAATGCATCTTTACATACATTGCAATGAACATTTTACTTCTTATTTCCTTGTCCCTTATTGTACCCATTTACCCCTACCTTACCTGACCCTTTTTCTAATTGTATTTGTTTAAAACCTACCGTACTTGGCGTCCACCATTACGGTATTTTGTAAGCCACATTGAGCCTGCTGTGTGGAAATGCGGGATACAAATGTTACAAAATAAATAAATATGTTGGTAATGCATTGGGTGAGAAGAATTAAGAGGTATAAGTCAATTAGGGGCCCTTTTACAAGGCACATCAGGGCGTCCAGTGGGCACCAAATCAGCATTTACCACCTGGCTACCATGTGCCCCGGCCGGTAATTCTGAATTTGGCAACTGCTTAAAACACGCAGTGGAAAACATTTTCTATATTCTGCCGCATGGCGCTTGCTTGGTGGTAATTGGGGGTGAGCGCCCGGGTAGCGCATGAGACCCTACCGCTAAGTCAATGGGTGGCGGTAAGGCCTCAGGCCGAAAATGGACGTGTGCTGGTTTGTATTTTGCCGCATGTCCATTTTCCGGCCCCTTATAAAAGACCCTATTTCTAGTACACGGCAAGAACGGGCCCGGCTCGGGCCCAAAAGATGCACTCGCACTGCCGCAGGCCACTTTCGCCATGGCTTAGATATACTGGAATCCCCGTATGTATTACTTTATGTTTTACTGTAGTCAGTACACTTCTGAGGCTCGACATGGTGCCGTCTTTTGGCAATTGTTGCCTACGTCCGGAGTCTGTTAGAATGTAGTATGGTAATGAAAACAAGGAGTCTTGGAAAAGCTCTTTATATACACAAAGGACAAGGCACCTTTGGAAGGTTGCCGTCAAAGTAATTGCGCCGTGAAACGTCAACATAGTAGTATTATTATATGTTGACAGTCTGTAATGTGGGACTGTCGGTAATGTGTTTGTCTAGCTATGCAACAGAGACGAGATGTTGTAATGGTATAAACAGCAGGGCCGTCGAGGGGGGGCAGGGGGGACAAATTCCCTGGGCTGGGGGCCTGGCGCCGCAGTCCCCTCCACCCGCCCCCCTCCGTCCACCACCGGGCCGGGCCCCCTTGAATTCAAATCATAGCGCCTCACCTCGACCTCGCTCCGTGTGAAAGAAGCGCAGCAGCGGCAGTCTGCAGATCGCCTCCCTTTGGGCCTTCCCTCCCTGTGTCCCGCCCTCGTCTGACATAACTTGCGTGAGGGCGGGACACAGGGAGGGAAGCCCCGCAGGGAGGCGATCTGCAGACTGCCGCTGTTGCGCTTCTTTCACATGGAGCAAGGTCGAGGTGAGGTGCTATGATTTGAATTCAGGGGGGCCTGGCCCAGACTCTCAGCGGCCCTGATAAACAGTATTAACTGAGACTGAAACTGATTGAAAATAAGATTCTGGTCCTGGCCCATAATAATAATACTTAAGATCTGTACAGTGTGAATGGACATAAACTGCGTTGTACAGTGCTGATATCTTTCGGGGTGTTTATGTCCCTGTTCAGAGGAGCATAACCTCGGGTTATATAAAGGTTGCTCAAATTTGGGTTCCCAAAACTGGGCGCAGATCCCAGATTGGCACCCAAAATAATTAGTTAATGGGTCGCAATGATTTAAGTATTGGAGCTAACAAACAGGGGGTCTTTTATTAAGGCGTGCTCACGTTTTTGGCACGCGTTAAAATTAGGCGCGCACTAAACGTTAGAGACGCCCATAGGAATGCATGGGCGTCTCTAACTTTTAGCACATGCCTATTTTTAGTGCATGCTAAAAACGTGAGTGCGCCTTAGTAATCGACCCAACCTAAGTGCCTAAACCTTGCAACACAACGAAACCAAAGCTCGCAATAGACTCTACACAACTCTTCCTCTCTACGATTCCCCAATGTGTCTATAACACACAAACCTTATATCGTCCACAACAACTCTCTGTATTTGTTTCTCTACCGGAAATGGCGAACGCCTCTACGGTACAACGTAAGCCACATTGAGCCTGCAAATAGGTGGGAAAATGTGGGATACAAATGCAACAAATACATAAATAAATGTATTTCTTTATTGCATTTGTATCCCACATTTTCCCACCGTATGGCAGATTCAATGTGGCTTACATATTGCTAAAAAGGCAGTTACAAAATTTAGATTTGTAGAAGTCTAGCACATAATGCAGAAGTACAATAAATGCTTAGGTTGATGTATTAGCATATTAGTAAAAAAGGCCCATTTCTCAAAAAAAAATAATGAAACGGGCGTTAGGAAGGCTATCTTGTAATGGTGATTATGTTTTTAAGGATCTCATTGAATTGATTTCTCCTCTCTCCCCTGCCCTCCCCTCCATGTCCAGCGATTCTTCCCTTCCCTCACATCCCCTCCATATCCCGCGATTCTGACCTCCCTTCCATGTGCAGCGGCGATTCTCCTGTGCCCTGCCGTCCTCTCTATGTCCCGTGATTCTGGCCTCCCCTCCATTTCCAGCGATCCTCCTCTGCCCTGCCATCCCCTCCGTGTCCCCCTTAAATGGCAGGTCCCTTTGCTAGCAGTAGTCATCATGGTAGCTGAACTCCTCTTTCTTCCCTTTCTACGCATCAGGTGGAACACTTGTTCTCACCTGTGAAATTGCATTTTTGTAGTTCAATCGGCCACTGATTTCAAAGTGATTCACTGCATGTGTTACCCACAGAGACAGACCCTGGAAAATCACCGTCCCCTCCTCCACATGGGGTGAGGATGGGGGTAGAAGTAGGAGTGGGGGTGGGATGGAGGGGGCAGAGGTGGAACCATGGAGAGCAAGAAGAAGTAAGAGTGGGCGTTTCATTTTCAAATCTCTGTGTCTGATTGAGTGGAGGAGTGGCCTAGTGGTTAGGGTGTGGACTTTGGTCCTGGGGAACTGAGTTCAATTCCCACTCCAGGCACATAAGTACATAAGTACATAAGTAGTGCCATACTGGGAAAGACCAAAGGTCCATCTAGCCCAGCATCCTGTCACCGACAGTGGCCAATCCAGGTCAAGGGCACCTGGCACGCTCCCCAAACGTAAAAACATTCCAGACAAGTTATACCTAAAAATGCGGAATTTTTCCAAGTCCATTTAATAGCGGTCTATGGACTTGTCCTTTAGGAATCTATCTAACCCCTTTTTAAACTCCGTCAAGCTAACCGCCCGTACCACGTTCTCCGGTAATGAATTCCAGAGTCTAATTACACGTTGGGTGAAGAAAAATTTTCTCCGATTCGTTTTAAATTTACCACACTGTAGCTTCAACTCATGCCCTCTAGTCCTAGTATTTTTGGATAGCGTGAACAGTCGCTTCACATCCACCCGATCCATTCCACTCATTATTTTATACACTTCTATCATATCTCCCCTCAGCCGTCTCTTCTCCAAGCTGAAAGCCCTAGCCTTCTCAGCCTCTCTTCATAGGAAAGTCGTCCCATCCCCACTATCATTTTCGTCGCCCTTCGCTGTACCTTTTCCAATTCTACTATATCTTTTTGAGATACGGAGACCAGTACCTGAACACAATACTCCAGGTGCGGTCGCACCATGGAGCGATACAACGGCATTATAACATCCGCACACCTGGACTCCATACCCTTCCTAATAACACCCAACATTCTATTCGCTTTCCTAGCCGCAGCAGCACACTGAGCAGAAGGTTTCAGCGTATCATCGACGACGACACCCAGATCCCTTTCTTGATCCGTAACTCCTAACGCGGAACCTTGCAAGACGTAGCTATAATTCGGGTTCCTCTTACCCACATGCATCACTTTGCACTTGTCAACATTGAACTTCATCTGCCACTTGCACGCCCATTCTCCCAGTCTCGCAAGGTCCTCCTGTAATCGTTCACATTCCTCCTGCGACTTGACGACCCTGAATAATTTTGTGTCATCGGCGAATTTAATTACCTCACTAGTTATTCCCATCTCTAGGTCATTTATAAATACATTAAAAAGCAACGGACCCAGCACAGACCCCTGCGGGACCCCACTAACTACCCTCCTCCACTGAGAATACTGGCCACGCAATCCTACTCTCTGCTTCCTATCTTTCAACCAGTTCTTAATCCATAATAATACCCTACCTCCGATTCCATGACTCTGCAATTTCTTCAGGAGTCTTTCGTGCGGCACTTTGTCAAACGCCTTCTGAAAATCCAGATATACAATATCAACCGGCTCCCCATTGTCCACATGTTTGCTTACCCCCTCAAAAAAATGCATTAGATTGGTGAGGCAAGACTTCCCTTCACTAAATCCGTGCTGACTTTGTCTCATCAGTCCATGTTTTTGTATATGCTCTGCAATTTTATTCTTAATAATAGCCTCCACCATCTTGCCCCGGCACCGACGTCAGACTCACCGGTCTATAATTTCCCGGATCTCCTCTGGAACCTTTCTTAAAAATCGGAGTAACATTGGCTACCCTCCAGTCTTCCGGTATTACACTCGATTTTAGGGACAGATTGCATATTTCTAACAGTAGCTCCGCAAGTTCATTTTTTAGTTCTATTAATACTCTGGGATGAATACCATCAGGTCCCGGTGATTTACTACTCTTCAGCTTGCTGAACTGACCCATTACATCCTCCAAGGTTACAGAGAATTTGTTTAGTTTCTCCGACTCCCCCGCTTCAAATATTCACAGGCAG